>NC_091090.1:7287727-7590757 GCF_032405125.1 Capricornis sumatraensis | reverse complement strand
CCAGCACACTGCCTGCCATAAGGGGAAAATGCGTGCCAGGTTGCAAAGAATTAATATGAAAAGCAAGTATAAAATATCTTAGTAATTATATTTTTATATTGATTACATATTGAAATGACCGTAAACAATACTTATTTAAATAAGATGTATTATTTAAATTAATTTCATGTTTCTTTTTACCTTTTTACTTGTGATTTTAGAAAATTTAAAATTGCAGATGTTACTCATTGTGTTCCCACTGCTGAGTACTTCTCTAAATGGTTAGTTGAGACTGTTAAGTATTACAGTGATTTGGTCCTATTCCTATATTCATATTTTAATATTTGCTTCTATCATACAGTCGTGCTTAACCTATTAGAGCCAATATTTACTTTTACATGTTGACCTGCTGCTACTGCTGCTGCTGCTAAGTCGCTTCAGTCTTGTCCGACTCTGTGCGACCCCATAGACGGCAGCCCACCAGGCTCCCCCATCCCTGGGATTCTCCAAGCAAGAACACGGGAGTGGGTTGCCATTTCCTTCTCCAATGCATGAAAGTAAAAAGTGAAAGTGAAGTCGCTCAGTTGTGTCTGACTCTTCATGACCCCATGGACTGCAGCCTACCAGGCTCCTCCGTCCATGGGATTTTCCAGGCAAGAGTTCTGGAGTGGGGTGCCATTGCCTTCTCCTTCGGTGTTCATATAAATCTGACCTAAAACTCCTGTGATCTCCTTAGGTCAGGAGCACTTATCAGTGGAATGTGGTATGCATCTGTTCATTGCTTTATGAATGGCAACTGCTCTCAAGAACAGCTTCCCTGTCTGTTCAATCTCCATGAGCATCTCTTCTGATTTATAAGAATTGCTGCACTTAGTTTTGCTTTTCTTGGTGATGTAGTTGAAAATGTGTACATTGTTCTTGATAAATCTTAGAACAGCATTAAGAAAAGATAGGAAGCTGAACTTTAGAATTGGTGTCAGGAGGATATGGTTCCATTTTTGGCTTTATCATAAAAACCTCTGAACATCTAACTTAATATTTGTGTATATCTTTCCTTTTCATTAGGCTGAAGAAGAATGGTCATTTGAAGATTATTTGATATTGTTCAAGGTGATTCAAAGAAAAATCACTTTGAAAGTCAAATAACATATGCCATTTGTTAATCAAGGCTACTAAAGTTTGCTTTCAGTAAAATAGAACTAAAATGGAAAACATAGTCTTTATTAAAAACACATTCAATTCTGTTTACAGTTATGTTTCTTTCTGTATTATTTATTCATGTGGAATTTCTGGTATCTGTGGAGGAATTTCATTCAGTCACATATGGTCACTGTCTCTTATGATGCTTATAATAAAATCCGCCTGCCTTCCTGTGGACAAAACACTGTTCTCCCAACTTAGTTCTGTTTCATGATCCATTTTATAGACTATTCTCCCAGAGGATTCCTCCTGCGCCGCCCCCCCCCCCCCCCGCAACCCCACCTTTTTTTTGGAAAAGCAAGCTTAAACTATACAGAAATTAAGTAATTTTTTTTTCATAAGAAGTGTTTCAGATTCTTAGTCTGCTTGCTGTTTAGCCATTTCAGACTTCCTGGTAGTGCTGACCATCAATTTGCAATGTAGTTCTTATTAGACGAAGTTTCTGTTTCTAAATATGTATGTGTATGTATGTGTGTGTGTGTGTGTATGTATAAAATATGTATGCACACACTCAGTCGTGTCCGACTCTTTGAGACCCCAAGATCTGCAGCCTGCCATGCTCCTCTGTCCATAGAATTTTCCAGGCAAGGATGCTGGAGCAGGTTGCCATTTCCTTCTCCAGGCTGTCTTCCTGACCCAGAGACCAAATTCTTGCCCCTTGCATCTCCTGCACTGGCAGGCAGATTCTGTACCAGCTGGAGCCAGGGGGAAGCCTATATTATATATATATATATATAAAGTATATATATTTATTTATTTTTCTCTTAATCCTCCAGTCCTTAGAAAAACTTTATTTAAATGACAGATGTTTGGTTTCTCCTAATTTGGTTTGTTTTCAGTAGAGTATCTGATACATCTCTTTTTATAAAATCTTTGAAAAGTTTGTCAGGGATAAATCCTTTTCATCATTTCCATAAAGATCACGTAGGACATAATGATTCTGAAGTGGCTTGCTTTTATGCTAGGCAAAAAACAAACAAACCAGGATACCCACAAGGCAGGTGTAACTAGTGAGTAAAGTGTGGGATTGCAATTTGGCCACTCTCCTCTGCCCCTCTCCACAGACTTGACAGGAGTCTTGCTGCCCTCCCCTCCTGCCCTCTCCTCAGTCTCTCTTTCTCTCCCTCCCCGATTCCATGTTCACTTAGTTGTTTATGTTTCCCTAAAGCTTAAATCCTTTAACCCAAATGTTAGACATATCTTTAATAATTCAAAACCTTTATTCAAATACAGTAAAAGACAGGGGGACATTTTCTTTTTGGGGGGACATTTTCAATATTTGTGTTTTCATATTGTGGATGAAAGTATAATAAGGATATGATGTAATATGATTATTAAACAGCATAATACATCTTTCAGAAAGCCTCTTATATTTAGAATTTAGCTGACTTGCAGGACGGTTCAGGATTTATGAGGGATGCCAGGGTACAATTCTCTAGCTGGAGAAGGCTACTGTTTTGGATCAGATTCTACCAGGCGTTACAAGGGCCTAAATTGCTGTAAGCATTCTTTTTTTAACATGTTTGCATATATATGGGAAGAGCAGATTTAGAGAGCTGGTAATTAAGTAAAATAACCTGAACAGTGTCTGATATGGATGGAGCAGGAGTGTAAGATGCTCTTATTGTCCCTATTACTCCTCACCTTGAGCCCATCCCTGTCCCTGCAAAGGCAAGCAAGCAAGCAGAACAGCTTGCACTGTATCCAAGTCTGGTTCACTGTGGTGGGGTCTGCGTGCAGGATGTTCGCTGGGGGTGTTCTCAGAGTCAGCACTGATAGGGAGGGAGCAGAAGGGGAGTGGTCTCTACCCTCTGAGGGGGATGGCCCTGTGACTGGTCCCTGATGGTGCATGACCTTCACGTGCTGCGTCAGTGGTCAGAGTCAGGCTGCTCTCAGCTCTCCCCAGCTGCTGGGACAGCACGGCCTTCAGTCTCAGTGGCCTCTAAGCCTGAAGACCTGCGTGCCCATCCTGAGAGGACGGCACAGCCTCAGTTATCTGCCTCCAGGGAAAGCTAGTGGGACACCAGATGTTCAAGCCCGAAATTGGGGTGACGTCCACGGCTGGTCCCAGGGCTCTCAAGGATGTCCCCTGCTCTCATTATGTCTCCCCATTGTCCACAGTCCGTGTCCCCCCAGAAGTCCTTCATATTGAGGTCAGATCATCTTTCTAGTGTGTTTGAGAGTCTGCCCATCCCCAGGAGCCCTGCCTGGAGCCTCTGTGCCTCCTTTGCATGTTGTCCTGTGTCTGGGTTGCTCTGATGCTTTATACTTTGTCTTCGTCTCTGTGGTTCATTGTTACCACCTGGTTCCATCCTCTGCAAACGCTCATATTGAGCCGCCCCCACCTTGTAGCATCCTCTGTGCTCCTGTCAGGTCAGTGCCTGTTCTGGACTGCTTGTTCCCTTGTTTGTCCTTCCCTCCAAACTGACCCTGTGGCCTTACTCTCCCCAAGGGCATAAGTGGTATCTTTCATCTCTATAAACCCGACGCTGGACTCCCTTCCAGGGGCTGAGTGAATGTAGACCACATGGGTGGAGACAGTGACTGACTTGGTTCACAGTCTGAAAGCTTGTCTGAGAGGTGTGGGCTGAGGCTGCTGTGTGCACAGACCAGGATAACTATACACAGCAATGGCAGATTTCTGCATTTGGATTTCAGTTAATTTGATGGTGCGTTGTCACTCTCTTCTCCAGAGTGTCCTCAGATATGACTGGATAAACCTCTCAAGCCCTTTTAAAGCCTGTGGAAGAACTGAATTAAGTTAGCAATTTTTTTCTGTGGTGCTATACCAAAAAATAAAGAGAGAATTGGAAATCAAGTGTCTAATTGCAGAGGTTCTGGTAAAAGTACTCTAAGACAGATTCAAACAGAAGGAAGTTTCTTTGGGGAGGAAAGACATTTATTTTATGGCTCAATAAACATTTTCTGAGTACCATCCATGTTGCTTAGTTTTCCATATGTTCAAATCTGGAAACAGAAAGATGATTAAGAAACTGTGTTAGAGCTTGTAGTCTGGTGGCATTAAAGGGCATAATTAACTATAATGAAGTTTGAGAAGTTCTTTTAAAAATTATCCTAAATGCTAGTTGAAGAGCCAGAGGGAGAAGACCTGCTGAGGAGGGAGGGGGTAATACCAAGGAGTGCTTCCCGCAGGAAGTGACATTTGCATTGGGTGAGGAGGTGGGGGTAGGAGTCCCCTGCAGGAAGGTCAGGCTGGTCAGGCCACAGGGGCAGCGTCCATTCAGCATCAGCAAGTATGATTTGTTGTGTCTGCATTCCAGTCACCTTCCAGATCCTGGGAATATAGCAGTGAGCTGGTAACATGGCTTCTACCTTCTCGGAGGAGATGCTCCAGTGGAGACAGGCGGTAGAGGAATCCAGTGTGGTGAGACAAGGCTCGGCTGGGGGGCGGTGAGCATGGTGTGTTCTGGGCAGCCTGGTCTTGTGAGAGCTGTGAACACAGGTTCTAGGAACAGACTAGTTGAGAAGCGCTAGCCTGGTAAGCCTTGCCCTGAAGAAACTAGGAAATTCTGGACTAGACCAAATCAAACAACGCATTAGACCAAAAACACCCTCTGAGAAATCACTAGAATTTTGTGAGCTGAAATTGCAAAGCACATCCCATGGGAGAAGCTGGGCTGGAGGTGAGGCCCCAGGATGGGTGGGGAGGAGGGCCCGGGGGGCGGGGGGGCTGTGTCCTGACGGTCACTGCTATGCAGGAACCAGCAACGCCAGGGTCAGGCCTGGACTGCAGGGAAGCTTCTCTGGGGTTGGATCAGCAGCAGTCTTGAGTAAGGATGGAAGAACCAAGAAGTTTTGCCATAAAAAGGGGATGACGAGGGCCTGAACAATGGGGAGGAAAAGATGGGTCTTCAGGACCTTTGGAGGTAGAAATAATTCAATTGACTAACTATTATAGGCAATGAAGAGTGAGTTAGAAGAATTCATGGCACGTGGTGTTTTAAACACATTGCAGCACATTTTCAGGAGTGGGAAGCTTGCCCCTGACTTGGTGAAGATCATGGCAGGGTCATCGTATGTCTGGGAGAAACAGGAGCTAGATAAATGGGCTCAGAAGTGTTCCGGACTCTGCATCATGACTTTCTCTCACCTTCAAAATAAAGTTAGAAAGGGAGCAGGAAAATATCAGCAAATATCTCCTTGAAAGTTTGACTTTTTAAGAAAGAAACACACTTGTTATCATTTTTTAATAAAACAGAACATGACCTTGAGTTAGAGATAGTTGAGTTGTGTGTCTCTCCACCCCCACCCCCACCCCCCGCCCCCTTGCAGCCCAGGACGGGCAGGTCACTGCATCCCGCCGCCAGAGAAGCCTCTGGAACTTGTGGCAGGTCCCAAAGTGAAGGTGTAGAGGAAGTGTCAGGGAGCTGAAGTTATAAAATGTCATTGAGATTCCTCCTTCACGTATGTGTACGTGTGTGTGCAAGTGTAAATACAGCATTCCTTTCTAGTACTTCGTGTCACATGTCTGTCAGTGGGCTGTGGAGGAACACAAGCCAGATGAGAAAACTGCCACCTTACTTCTCTGTCCTTCTCTGCAAGGTTACCTTGGTTATCAGCCATTTTATTGGCATTCAAGACCAAACAGTAATTTGCCTTGATGATAAAATAGTTGATGAAGTGTAATTAATAATGTTACCAAACTTAGTAAGTAAAAACATGATGAATGTCTTACAAAAATGGCAAACTGCATTGTTTAAAAAAAAAAAAAGGAAAAATCATCTAATATTCTTCTTGATGGACTTCAGTCAGCAGTCAGTAGTTTAAGATACATAGAGAAAAAAGTTAAAGAACATAAGTTAACCAAAATATAGTAGTAATGTTGCAGGAAGGCGAACCCCTTCCAGGGCCTGAAACTGGGCTGTTGTCTAACACTCGGAAATGAATTGTCCGAGGAGACACATGTGCTGACAAAGCAAGAGATTTTATTGGGAAAGGGCACCCGGGTGGAGAGCAGTGGGGTAAGGAAACCCAGAAGAACTGCTTTGCCGCGTTGCTCGCAATGTCGGGTTTTATGGTGATGGGATTAGTTTCCGGGTGGTCTTTGACCAATCATTCTAATTCAGAGTCTTTCCTGGTGGCGCACGCATTGCTCAGCCAAGATGGATGTTAGCGAGAGGGATTCTGGGAAGTGGACGGACACACAGTGTCTCCTTTAGACCTTTCCCGAACTCTTCCGGATGGTGGTGGCTTATTAGTTCCCTATCCCTTATCAGGATCTCCTGTCCTAAAACAACTCACGCAAATGGTTACTATGGTACCTGGCCAGGGTGGGCGGTTTCAATCAGTGTGCTTCCCCTAACAGTAAGATATTGCTTTTCCTTTTAATTTTTCTTAACCTTCTGACTACTGATGAAGTAGACTAGAATGATTGTTGTGCTTTACGTTTTGTACTCTAGCCTGGAAATATTGACATTAAAAACCAAACTCAAATTGCCATTTGAGCAATATTCTTAGACCTTCATTGGAATTTTTCTTTAAATAATAAACTTTTGTTTTCAAATAAGCCTTTATTTAATACGATTCTTCAGATTGTTCGTATTTTTCTAAAGCAGAATTAAGAAACTTCTAGCGTAGGCATCAGAATTGGCACTTGATTTGGTTTCCTTCTTAAAGGACTGTTTGGTACTGATGCTGGTTCATGAGGATGCTGTGGTGCGTTGTCTCTTCCTGAAGGACCGGGCAGCGGGGAGACTCACAAGCCTGCTGGGTGAGCGCGGTTGCGGGCAGGCCAAGCAGAGCAGCTGTGGGCTCTGTCCCGTGGACCCATTACTTGGGCCTTTCACACTCTGCTCCCACCTGCCTCCCTCACCTTCCTGTTTATGTTTTCTTGTCTCCTTACGTCCCCTCCTTCCTCCGGTAGAGCTTCTCACCCTGTGAGTGTGTGTCTCTCTCTCTGGTTCTTTCAGACTCGCACTCTGGCCAGCCCTGCCTCTGAGCCCAGCCTTGGCGAGCTGGCCCTTCAGGAGCGCAACGAGACAGACTCTGTCCAGAAAGTGCTGCTGCCTGACTACGTCCTCATTCTCGCTTTTCTACAAAAATGTTTTTTCTTTAAAAAATTTTAATATCATATTGAAAGGTTGTTGAATCACACAAAGATGCCGGGATTCTTGGCCTCTGGAGGAGACGAATTCAATCCGGGGCCAGAGCTTTTGTGTAATAAGGTTTTATTAAAGTATAAAGGAAATAGAGAAAGCTTTTGACATAGGCATCAGAAGGGGGCAGAAAGAGTACCCCGCTGCTAGTCTTCAGCTGGATGTTATATAGTCCCTGGCAGTCTGTTAATAAAAGAAAGGAATGTCTTAAAACTCAGAATGGCACCAGGCCCCTCACCCATAAGATGCATTTTGGGATAATCTTGGCATCAAATGGTTCATTCTGGGCCATAAAATGATTAACTTGAATCTTGAAGAAGGGCAGATCACCATACAAATAGTTTCATTTACCTAGATTAGGGGAACAATATCTGAGTATAACATTCTGGTTTGTCAAGTAGGTTCTGAACCAAGAGGCGGAACCGACTTGAAGACAGAGTTTGGGGTAAATGCATAGTACATTAGCATAGCTTAAGATAAACGTTTCCATAAGAGAAATGCATTGGTTATCTCTAGGTTTGAGAATAGTTAACTGCAGATTGTGACTGCAGCCATGAAATTAAAAAACGCTTACTCTTTGGAAGAAAAGTTATGACCAACCTAGATAGCATATTCAAAAGCAGAGACATTACTTTGCCTACTAAGGTCCGTCTAGTCAAGGCTATGGTTTTTCCAGTAGTCATGTATGGATGTGAGAGTTGGACTGTGAAGAAAGCTGAGCGCCGAAGAATTGATGCTTTTGAACTGTGGTGTTGGAGAAGACTCTTGAGAGTCCCTTGGACTGCAAGGAGATCCAACCACCTGTTCATTCTGAAGGAGATCAACCCTGGGATTTCTTCGGAAGGAATGATGCTAAAGCTGAAACTCTAGTACTTTAGCTACCTCATGCGAAGAGTTGACTCATTGGAAAAGACTCTGTTGCTGGGAGGGGTTGAGGGCAGGAGGGAAAGAGGAAGACAGAGGATGAGATGGCTGGATGGCATCACTGACTCGATGGACATGAATCTGAGTGAACTCCGGGAGTTGGTGATGGACAGGGAGGCCTGGCGTGCTGCGATTCATGGGGTAGCAAAGAGTCGGACACGACTGAGCGACTGAACTGAACTTCAGGTGAAACCAGGTGTCATTATGGCAACAGAGTATTTTAAGAGAAACCTCCTTTTAAATTTGTATAGAGAAGGAAAAAATATCGCTAGTTTCTTTCCTCCTGCCACTTGAGAGAGAGAAAAATGTCTGACACTTGCAGGCTATTTCCTCTGTTTGGAGACCCCTGGCCTTCCTGCCTGTTACCCTCTCAATATGCAACACATGATAACAAAAAATATGTAAGCAAGCATATTATGAACTAACTTGCTGTGTACCTGTCTCCCCCACCAAGCCATGTTTTTAAAAAACATGGTTAGGTATGTTCAACATTGACACTATAAAATATTACCATATCCAGTATTTCTTCTTTCTTGAGAAAATATAAAAGAAAATTTCAGCTTCAAGGAAAAGCTCAGCACTTATGGTTGAAGTTAACATCTCTTCGAGCTCATGGTAGCCTGGCTATAAGTCAGGCACATCTGTCCACAGCCCAGGGGCATGGACTCTTCTGTTAAAACTTAGCACTTTAGAAAAGGTCACTTGAATTAGGACTACATGAAACATTTAAACTCTGAATGAGACCAGCTCTTCCTAAGACCCTGAATTTCAGGAATGAAGTAAATAAAACCATATAGTGCTGTGGTGGAGTGTTTTCACGTGGAGCAGCTGTCCTCCCCCCCCACCCCGCCCATGACGGTCAGTACCTGCTGTAGACCACCCCCCTCCCCCCAGCTGTCCCCTGGACTCCCACTGTGAGCTCACCCTCTCTACCTGCCCCTGGCACAGCAGGCAGGCTGTCCTGGGAAAATGTGTGTGTTTGTGTCACACCTGTGCTCAGAGCAATGCTCCCGTTCCCGCGGGAGAACCAGACTTCACTCAGTGCCCAGTTCAGTTCACTAGAGTCCTCCCGGAGCTTGCTTAAACTCATGTCCATCAAGTCGGTGATGCCATCCAACCATCTCATCCTCTGTCGTCCCTTTCTCCTGCCTTCAGTCTTTCCCCATCAGTGCCAGGACCCTTGCATTTCTTTTCATGTATCTCTTTAATGTAGATCATAATGGGAAACTAAAGTATACGTTTTTATTTGTTTGTTTGTTTTTTTATTTGAATAGTAATGATCCAGCCTGACCTTTACTGTGCTCTGTCAAGTCCATTCTCTACATCTGCATCTCTATTCCTGCCCTGCAGCTAGGTTCATCAGTACCATTTTTCTGGATTCCACATGTATGTGTTAATACACAATATTTGTTTTTCTTTTTCTGACTTACTTGAAGGAGAGGGTGGGATGAATTGAGAGAGTAGCATTGACATATATACACTATTGTATGTAAAGTAGTTAAGTGGAAATTTGCTGTATCGTGCAGGAAGCTCAGAGGGTGTTCCATGATGACCTAGAGGGGTGGGATTGGAGGTTCAAGAAGTAGGGGATATATGTATACATGGAACTGATAACATAGAGCTGATTCATGATTCATGAATGATTCATGTGTATGGCAGAAACCAGCACATTATTATAAACCGATTATCCTCCAACTAAAATTTTTTAAAAATAAAATAAAAAATAAATTGCCAAAAAATAGAATAGTAATGTTTCACATTTTCTATCTTTATGTAAAACACATAAGTTTTTTAAGGAAAAACTGTCTCAATGAAAATAAGATCATTCAGCTATAAGATTTTTCAATTTTTAATTCTTTCCACAGTTAAATGGCCTTGAGTAGACAGGCACCCTTAGGGGTTCCCAGGGTGCTAGTGGTAAAGAACCCACCTGCTAATGCAGATTCAATCCCTGGGCTGGGAAGATCCCCTGGAGCAGGAAATGGCAACCTGCTCCAGTATTTCTTGCCTGGGAAATTCCATGGACAGAGGAGCTTGGCAGACTACAGTTCACGGGACCCACAAACAGCCAGACATGACTGAGCACAGACAGACTCCCCTATTCTGGGAAGGTCTATTTCTTCATAATCCCTACCAGTAACCCCCAGTCACCTCAGGGCACCTTTCTCTCAGCTTTCCCTGCTGGCTCACTGACCATCTCCCAGGCTGGTCACTTGTTACCTGTCTTCTTCCCTCACTCTTCTTCTTGGGACACAGTTCATCCAGTGAAAAACACTATCACCTCTTCCCCTATTGCACCTTTACCGATGGGCAGAAACCTCATCCACTCAAATGTGCTGCTGCACAGTCAGCGAAGTTGTTTAAGGACAGATGGGCAAATGATTTATTTATAAATTTGCAAGAAAACTTTCAATAAAAATTCTTCATAGGAAGATGAAATAAAAGAGGAAAAGTAAATGGTTTTCATTAAGGAAGAGCCTAGTCTCTGGAGTGGAGTAGAAATTGGGGTAGAAAGAGGATTGTTGTATGATTTTTTTTTAATCTAAATTCAATTTTTTAATGGAACCTAAAATTTCGAGATGCATCATCTTTCCTTGCAGTCTATGGTTTCTATGTCAATTTCTCATAATAACTTTTTATATGTGTACCTTACCCAACTACGTAATTTTACTATTATGTTTCTTACATATTTTAAAAGTGTTGTTTTATAGTATGTTTCCCAAACATATAGATTAGATTGTTATATATAATGTTACATATTTATTTTGCAAGATATTTAAATATACCATATATATATGTATAGATATAAACAAGAAACGTATATACATAGAATAGGATGTTAGATTCATTGTTTTGTTTTTACGTAAAGGGGATTTATTCCATACCACACAGTTGAGGTTTTTATCTGTTTCTGTGAATTTATTTTCTCCCAGGTAATTTATGGCATCATTTAAACTTAAGTTTATATTTAAAGTCCTTGCTTCTCCAAGATTATAATTCGCAGACATTCACACCTTGGTATCACTGATGTTTGCCAATTCTCAACTGCAAGTTCATCTCAGCACAGTTGACTTATCTATGTGTAAAAACATTGGCTAATATGAGCTCAGAATGTTTGAATTACTTTAAAAACTTTGTGACTTTCTTCATTTTAAAGATTTACAGTCATTCATTTTAAATTGATGTGTTTTTCATTTTGCTCTAATAATTCAAGAAAAGTGGACAGGTCACATGGGTAGACAGGCAAGATCCTGGGTGCTGTGATTGGTTGGCATTTACATAGTTCTTTCATGTAGGATTTAGTAAAAGGTGACCTGAAATTTAGAAATGTAATCTGTAAGACAGTCAGAGAAAACATTCTTTTAAGTGCACTCTTGTTAGTAGAATGTGCTGCTTGTTCTGTGCTGTAGTTTTTTGGTATCTGTCAAAAGATGTAAGCTATATTCAATAAGGAGGACAGCAAGAATTTGAGACTTCACTTACATTTCTTTTTCTGATAAGAAGTTCATGCTTTTGAAAAAGGATAGAAATTAACATTTCTCCAGAATTATTTTTTTCCTTCATTCGAGGCTATTTCTTACTTCCAGCATTGTACTGTTTTGTGAACAGGCCACATATATATTTTATTTGTCAGGAGAAGTGATGAAAATTTACAAATTTCAGCTGGCATTGCACTCTGCTGATAAGGATGGGAGTTTACATGGCTCTGAAGAAGTTACATGAAGTGGAATTGGGAAGCAAATTGTATTTACACAATATGGGATGATGTTCCTAATAGGTGTTCAGAATAGACTGTTTACTCTCACATTTTGCTGAGCTTTACTAGAAATAACTTCATTTCAAAAAGGACAAATCTGATTGAAGGCAAAAGCATTCCCTCTCTACAGATACTCATCCAAAGGGTTTACCTTAGATTTTCCTGATGGGCACACAGCTGTATTTTATACTATTTTTGTACAAAGTGGTAATGTGGAAAATAAAAATCTAAATAGTATACTTGATGCTTCATGCACCAACCATTTAAGTTACTAGATTTATATTTACAATTTTGGAAGATGTGTTGCAATATGATATTCTGATAATAACTGTCAAAATCATAATGCTGGGATTTCTTTTCATCTTGTTGTCAAGGTAAAGTTATTGAAATTCACAGTCAGTAAGTCAAAAAGATCGCTTCTTATCTCTTATCATCAGTGGTTTAATGCCGACCTAAACAGCTACTGTATAATGTCAAAACTATCACAGTGCCCAGGCTGCAGGGTACAACGTGCCACATGATTTAATGCATTTCCTGTCTGGAATGAAGATTATGAAAAGGTCAGCAAGCAGGAGCTACAGTGGTTTAGAAGAAAATTAATTTCTAATTTTTCTTTCTCTTTTTTCCCTTCATTTTTAGATTTTGGATTTAGTAAAAGGGACACATTACCAGGTAGCCTGTCAGAAGTTCTTTGAGATGACACATAATGTAAGTAAATTTTTAAACTTTATAACCTTATCCTTTGTCTTCTGTTACTCAGTGTTTCATTCAGGAGTTTTTGCTGCAGCAGTAGAAACCACTCCAGCTGTTTTCAGGGAAAAGAGATTTATTACACAACATGAGGCTGCTTATAAAGTTTATAGTAGGAGCAGGGAACTAAGTTTGGATGCTGCAGAACCAGCAATAGTGTTAACTAAGAAAAACTACATTCTGAAAATCTTACTTTACTATGGCTACCACCCACCACTCCACTTCTATGGATGAGACCAAGGATTGGCAGATTTTCTGTAAAGGGCCTGGTCATGACAGGTCCACGTGCTCTTTGTCACAGCTGCTCCTCTCTGCTGTTGTCATGCAGAAGCAGCCTAGACACTGTGGGAAGGAGCAGGCTTGTGTCTGTCCCCGGAGAACTTTATTTATAGGAGCCCATGGTGGGCTGGACTGGACCCTCAGGCCTTAGGTACCCAGTCCTCAGAGTAGGTCTGGAATGCTGGCTGCTGTTGTCCAGAAGAACCAAAGGCTTTTGCCGTCTTCCTTGTAGAAAGTTGAATGCTTTTACTTGTGGCTGCTCCCTCATGTTACTCTAGTCTGTTTCTTAGTCTCGTGTTTATCTGCATGGCAGACCCTAGGTTATGCAGTGGACCCCAAGCTGCAAGGGAGTCAGGGAAATGTGTTTGGCTGTTTTCTTGCCAGATTCCTGTACAAAAGGCCTGCTAGTAGGTTCTGAGAGGTGTAATGCTTAGGTCACAAACTCAGAGGTCTGCAGGGGTAAGGTAGATAACCCAGAAATGTGAAATTGCCTGGGATGAACACCACTGAATTAGTCACACTGCTAGAGATGTGAACATTGACAAGTTTTGCGACTGTGTGCAGGCTGACAACGTGTCTGCAGGTCAACTTAGCTCACAGACCCCTGTTTACAGTCACTGGTCCTGATCATGGCTTTCTAACATGGGACAGAAAGCCAAGAATGGACCTGGGCCATGTACCCTTGAAACATTTTTTCTCTAAGTACATACTGCACATTTTTGGAGCCTAGTGTTTATCAGGTTTCAGAAGTATCCATGATCCTGCCAAAAAAGATGCTACATGTATGGAATTCATCATCAGCTAACATGGTACTTTAAGTTTTATAATCAGTTTTATGTTTTCTGGTTTTCATGAAATCATTTTTCTTTCGTGGTTATATAATTGCAGAATTTCTTACATTAAATTTTATAGGACAAATATATCTTATAACATCACTGATAATAATGAAAATAATAATAGTATTGAATAATATCAGCCAACACCTACAAAACCCTTCATGTGTGCCAGGCCCAGCACTTAGTGCTCTGGACACATTGGTCCTTTGGTTCACACTGTAGACTAGAGTAAGCCCGATCCGCATCCCCATCATGTCAGAGCTTAGAGAGTCTGAGGGCTTAAGGCCCTAAGGGGTGAAGCTTGGATTTGAACAGGCTGTCAAAGCCCTCACCAGGAGCTCTTGAAGCAATCCTGACTGCTGTTCTGGAGCACCTGAAACTGCGTTTGTAATAACAACTGTGGAGGCCATTAGTATTTTTCTGTCTACATTCACAATCCAGCCTTCACAGTTTACTTTAAAAAAATAAGCAGGCCTAGTAATTCAACTTGACTTGCCTGAGGGACCACAGCTGGTTCGTGGGAGGTCTGGAAACAGAATTCTGGAGACAGAATCCTGGTCTGCCCTGGGCCGTGGGTCCAGTCCTCTTACTATTAAACCTAACTGTTGAAAACAGTGTTTTGATTTAAAAGCATAAAAATTTTATTTTTACAAAGTTGAAAGGACTGAATGTCAATATAGTAGTGAACAACAAATTGTCGTCAGTTTTATTAAAATAGGAATCTCAACAGATGAGCCACATGTTTGGTATTTTCAGCATCAGCCTTGCACAACTCTTTCCCCTGTAGACTGTATTTTTGCTTGCTCAACTTGAAAATTTTAGTTTAATTTAATTCTTAATTATTTGTGGACCTTTTTAATTAAGAGGCCTTATAACTTTCACAAATTAAGGTCAACTTATGTAACCTCTTTTTTTAAGAAGATATGAAAATTATGTTTAACACTGAGTCTGTGACATTGCTAAAAAGTAAGAAGTTTCTCAGATCTGCTTTTGTAGCATCTCTCCTATTGATTATTCCTATAAGAGTGTTACTACTATTGCCAATGTTTAAAACTTGCCTCAGATTAATGAAGAGACTAAAAAGACACATGTCTAAATCCTCCCACATACAGAAAATCTACTTTAAACCACATATAAATCAATGGGATAAAAAGGCTGTTTATATTCACTAAATGTCTCCCTATAGATTTTTTGTTGTGAATCTCTCTCTTCACTTACTGTTTTTTCTAATTTAATTTAAAAACAAAATCTATTTTTATTGTCATGTTGTTGTCATTCTGCCTGCTCTCCCCAAAAAACCTGTGATTATTTTTTTTGAGCCCTCTGTGATCAAACTCACTTTAATGAAAGTTTTGAAAATGAACCAGTTAGCTGATAACATTTACAGCAGTGCTGTGATGGTTCCATATGGCTTTTTTTGGCAAGACCAGCTGCCTCATTATAAGTTGTCATTGAAAACCTCTTGATTAAAACCCAAACATCCCATAGGTAAAACAGTATTGCCTCCATTCCTTCAGAATCCACATTTGCTACAGCAGATATATGAAACCTTTGTTACTGTGAAGGTCATTGTGTGCAAAACATGCTGATTCAAAGCAGATGTTAGAGAGAGATTCACTTAGTAGATATCAAAGATGGGCCTGCTTGAAATCTGTTTTCTTCAGATTTTTAAAGAGCAATATTTTATATTGTAGTGATTTTTTAAAAATTTTGTCGTACTCCGTTTGTAAATGAAAACACTAGGCCTTTGTGTAGATTAAACTCTGGATTTTAATTGAAAATTGTTTCTTTAGAAATAAGTCTCTTTAGGTACTGAGTCATTCTGGATACTTATTTTCCAAACAGCTTAGCATAATTCCTTTTCACTGTAAGAGATCTCTACACAAATCATATTAAAATCTATCACACATTTTACTACAGTCTTAAATAGGATACACCAAGTACACTTAAGCTTTTTAATCCTCGCTCAAGATCACTTTGGGGATCAGTCAGAACCCTGGGCCAGGAGCCACCACTGTCTCTTGTGTGTATCACTCACTGCAGCAGCTTCCTGACTCCTTCCTCAGCAGCTGCTCACTTATCTGCCCAGTTCCTTCTCCTCCACACTGCTGCCAGGTCACTTGTAAAACAGAGAAATCTGACCATTTCAGTAACGTGCTTTTTAAAAACATTTAAAAAGCCTTCCCCATCCCTCTTAAGATGAAACTCAAAACTTACAGTGTAGCCTATAAAGGTCTCCATCCCACCACTTTGTTCTGTTCATCTTTTGTTAGATCTTTGCTTTGGGACTTCTGAGATCATAGGACAGAGTGAAGATGTGCCACAGGATTTCCCTCTCTTAATACTTAACAGAAAGTAGAAAACATAATACTAAAAAAAAATTATTAACCACAAAGAAAAATATCACCAATAGCAACCAAACAAGAAAAAAGGCAAGGAGAAAAACAGTCACAGCAAACAAAATTGTGAAAATTCTCACTTAGTATTTCCAAATATAGAATGAAGCAAACTGAATCTCACCCCCTTTTGTTTTTTAATGAATAATAATGGGGCTTCACAGGAGGCACAGGTTCTATTCCTGGGTTGGGAAGATTCCCTACAGTAGGAAATGGCAACCTGCTTCAGTATTCTTGCCTGGAGAATTCCACGGACAGAGGAGCCTGGAGGGCTATAGTTTATGGGGCTGCAGAGAGTCAGACATGACTGAGTGCCACCACCATACAAAGGAAGTAACTGCTAACTTTTAAGCATTAAGTGAAGTGGGAGATTTTGATGTGGATAAATCTCTTACTCTATTTTTTTTACTAATTGGATTTAAAGTAAAATCTGTTTTCATTCTATTTGGTTTATGCTTCTCCCCTTCCTCCCTAAAACTAGTTTTATGAACCTGAACAGGATGAAAGATAACTTCCTTCAGCCAAAAATAAAAGTGAAAGAAAGAAAAATTTCAAAAGAAATACCCCATCTTAGAAGAAATACAATCTAGTAAACAGAAGGAAACTCTTCATAAGTTCATCATGCTATCAGGCATCTTAATAGATGTTTGGTAAAATTAGCTTATTTAACAAAATGAGTTAAGAAAGGGTGATTGCAGACCTAAGAGAGAAAGTTGGGAAACATGACATCACACAGAACCTTGGTTACAGCCCTCATTTCAGTACCCTTGGCATTATTTAGTTGGTTAATAAAAATATTAATTAAAACGGATTACATTTCAAATGTAACCTAACATTACATTTTGGGCTTCCTTGGTGGCTCAAATGGTAAAGAATCTGCCTGCATGCAGGTGACCTGGGTTCAATCCTTGGGTCAGGAATATCCCCTCGAGAAGGAAATGGCTACCCACTAGTGTTCTTTCCTGAAGAATTCCACGGGCAGAGGAGCCTGGCGGGCTACAGTCCATGGAGTCTCAAAGTGCTGGACACAGCTAAGCAACTAACACAAACAGAACATTACATTTTAAACTTAAAAGATTTGAATGTCATTTATTTGCTAATTTTCTGATATAAAGGCAAAATCTTTTGTTTGAGTGTAGTTTAGGGATAGGAATTTTATTTCATTTTTTTTCAAAAACCATACACATAATATACCACCACTGATTTCCAGTTTATGTTTCTTTAAAATGGAAAAAGAACTTAATGATAATACAAAGCAGTATGATCTTTCTCCCTATCTTTTTGAGAATTCAGGTTGTTTTATTTTTAACTAACTTGCCTTTCGTGAATCTTTCCAAAGGATTTAATGTAGATTTCATAGACCCAACAACTCTTTCTTTTTATCCTCATATTTCCTTGGTTTTCCTCGTAGCAGCCCTGTGACATGACTATTACCCCCATTTCAGGGGAGAAGAAATGATGCTTAATATAAAGTGAAAAGTGAAAGTGAAGTCAGTCAGTTGTGTCTGACTCTCTGTGACCCCATAGACTATAGCCTACCAGGCTCCTCTGTCCTTGGCATTTTCCAGGCAAGGGTACTGGAGTGGGTTGCCATTTCCTTCTACAGGGGATCTTCCCAACCCAGGGTTTGAACCTGGGTCTCTCACATTGCAGGCAGATACTTTACCATCTGAGCCACCAGAGAAGCCTGGTGTATAAAATATAAAGATGACCACATTTCATTTTGTCCACATTGAAATCTAGTCATTCAGTTTACTCCATAGATATCTGAGATAGATATTTTGACAATTTTAACAACTTGAAACAAGGTGTGGAAAATATGTTATTAATGATCAGAAAAGGTACTAGCTTCTTTTTGCATAAAGTGACCCAACTATGCTTTTTATAATTCTTATAGACAAGTTTATCTCTAAAATAATATTTATAATGCTGTGATTATAAGTTTGACCTTGCATAAAACCCCTTAAAACAGATTTCAGAGTATGGCACCCCACTCCAGTACTCTTGCCTGGAAAATCCCATGGATGGAGGAGCCTGGTAGGCTGCAGTCCATAGCGTTGCAGAGTCAGACACAACTGAGCGACTTCACTTTCACTTTTCACTTTCACTCATTGGAGAAGGAAACGGCAACCCACTCCATCATTCTTGCCTGGAGAATCCCAGGGATGGGGGAGCCTGGTGGGCTGCTGTCTATGGGATCGCACAGAGTCGGACATGACTGAAGCGACTTAGCAGCAGCAGCACCACCAGCAGCAAGTGACCTAAAGGCCTGAATTCTGATTCAGGCACAACTGGTTACTAGTGCCATGACTGTCTAAACCATTTGGGTCTCACTTTCTTAGTCTGTACTTGGAGGAGATTCAATTTAAAGGATTTCTTACATCTTTCCAATCTCTAGAATTCTCTATTTATAAAAGCAAAGCCTACTGGTTGAAAATGTGCTGGGAAATAAACTTAATTTTCATGAAACACTTTGTAAAATGCAAACTTTATATTGAATCTCCCAGTGTTTAGTGAATTGAGTGAAAAACAATTTAATAAAGAAGTTCACAAAATGATTCCATTGTTAATAAAAATTATAGATAAAACATTCAGTAAATATTTTGAAACTAAGCAGGAAAGGAACAGATAAAAAATTATTCTTGATGATCTGGGTAATAACTCTTAAGTCAGTGTGTACACTATCAATCTGCTATACACTGAATTATTATAAAATTATTGGTCCAACATGTATCAACAATAACTACAGAGAATCAGAGAACCTTAGGATTCTCAAGTAAGTTTTACCAGGAAAGATCTTCTCTCTGTTTATTGGTCTACTTGTTAAGAAGGTTCATCTTGAGCTGTAATGGTAACTTTAACCCCCTGCTAATCCTTTTTAATCCACCATAAGATTGCACATATTAATCACATCACTTCCCTTCTTAAGAAATGTTAGTGACCCCTAAAAATTTTGACCCTACACAGCTGGGTCTGGGTTGCTGACACAGCTGTCAGATGTCTCTGCGCTCTGGCCGCGGCCTCTTCCAGCCTCGTGTCCTGTCACCCCTTTCTGTGCCTTGCACACCAGCCCGCCCGCACCTCCTGCTTTTCCAGGCAGCCCTCTGTCCCCTGCTCCTGGGGCCCCACTGCTTGTAGGCCCTCACCCTCATCGTCCCAGCTGTTACTCTCTCATCCTTCTAGACTCAGCTCATCAGGAAGATCCTCCTCTTTTCTCTTCTTGTTTTTTAAACAAATATTGACTGACAAGATGCCAGGCATTTTGCTCTAACGTGCCTTTGAGCGTCTGAGGTGTCAGGTAGGAGGTGGGTGGGGAAGCAGGGGTCTGGGCTGGAAGTACCGCTCACAGCGCGTTACTGTTGGGGGTGGGTGGAGCTCCGTGTGAGTGGTGGTTGAGATTTTGAAGGAGAATCTGTGTCCAGGTGTTGAGTAGGTTCTGAATGAGGTCCGGATGGTTCTTCACACCCCCTTTATTTGTACTTGTGTTATATATGTATTATTGTAACACACATCTGCTTCTTGTGCAGGTGGATGATTGTGGCTTTTCTTTGAGTCATCCAAACCAGTTCTTTTTTGAGAGCCAGCGGATCCTCAGTGGAGGTAAAGACATCAAGAAGGATTCTGTCCAACCTGAAATGCCCCAGCCCAAACCGAGTGTCCAGAGAAGCAAGGATCCGTCCTCCACTTTGGACTCACTCAGCTCTGCTCTGGACATGGATCTGGAGGAGCTGGAGGAGTTGCTTCAATGAATGGTTCCTGGGCAGTTGGTAGCCTGTCTTCTTCACTGGCTTTTATTTCCAACTTTACGATTTTGCCTTTTTCTTTTTCGTCACTTTTTCCCTCTGCCCTACCTCCTAATCCATCCACATGTGCATGCTTCTCAGGAAGGCAGGCTTGCAGGTAAAAACAAAGACCTCCAGTGTATTTTGCTTTGTCAAAAGAGAAGAGGAAGTATTTCTTTTGAAATATAACACTTGAATGATGTGACTTAAGTCCTTTTTTAGGAGAGAAAACAGCCTTCTGGACTGGTTACTGTTGCCTAGAAACCATACAACTGAGAACAGCTTTTAGTTTAACACTTGTCACTGTAATGTTGGCCCAGACCTTTTCTGGACCATCTTTGTTAATAAATATCAAAATGTATGTAACTGTATGTCTGCATATAATTGTGAGACTCATATTATGCCTTTGCCTCAGGTTTTAATGTGGTATTCTGGAATATTCAACATATTGCCAAATTTTAAACTTTTTCTGCTTCCTTTTTCTCTTGAGTTGACCATTTGAAGTTATTCTGCATTAGCAAGAGAATTTTTGCCCCTTTTAATGGGAGCAAACTCTACTGAAGTGAGTTGTGACTCAGGAATTAAGAGAATGTATACAGTTGCTCATACTGTTATAAGGAATAGAAGGGTTTTATTTTATAAAACCATAGTATTCCTTTTCCGCCACTTCCGCTCTCTTGGGGGGACAGCCATCACTAAGGTGAGAAGGTTCTAAGTAAAGACTGAGGTCTTTCTTCATCCCACCCTCCAGCTTCCACAACTCACTGCTTCTGTGGTTGCTGTGAACTGTCAGGTAGGTTTGGTAGATTCATTGACTTCGGTGGTGACTATACTCATATTTTTAGTAATGCCTGTTTCGGTGCCAGCAGGAGAATTGGTTATGAAGGGTCATAGGTGTGCCCCAAACTAGTGCCCTGCTCCCTGCCTGTCTTTGGTGATGCACCGTGTGCCTGCTGGTGGTGCCCTGATGTGAGGTATTTCCTCCCTGTGGGCGCTGCTCACTCACCAGAGCATTTACACTCAGAGAGAAATGTGACCCTCACTCACCGACTCCCTTGGATGCCATTCTACACGAGTCTCTTTTCCTGGGGAAGAGGGCCTTTGCCCTTTATCCCTTTTTAAAAGTTACTATTATTATCATTGTAGTATAGTTAATTTGCAGTGTTGTGTTAGTTTCACATGTACAGCAAAGTGAGTCAGTTACACACATACATATATGCACTTTCTTTGTCCTTTATCCTCTTTAATCATATGAGACATTGCACTGTCTGTCCTAAACAGGATCAGAGCATCAGAACCTAAAAATGTCAGCTGATCAGGTTTTTATCTTAGGCTGCTGAGCAAAGATTTCTTGGAATATTTAGTGAAATATAAAGGAAATCAGTCCTGAATACTCATTGGAAGGACTGATGTTGAAGCTGAAACTCCAATACCTTGGCCACCTGGTGTGAAGAACTGACTCATTGGAAAAGACCCTGATGCTGGGAAAGATTGAAGGCGGGAGGAGAAGGGGACAACAGAGGATGAGACGGTTGGATGGCATCACTGACTCGATGGACAGGAGTTTGAGTAAGCTCCGGGATTTTGTGATGGACAGACAGGGAAGGCAGTCCATGGGGTCACCAAGAGACGGACATGACTGAGCGACCAAACCGAACTGAACTGAACTGATGACTAAAGGAGATACATATGAGTCTTTGCTTGTCTTTGTGACTTATTTTTACCTAGTTCAGAAGATAGTGTTATTCCACTACAAATTACCTTTATAAATCTGTCCCTTCCGAAGCCATCTGCTATTCCTTGTATCATGTATAGTTCTCAGCAGATATCCGATGACTGCCAACCACTTCATCCCTAAACTGCAAAACTTTTTTTTTTTTTTTTAATGTTAAGGACAAGTACTGTTTTAACCCCAAAGTCAAGTTAGTGATGGAAAGCCAAGCACAGAAAGGCGGCTCTCTATTGTATTACAAGAAAGGAAATTGAGCTGCAGCCTCGTGCTGTAGCTCAGCGAGACCCTCAGGACAGGGCATTTCATACCTGGCACAATTTGCAAGGCTTTCTCTCTTGCTGTGTGTTCTCCTCTCCTGAAGCCTGAGCGCCCAGCACGGAGCCCTCCACAGCAAGCACCTGTGTCTGAAGGGACTGTCTTACCCAGCAGCCTCAGGAGTTTGACTGTTTTTTGTGTGTCTAGTCAAACTCCAAAATAACACTTGCTTAAATATTAGTTGTTTTCCCAGTTTCACTTCTTTGTAAAAAGGCTTGGTCTCTTGTCATGTATTATACAGAAGAATATATAAATATTTTGTGAATCGTGTAGATTAGAGGATGGGGTTAGAGGTTTATATAAGAAGATAGAATTTAATACCTTTCTGGTGCTTTATGGAGTTGGAAAAAGCAATTTATTTTTCATGCTTCAGAGGTCTTGACAGTTTTGATTTGTTTTCTTTGAAAGACCTGTTTGAATCAGATGATGTAGGAAGAACTCAAAAGAAAAATCAAAAGCCAGCAACCTCCTTTCAAAACAGCAGCCAATGAAGAAGAACATGAGCCTTCCAAGTCTTTTAACATCCGTCTTTTATTACCTCTTCAAGGAGGAGTGGCTGTACAGTGATCAGAGACCAAAGAAGAGACAGGAGAAGCCGAGCCCAGGTTGGAAATGTGCAACTGGTGGGAGCACCAACCTTGTTTGTGGAGATACTGTCCATTTCTTTCATTTTATTTCTCACTCCATCCAGATAGTCTAAAATTCTTGATTGCAATGTGCATAAAAGAATACTAGGAAGGTTTAAGTAAACTTTTCATATATAGTCGCTTATAATATTATAGTCGTGAAAGTAAACAGTTACAGATTTTGAAAGGGAGGGAGCAGAACAGAGCAATGAAAAGGTAGGATCTTTAAATCATATGGCCTTGTAAGCTGAGGGATTTCTCTCTCTAAAAGCACAGCAGTGTCCTGCTTGTTACACTTTGCTGCCTGACTGATACTTAGGGTCTTTGCAAACAAACTTGCAATTCCTTGCACAGAAAAAAGAAAACTTCTGGGATTTAAGCTTGAAAGGCGAAATGAAACAACTCTAAAATTCTGGTTTAGTTAGAGTCTACTGTTTGCAGATTTAATCAAGGTCTTCCACAGGCATCAGCTTCACATTAAATTTAAGTGCCCATTAAAGTGAGAGCTGACAGCCGTTCTGAACGTGAGGCTCGGTCTGAGGATATCTTTACAGCTTGAAGGGAAGAAATTTGAGAGTCTCAAAGCACTGTGGTAATTAGTTAGATCCATTTGGTAGAGGGCGGCGAGAGAAGGCTGGAGGAGGGGCTGTGGAAATGGGCAGGCAGAGCCCTGCTGCAGGGGAGACGCGGCTTCCCCCTGACGGGGGTGGATGAGGGGCCTGATGTGTCTCATTTCCCTTTTATGTACAGGCAGGATCACTGTGTGTGAGCTGTGTGTTTTGAACAAGTGCACAGATTTGACTGTTAGGCTCTCTGGAATGCACGACACTGCGTAGGAGAGGGCTTCCGAAGACGATGTTGGCCCAGAGTTAGTGTTTCTCACAAGGGTACCTAACTCACATTCTGGTATCACTTATTTACCTAGAGCATCTGCCTCCTTTTCCATATTGAGCTCCTTTTTGACAGGTAGCTATTGTCCTGGTCTGAGGCTTTTCACTGTAATTGGCATTCCAAGAAATTAGTGCTGCGAGTCTATGGAATCTTGTCACCTGCAGGAAATTACCTTCCCACTTCATTTGAACTTCCTGCCAAAAGTGATGCAGTTTCCTGTTACTGGATTTGCCTTCTATCCCATAGGCTCCTTTTGTCCATTGCCTCGTGGCATTTTATTTTCTCCAAGAATTATCACTGTAGAACCTTATCACAAGTTTAAGAATATGTCTGTACAGAGAGCTTCTATATTTCCCCTGAGTCTTCCACTGCAGGTCTGTTTTTAAACATTGATGACAAGGTAGTGAAACAGCATTGCTAATAAATGCAGGATGGAGTTTTCAATTTAGCCCTGTAGTTTCTAGGTATTCATTCCCTGTAATGGATCTATGAGGATTTTTGAGGAGTTTTGGTTTTTGGATTTTTTTTCTTAGTTAATAGTTAATTTACAGTACTGCATTAGTTTCAAGTGTTACAGCTCAGTGATTCAGTTTTATATTTATGTGTGTATATATTTTTTTATTTCAGATTCTTTTCCATTAGAGATTTTTTTTTCAAGTTATAAACAAGAAGCTTTAATAATCACAGCTACAAAGGAAACAAAAATAATTATGCCACAGTATTTTGCCTATGACCATCAGGTTTGAAGGTCAGAGGAAAAGATAATTTTCCAGGTAAATGTTAATATAAATCACTAAAATTCATTAAAGAAAATATAGAAACCAAACTAAACTAAACCAAACCAAACTAAACTTAATGAAATGAAGCAGTTCTGAACTTTGGCTTCACATTATAGTCTCTTGAAGAGTTTTATTTATTTATTTTTTTAAATTTATTTTAATTGGAGGCTAATTACTTAACAATATTGTATTGGTTTTGCCATACATCAACATGAATCCACCACGGGTGTACACATATTCCCAATCCTGAACCCCCCTCCCACCTCCCCCCCCATACCATCCCTCTGGGTCATCCCAGTGCATCCTGTATCCTGCATCGAACCTAGACTGGTGATTTGTTTCTTATATGATATTATACATGTTTCAATGCCATTCTCCCAAATCATCCCACCCTCTCCCACAGAGTCCAAAAGACTGTTCTATACATCTGTGTCTCTTTTGCTGTCTCGCATACAGGGTTATGTTACCATCTTTCTAAATTCCATATATATGTGTTAGTATACTGTATTGGTGTTTTTCTTTCTGGCTTACTTCACTCTGTATAATAGGTTCCAGTTTCATCCGCCTCATTAGAACTGATTCAAATGTATTCTTTTTAATGGCTGAGTAATACTCCATTGTGTATCTGTACCACAGCTTTCTTATCCATTCATCTGCTGATGGACATCTAGGTTGTTTCCATGTCCTGGCTATTATAAACAGTGCTGCGATGAACATTGGGGTACACGTGTCTCTTTCAGTTCTGCTTTCCTCGGTGTGTATGCCCAGCAGTGGGATTGCTGGGTCATAAGGCTGTCCTATTTCCAGTTTTTTAAGGAATCTCCACGCTGTTCTCCATAGTGGCTGTACTAGTTTGCATTCCCACCAACAGTGTAAGAGGATTCCCTTTTCTCCACACCCTCTCCATCATATATTGCTTGTAGACTTTTGGATCGCAGCCATTGTGACTGGCTTGAAATGGTACCTCATTGTGGTTTTGATTCATGGGGTTGCAGAGTCGGACACGACTGAGTGACTGAACTGAACTGAACTGTGGTTTTGATTTGCATTTCTCTGATAATGAGTGATGTTGAGCATCTTTTCATGTGTTTGTTAGCCATCTGTATTTCTTCTCTGGAGAAATGTCTGTTTAGTTCTTTTGCCCATTTTTTGATTGGGTCGTTTATTTTTCTGGAATTGAGCTGCAGGAGTTGCTTGTATATTTTTGAGATTAGTTGTTTGTCAGTTGCTTCTTTTGCTATTATTTTCTCCCATTCTGAAGGCTGTCTTTTCACCTTGCTTATAGTTTCTTTTGTTGTGCAGAAGCTTTTAATTTTATAGATTATTACAAGAAACAGTATATTAATAGTTCCCACCACTGTACGGTAGTAGGTACTTGTTGTTTACCTATTTTATGTATAGTGGTGTTGAATTTTTGTGCTGAAAGCATAGAGAGAAAATTAAGTCAGCAAATAATGCATTTAAGAATCTGTGGGGACTCCAGTCAGGATAGTGGAGTAGAAGGATATGGAACTCACTTCCCCCCGCAAATACATCAGAAATACATCTACAGGGCTTCTCTACTGGCTCTTTGTTAAGGAATCTGCCTGCCAATGCAGGAGATGAGAGCTTCCTGGTGGCTCAGTTGGTAAAGAATCTGCCTGCAATGAAGGAGACCTGGGTTCCATCCCCGGGTTGGGAAATTCCTCTGGAGGAGGGCATGGCAACCCACATCAGTATTCTTGCCTGGAGAATCCCCATGGACAGAGGAACCTGGCAGGGCTGCAGTCCATGAGATTGCAAAGAGTCAGACATGACTGAGTGACTAAGCATGTACATACAGTGTACGAGATGCAGGTTTGATCCCTGGTCTGGGAAGATTCCATATGCTGAGGAAGATCCCACATGCTGATGTTAAGCCTGTGCACCACAACTATTGAGCCTGTGCTCTAGAGCCAGATAACAGAATTACTGAGCCCACATACTAAAGTCCACACACCTAGAGTCTCTGCTCTGCAATGAGAGATGTCATGTCAGTGAGAAGCCCATGCACTATAACTAGAGTAGTACCCACCTGCTGCAGCTAGAGAAAAGCCTGCACAGCAGTGAAGACCCAGCACAACCAAGTAAGTAATTTTTTAAAAATACATCTGCAAATGGAACAACTCTCATAGAACACCTAAACACCAGCAGAAGATCTCAAACACTTGAAAGGACGATAAAGATCATGCAACTAGGTAGGCCAAAAGGAAATAAAAATAGGAGGAAGCAGGATAGGATCTGTGCCCCTGGGAGGGAGCTGAGAAAGGAAGTGTTCCTGCATCTGGGGAAGCACCTTTGCCAGTGAGGAGGTCAGCCAGGACAGAAAAGGGAGCTCCAGAGGCTCAGAGGAGAAGGCAGCAGCCAGTTTGTCGTAAGCAGACAACAGAGACCTGCATAGACAGTCTCTGCCACTGCCCTGCACACCCACCCCAACCTGAGGGGTGCATCTGCTACTGTGGGCCAGGGCTGGGTACTAGAATCAGGGTTTAGAGGACAATCCCAGGGAAAGGACTGCAGTTGGCTGTGTGGGGACTGCCTGAAGTGGCTGCAATGTGTGGCTGCAACCAGGAGTGTAGGTGGAAGAAGCCTGGGCCACCATAGAAACAAAGCCCCATCCTCCATTGTCCTGCAGTGTGAGGGGAGAGGAGGGGCGGGCTGCCATAATGACCTCTTTCCACACACCAGCACCCACCACCATGGGCTCTGGGAGTGCACATCCAGCTGTGGTCTCGGTGGGCTCCCACACAAGCCACCATCTCAGTGGACTCTAGGAACAGGTGCCAGCAGGGTGCCCCCACATGGAGGTGGGGCTGAAATCACAGAGAAGCCCCAGGGGCTGCACAACTTAGGAAACAGGACTGAAATTCCCCCAAGGCCGTGCAGGTCATAGATTCACAGCTCCACCAGCTTTGTAAATTCAGCACCTGCAGGAGGTCCAAGCAGTGTGGGCTTTACGGGCATGTGAATGTGGGGCTGTGGTTTGGCCAGGGTCCGAGCTGCCGGTAGCTCCCACAGTGGGTCATGTGCAGGAGTACTGCAGTCCTGGAACCTGACTCTGGTGGGTCTGTACTGATGGCCCTGTGAAAACAATTCCTGAGGGACACCAGGGCTGATTGCCAGCGTTCCCACAGTAGAGGCAGTACCAAGGGCAGAGCCAACAACAGTGTACTTTGTGAGTCCACACAACAGGTGACACAACAGAGCACACTCAGTGCTGAACAACTCCAGAGGAGGATTACTCAGTTGCTACTCTCCCAGTGGGAACATTTCCAGTCCCACCTATTTCACACCACAGCTCAAAAATAGATCTGGGAGCATCTCCTCCCACACTGGGGGAGCAGATTCTGTCCTTGATAGGGCTATGGAAGACAGAGAGCACAGAGGAGGCCTCAGTGAAGATTCACTGGAGGCTCTGGCCGTCACACCACCAGTCATACCTCCTCTCATGGGGATAGTGGCCAGCATGCTCTGAGGATGGGGGCGGCAGACATTTGTACTAAAAACAACCCTCACACTATAAGTATTAAACCCTCACAAGTTACACAGGGATGCTCCTACATAAAAATAGCCCTCTAAGACTACAGTAGGTAATTGTTTCTCCTAAACTCAGAGTAACAGAAGTATAAGTAAAGTTAAGAAGCAGAGGAACCACTCCCAATGGAAAAATCAGGAGAATTCCTCGGAAAGAACAATGAAACAGATCAGTTTAGTTCAGTTGCTCAGTCATGCCCGACTTTTTGCAGCCCCACAAACCGCAACACGCCAGGCCTCCCTGTCCATCACCAGCTCCCAGAGTCCACCCAAACCCATGTCCATCGAGTTGGTGATGCCATCCACCTATCTCATCCTCTGTCGTCCCCTTCTCCTCCTGCCTTCAATCTTTCCCAGCATCAGGGTCTTTTCAAATGAGTCAGCTCTTCGCTTGAGGTGACCAAAGTATTGGAGTTTGAGCTTCAACATCAGTCCTTCCAATGAACACCCAGGACTGATCTCCTTTAGGATGGACTGGTTGGATCTCCTTGCAGTCCAAGGGACTCTCAAGAGGCTTCTCCAACACCACAGTTCAAAAGCATCAATTCTTTGGAGCTCAGCTTTCTTTATAGTCCAACTCTCACTAGACAGACCTTTGTTGGCAAAGTAATGTCTCTTCTTTTTAATATGCTGTCTAGGTTGGTCATAATTTTCCTTCCAATGAGTAAGCTGTTCTACATTTGCGTCCTATGTTTCAAAAACTAACAGTGCCTCCTCAAACAAAGTACTCAAAAGCACAACCACTTGTAGAGGGTGCATCCATGTGACAATGTTCTCCAGACATGTGAACTAGCATGTAATTGGATTGCAAACACACACATCACTGATAGTTCCCAACCTGAAGGTTCATATGTGGGGGACTTACTGTATTTGAAGAGGTTGAAGAAATTATGACTAAAAATGTCCCAAATTAAAGAAGAAAACATATCCAGATATAAGAAGCACAGAGCATTCCAAACAAGGTAAATACAAGCAGACCTACGTCAAGACATGCATGCGTGCTGAGTCGCTTCAGTCATATCTGATGCTTAGCAACCTTATGGACTATAGCCTGCCAGCCTCCTCTGTCCATGGGGATTCTCCAGGCAAGAATACTAGAGTGGGTTGCCATTTCCTACTCCAGGGGATCTTCCTGATCCAGGGATCAAACTTGTGTCTCTTATGTCTCGTGCATTGGTAGCAGGATTCTTTATCACTAGTGCCACATGGCAAAAGTTAAAGAGAATATTCTAGAGGCGGGTGGGGAAAAAAAAACATGACAAAGGAACCTCCCATAAGGCTATCAGCTGATTGCTCTATAGAAACATTACATGACAGAAAAGACTGGTAAGATATTCTCAAAGTCCTGAAGGAGAAAAATCTACAACCTGGAATACTCTAGCCAGCAAGATTATCATTTAGAATAAGAGACAGAAAAAATTTCTAAGATAAGCAAAAACAGAATACAGCAATATTAAATCTATCCTAAAGGAACTATTGAAAAGTCATCTCTACATAGAAGGGAAGTAAGAGCTATAGGACAGAGAACATCAGAATTGGAAAGTAAATTAAATAAGCCAGTACACATTTTTAAAAATCAAAAAAGTTTTGTAAAAGTGATAACCACAATGAGTAGCAAAAGGATGAACATGAAGGTGTGAAAGAAGACAACAAAATCATAAAATGTGGGGGATGAGAGTAAGCAAATGTAGATTTTTTTTCCTCTAGAATGTGTTTTAGCCTGTATGACTAGCAGTTAAAAGCAAGTAGATATAGGAAAGGGTTAACATACTAGAAAAACAGAGTAACCACCAATCAAAACCATACAATACATTCACAAAAAGCAAAACGTACAGAGTGAAAGCATAATACAAAAGAAAATCATCAAATCACAAAAGGAAAGAGACAGGAAATACAAAACCAATAAGAAAACAAGAGTTAAAATGGCAAGAAATGCAAAGCAGTCAATAATTACCTTAAATGTTAATGGACTAAATCCTTCAATTAAAAGACATGGCATATTGAATTTAAAAAAAATCAAAGTCTACAAATACTGCCTAAAAGAAACCCACTTTAGGGCAAAGAACACAGATAGATTGAAAGTGAAGGGATGGAAACAGATTTCATACAAACAGAAAGAACAAGGAAGTGGGGATCATAATAATTATATCAGAAAACAGACTTTAAAGCAAAGGCTATAAAGAAAAAGAGCACTCTATAATGATACAAGGATCAATAAAAGGAGAGGATATTACACTCATCAGGCTATATGCACCCAATATAGGGGCACCCAAATACAAAAATACTAACAGACATAAAGGAAGAAATTGATGGGAATACAATAATAGTAGGAGACTTTAACACCCCACTCACATCAGTGGACAGATATTTGAGAACAAAAATAGTGCAACAGAGATCCTAAAGGATAGGACTCAATTGATATTTTCAGGACATTACATCCAGAAAAAGAGTACACATAGTTCTCAAGTGCACGTGAAACATTCTCTAGGATTAGCTATACCAGGGCACAAAAAAAGCCTTAACAAATTTGAGAGTATAGAAGTATTCAAGCATCTTTTCTGAATACAGTGACATGCAACTAGAAACCAACCACAGAAAAAGAAACAAGCAAACAAGAAACAATTACATGCAGACTAAACTACATGCTACTTAAAAACCAATTAGTCAATGATGAAGTCAAAGAAGAAATTAAAAAATACCTTGAGACAAATGACAAAACAGAACCATACAGAATCTATGGGCTGCATGAAAAGCAGTCTTGGAAATTCATAGCAATTCAGGCCCTTTTCAAGAAGCAAGAAAAATTTCAAATACACAACCTAACATACTACCTAAAAGAATTAGAAAAAGAAAACAAAACTCAGCAGAAGGGAGGAAATAATAAAGATCAGAGGGAAAATAAATAAAGTAGAGATTTTTTTAAAAATAGAAAATCAGTAATACTAAGAGCTGTTTCTTTGAAAGGGTAAACAAAATTGACAAACCTCTGGCCAGGCTCACCAGGAAGAAAAGAGAAAACCCAAATAAACTAAGAAATGAAAGAGGAGAAATCACAACTGATACTGTAGAAATACAAAAACCATAAGAGATTACTATGAACAGTTAAATATTAGCAGATTCAACTACTTAGAAGTAGTGGACAATTTCTAGAAACACAGAGCCCACCAATACTGCATGGAGGACTTGAACAGACCAATCAGTAGAAGTGAAGTAGATTTGGTAATAAAACAAAAAACTTTCTACAAACAAAACTCCAGGTTGAGATGGCTTCACAGGTATATTCAACCAAATATATATTTAAAAAAAAAAAAAAACATACCAATTCTTCTCAAACTCTTCCAAAAAATTGAAGAGGAGGGAACAAGACATTCTATGAAGAAACCAATCACCCTAATAGCAAAACCAGGCAAACACATTACCAAAAAGATTACAGGCAAGTATCTTTGGTGAATATAGATGGAAACATTCTCAACAAACAAACAGAAACCCAAATCCAGCAACAAATAAAAAAGTTCATACACCATGACCAAGTTGAGTTCTTCCCAGGGTCAAAAGGATGGTTCGATATATGAAAATCAATCAATGTGATATGCCACATCAACAAAAATAAAGACACAAACCACTTGATTATCTCAATAGATGCAGAAAAAGCTGTGGTAAAATTTAACATCCATCATCCATTCATGATTAAAAAAAAAAAAAAAACTTCACAAAAGTCAGTACAGAGGGAACATGTCTCAACATAATAAAAGCTATTCGTGGCAAACCCACAGCCATTATACTACTCAACCACAACAAGCTGAAAGCCTTCTTGCCAAAACATGAAACAAGGGAAGGATGCCCACTCTCACCACTTCTCTTTAGAATAGTATTAGAAATCCTGGCCATAACAATCCAAAAGGAAAAAGAAAGAAAAGGTATTCAGGTTGGTAGGGAAGAGGTTTAACACTGTCATTATGTGCAGATGACGTGATACTATCTGTCTAGAAAACCCTAAAGACTCCACTCAGAAACTTCTAGAACTGATAAACTCAGCAAGGTAGCAGGATACAAGATTAACATAGAGATATCAATTGCATTTCTTTAGACCAACAATGAAATAGAGAATGTAAACAAACAATCCGTTTTTAAAAAACACATCAAAAAATAAAATACTTAGGAATAAATCTCACCAAGAAGTTGAAAAACTTACATACTGAGAATTACATAATACAGGAAACTGAAGATGATTCAAAGAAATGGAAAGTCATCCCATGCCTTTGGATTGGAAGAATTAATATTGTTAAAATGGCCATACTAACCAACACAATCTGCAGATTTAATGCAATCTCTATCAAATTACCCATGACATTTTTCACAGAATTAGAGCAAATAATCATAAAATTTATACAGAACCGTAAAAGACCCCAAATTGCCAAAGCAATCCTGAGGCTAAAGAACAAAACAGGAGGCATAACCCTCCCAGACTTCAGACAATGCTACAAAGCTGCAGTAATCGAAACAACATGGTACTGGCACAAAACCAGATCAACGCGACAGAATAGAGAACCCAGAAATAAACCTGCACACCTATGGAAAATTAATCTTCAACACAGGAAACAAAAATGCCAAATGGGGAAAAGATGGTCTCTCCAGCAAGCAATGTGGAAAAGTTGGACAGCTGCATGTAAATCAGTGAAGTTAGAACACCCCCTCACACCATGCCTGCACAGTCTCTAAGTCATGTCCAACTTTTTGGAGCCCCATAGATTGTGACCTACCAGGCTCCTCTGTCCATGGGATTTCACAGGCAAGAATAACAGAATGGGTTGCCATTTGCTTCTCCAGAGTATCTTCCTGACCCAGGGATTGAACCCACATTTCTTGTGTCTCCTGAGTTGTCACACAGGTTCTTTACCACTGAGTCACCTGGGAAGCCCACCATACACGTAAATAAAATGGCTTAAAGGCTTAAACATAAGACGTGATACCATAAAACTCCCTGAAGTAAACACAGGCAAAACATTCTTGAACATAAATGACACTAATGTTTTCTTGGGTCAGTCTCCCAAGGCAATAGAAATAAAAGCAAAAATAAATAAATGAGACCTAATCAACTTATAAGCTTTTCACAGCAAAGGAAATCACAAACAAAATGAAAAGACAACCTATGGACTGGGAGAAAATACTTGCAAATGATGCAACCAACAAGGACTTAATTTCCAAAATTTCCAAACAGCTCATACAATTCAAAACCAAAAAACAACCTAGTTGAAAAATGGGCAAAAGACCTAAGTAGACATTTCTCCAAAAAAGAAATACAGATAGCCAAAATGTACAAGACTGGTCATCATCACTAATAGAGAAATACAAATCAAAACTATGGTGAGGAATCACCTCACATCAGTCAGAATGGCTGTCATTAAGAAATCTACAAATAGTAAATGCTGGAGAGGATGTGAAGAAAAGGCAACCCTCCTACACTGTTGGTGGAAATGTAAATTGTTGCAACCACTATGGAAAATAGTATGAAGGTTCCTCCAGAAACCAAAAATAGAGTTGCCATATGATCCAGCAGTGCCATTCCTGGGCATATATCCAGACAAAACTTGAATTTGAAAAGATACATGCGTGCTCAATGTTTACAGTGGCACTATTTAATAAAAACAAAATGTGGGAACAACCTATATGTCCATTGACAGATGAGTGAATAGAGGAAACATCGTACATACATACAGTGCAATAGTTCAGTTCAGTGGCTGGGTCATGTCCGACTCTGGGACCGCATGCTGCAGCACACCAGGCTTCCCTGTCCATCACCAGTTCTGGGGCTTACTCAGACTCCTGTCCATCGAGTTGGTGATGGCATCCAATGATCTCATCCTCTCTTGTCCCTTTCTCCTCCTGCCTTCAATCTGTCCCAGCATCAGAGTCTTTCCCAATGAGTCAGTTCTTCACATCACATGGCCAGAGTATTGGAATTTCAGCTTCAGCATCAGTCCTTCAGGACTGATTTTCTTTAGGATGGACTGGTTGGATCTCCTTGCAGTCCAAGGGCCTCTCAAGAGTCTTTAACACCACAGTGCAAAAGCATCAATTCTTTGGCACTCAGTTTTCTTTACAGTCCGACTCTCACATCCATATATGGCTACTGGAAAACCCATAGCTTTGACTAGATGGACCTTTGTTACCAAAGTAATGTCTCTGTTTTTTAACATGATGTCTAGGTTGGTCATGGCTTTGCTTTCAAGGAGTTTTAATTTCATGGCTGCAGTCACCACCTGCAATGATTTTAGAACCCAGAAAAATAAATTCTCACCATTTCCATTGTTTCCCAATCTATTTGCCATGAAGTGATGGTACCGGATGCCATGATCTTAGTTTTCTGAATGCTGAGTTTTAAGCCGTTTTTATTCTCCTCTTTAACTTTCATCAAGAGGCTCTTTAGTTCTTCACTTTCTGCCCTATGGGTGGTGTCATCTGCATATCTGAGGTTATTGATATTTCTCCCAGCAATCTCAATTCCACCCTGTGATTCATCCAGCACAGCGTTTCTCATGATGTACTCTGCATATAAGTTAAATGAGTAGGGTGACAGTATACAGCTTCAGTGTACTCCTTTTCCTATTTGGAACCAGTCTGTTGTTCCATGTCCAGTTCTAACTGTTGCTTCCTGACCTGCATACAGATTTCTCAAGAGGCAGGTCAGGTGGTCTGGTAATCCCATCTCTTTCAGAATTTTCCACAGCTTGTTGTGATCCACACAGTCAAAGGCTTTGGCATAGTCGATAAAGCAGAAATAGATGTTTTTTTTGGAAATCTATTGCTTTTCCAATGATCCAGCAGATGTTGGGAATTTGATCTCTGGTTCCTCTGCCTTTTCTAAAACCAGCTTGAACATCTGGAAGTTCATGATTCATATATTGTTGAAGCCTGGCTTGGAGAATTTTGAGCATTACTTTACTAGCATGTGAGATGAGTGTAATTATGTGGTAGTTTGAGCATTCTTTGGGATTGCCTTTCTTTGGGATTGGAATGAAAACTGCCCTTTTCCAGTCCTGTGGCCACTGCTGAGTTTTCTAGATTTGCTGGCATATGGAGTGTAGCACTTTCACAGCATCATCTTTCAGGATTTGAAATAGCTCAACTGGAATTACATCACCTCCACTAGCTTTGTTCGTAGTGATGCTTCCTAAGGCCCAATTCATCTTCACACTCCAGGATGTCTGGCTGAAGGTGAGTGATCATGATTATCTGGGTCATGAAGATCTTTTTGTACAGTTCTTCTGTGTATTCTTACCACCTCTTCTTAATATCTTCTGCTTCTGTTAGATCCATACCATTTATGTCCTTTACTGAGCCCATTTTTGCATGAAATATTCCCTTGGTATCGCTAATTTTCTTGAAGAGATCTCTAGTCTTTCCCATTCTATTGTTTTCCTCTTTCTTTGCACTGATCGCCAAGGAAGGCTTTCTTATCTCTCCTTGCTATTCTTTGGAACTCTGCTTTCAAATGGGTATATTTTTCCTTTTCTACTTCACTTTTTCTTCCCTTCTTTTCACAGCTATTTGTAAGGCCTCCTCAGAGAGCCATTTTACTTTTTTGCATTTCTTTTTCTTGGGGATGGTCTTGCTCCCTGTCTCCTGTACAATGTCACGAACCTCCATCCATAGTTCATCAGGCACTTTGTCTATCAGAACTAGTCTCTTAAATCTATTTCTCACTTCCACTGTATAATTATAAGGGATTAGATTATGTCATACCTGAAAGGTCTATTGGTTTTCCGTACTTTCTTCAATTTCAGTCTGAATTTGGCAATAAGGGATTCATGATCTGAACCACAGCCAGCTCCCAGTCTTGTTTTTGCAAACTGTATAGAGCTTCTCCATCTTTGGCTTCAAAAAATATAATCAATCTGATTTCGGTTACATGGCACTGGAGCAGCCAAGAGGAGATACCCCACATCCAAGGTCATTAGCGGCTGCACTTTGCTGGACCAGCGGTTTGGAGATACCCCACATCCAAGGTCAGAGAAACCCCTGCAAGATGGTATGCGCTGGATCATCTGTGAGGAGGTAACCCCACGTCCAAGGGCAAAGAAGAAGCCCCAGCAAGATGGTAGGAAGGGTAAATTCGCGTTTAGAATCCAACCCTATTCCCACCAGAGACTCTCAGAGGGCTCAAACAAACCTTGTGTGCACCGTGACCCACGGACGCCATAGAGACTGAGAGAACTGTGTTTGAACGTCTCCTGTGGGGGTATGGGTCACTGGTGGTCTGCTGCAGGGACATGGGCTCTGGGTGCAGCAGACTTGGGTATGGCATAAGCCCTCTTGGAGGAGGTCACCATTTACCCCACCATAGAGCTGCCAGAACTTACACAGGACTGGGAAATAGACTCTCGGAGGGCACAACAGAACCTTGTGCACCAGGAACCCAGGAGAAAAGAGCAGTGACCCCACAGGAGACTGTCCCGGACTTGCCTGTGGGTGTCTGGGAGTTTCCAGCAGAGGTGTGAGTTGGTGGTGGCCTGCTGCAGGGGTGGGGACACTGAGTGGAGCAGTGCATGCCTGGGATCTTTTGAGGGAGGTCACCATTATCTTTATTTTGGGGGGGCTCCAAAATTACTGCAGATGGTGACTGCAGCCATGAAATTAAAAGACGCTTACTCTTTGGAAGGAAAGTTATGACCAACCTAGATAACATATGGAAAAGCAGAGATATTACTTTGCCAACAAAGGTCCGTCTAGTCAAGGATATGGTTTTTCCAGTGGTCACGTATGGATGTGAGAGTTGGACTGTGAAGAAAGCTGAGTGCTGAAGAATTGATGCTTTTGAACTGTAGTGTTGGAAAAGACTCTTGAGAGTCCCTTGGACTGCAAGGAAATCCAACCAGTCCATCCTAAAGGAGATCAGCCCTGGGTGTTCATTGGAAGGACTGATGCTAAGGCTGAAAATCCCATACTTTGTCCACCTCATGTGAAGAGTTGACTCATTGGAAAAGCCCCTGAAGCTGGGAGGGATTGAGGGCAGGAGGAGAAGCAGATGACAGAGGATGAGGTAGGTGGATGGCATCATCGACTCGATAGACATGAGCTTGAGTGAACTCCGGGAGTTGGTGATGGACAGGGAGGCCTGGTGTGCTATGATTCATGGGGTCACAAAGAGTCAGACAGGACTGAATGACTGAACTGAACTGAACTGAATCATTATCTTCATTACCTCCACCATAGTTTGGCCCCAGGGAAATAGCAGGGAACACAGTTCCACCCATCAACCTAAAATTGGATTAAAGATTTATTGAGCATGGGCCCACCCATCAGAACAAGGCCCAGTTTCCCCCTTAGTCAGTCTCTCCCATCAGTAAGTTTACATAAGCCTCTTGTCCTTCTCCATCAGAGGGCAGACAGACTGAAAGCCACAATCACATGCTCTTATCACATACTCACATCACATGCTCACAATGCTGAGCTTATGAGGCAGACGATGGAGCTGGCTGGAAATCCAGCAATGATGTGAGAGATGATGCAGAAGCAGGACTAGGCTCTAAGCAAGCAGGAGAGCATCACTGGAGGGAGTAATGCCTTCTGCCACATGGACATGGACATCAAAGAGCCCATGTTTACAGCTGCCCAGCAACAGTTTGGCAACAATCTCTTTTCTTTCCTGGCTGGGAACTCTGACAACTCTTTTTCCCAGCCTCTGCAGACAGAAACAGCCCCTCCCTAACCCCAGGAGCACCTTGACCCCCGCCCCACCTCCCAGGCCTACTGGATGATTGGGGACCATCCAAGTGCACCCAGCAGTCTCCAACCCCTTTGGGATCAATGCAGCTAGCCTGGCAGAAAGTGAAGAAGAGCTAAAGAACCTCTTGATGAAAGTGAAAGAGGAGAGTGAAAAAAAAAATGGCTTAACACTCAACATTCAGAAAACGAAGATAATAGCATCTGGTCCCATCACTAAATGGCAAATAGATGGGGAAACAATGGAAACAGTGACAGACTCTAGGGGGCTCCAAAATCACTGCAGATGGTGACTGCAGCCATGAAATTAAAAGACGCTTGCTCCTTGGAAGAAAAGTTATGACCAACCTAGACAGCATATTAAAAATCAGGAACATTACTTTGCCAACGAAGGTCTGTCTAGTCAAAGGTATAGTTTTTCCAGTAGTCATGTATGGATGTGAGAGTTGGGACTATAAAGAAAGCTGAGCGCCAAAGAATTGATGCTTTTGAACTGTGGTGTTGGAGAAGAGTCCCTTGGGAGTCCCTTGGGAGTCCCTTGGACTACAAGGAGTTCCAACCAGTATATCGTAAAGGAGATCAGTCCTGAATATTCACTGGAAGGACTGATGCTGAAGCTGAAACACCAATACTTTGGCCACCTGATGCAAAGAACTGACTCATTTGAAAAGACCCTGATGAAGGCAGGAGAAGAAAGGGATGACAGAGTTTGAGATGGTTGGATGGCATCACTGACTCAATGGACATGAGTTTGAGTAAGCTCCAGGAGTTGGTGATGGACTGGGAAGCCTGGTGTGCTCTAGTCCATGAAGTCACAAAGATTTGGACATGACTGAGCAATTGAACTGAACTGAGCCTGGAGTCAGAGATGTTCAACAGCCCAGAAATGTAGCCCCTTCATCAGCAGATCTCTGAGAACCCCCAACTGATGCGGAACATGATCTCAGCCCCCTACATGCGTAGCATGATGGAAACGCTTGTTCAGAACCCCGATTTTGGTGAATGTGCCACTCTTCACGGGGAACCCCTAGGTTCAGGAGCAGTTCTGCCTGCAGCTCCCAGTCTTCCTGCAGCAGCTGCAGAATCCAGAGTTGCTCTCCATTCTCACCAATCCCCGAGCCTTGCAGGCACTGCTGCACATCCAGTAGGGACTTCAGACCTTGCAGACTAAAGCCCCTAGGCTGGTATCCAGCCTTGGCTCTTCTGGGATGGCCTGGACCCCAGTATCCTTGGCAGGCAGCAACTTGGGATCTGCACCCAAGGTGCCCACCTCCTCTCCGGCCCTGCCAGTCACATCCCCTCCAACAGATGCCTCCAGTGTTCAGCAGCAACTCATGCAGCAGATGATCCAGCTTTGGCCAGAAGAGGAATTTCACAGGTGTAAACTCCAGAAGTGAGATATCAGCAGCAGCTGGAGCAGCTCAACTCCATGGGCTTCATGAAAGGCCAGACTGCAGGCCCTGATCGCCACAGGAGGGTATATCAAAGCAGATATCGAGACTCCTGGGCTCTCAGTTTTCCTAACCTCTCAGCCCTGGTCCTTCTGCATCTCCCTTCCCTCGATGCCAGCGTTCGGTTCCTCTGTCAACCAGACCCTCTGTGGGTCATTCCTTCTGTTCTGTTTTTTATCCCTTGTCCTCTCCAGACAGCAGGGTGATGTTAGAGGTGTGGGACCCAGCCTCATAACTCTGAGAATTCTGGTTTTACTTCTCTACCTCTTATAGAACCTTCTCTCCTGGCCCTGCTTGCAACAGAGCTATTTTAACATTTTGTGCAGTTTTTATTCATTGGCGCCACCTCCTTGCCCCACAACCATCTTTTTGCAACCTTCAAATTTCTCAGTAGCAGTGCAGAGTTGAAGGAGAAACCCATTCTCTGGTTTATTGGAACAGGGTCTTCCATCTCTACCACTAGGTTTTGCTTGTCTCATGTTTAGTTTTGGTAAGTCTTCCTTATTTTTCTTCCCAATCCCCTCCCACGTCTAGCCTACCCCATACTACACTTCCACACTCTGAAGGTGGGGCAAGTGAAGCAGGCTGTGATTTTCCTCCTCACTCCCTGTTTTGGTCACTTTCACAGGGTTTATTGGGACTTGCAGAGGAAGGAAGAATACTCTTCTTTCTGTCCAAAGGGAGAGGTGATACAGCACTCTGGAGCAGAAGTTAACAAGCCTTGGACCAGCTCAACGAGGAGAGGAGGGGATGAGACTTTCTGGAAGAAGGGAATGGGGGAAACAGCCTGAGTTGAGGACTTGGAATTGATAGGGAATGGAAACACTAATAGTTCTTTTAGGCAAGAGAGTCCAGGCTCTGGCCTGGCAACGCAGACTTAGAGATGTTAATGCAATTTGAGTTGAAGAAAAGGGTTCAGTGGAGCTAAACAGTATGGCTCACAGGGGATTATATTGGTTCTGTTTCCTCAAACATACATGCTTTAGTACATACACATATTTCCATGAACCCAGGACCTGCCACGTCTCCAAGTACCACTGATTTAATCCCCGCTGAAAAGATATGAAGAGAATTGGAGTCTGTCTCAGCAGTGGGGGGGGGGGGGGGAGGGGGAGGGGTGCCATGCACACACACATGTGCATGTGAGTTGAGTGGGCAGGGGAATACCTTGTTGATTTCTGGTTTAGAGTTTTCTCTAAAACTCTAAACAGAGGGGCCAGTCTAGGTCAAGAATACATACAGCCTAGGGAGCTAGGTCTCTGGGCCTTTGGGTGCTGTGTAACCCAAGGATAATGTGGGTACCCCTTCTGAAGCTGTCAGAGCTGTGACTGGCACCCTTTTAACCCCTCCCCTCATTGCTTTTTGGGAATAGTGGGAAAGGAGTCTTTCTGTCTAGAGCCCCTGGCCTTTGGCATCTTGGCTTCTGCCCTTGAGCTTTTGCTGTTTCCCTCTAGGCCAGAAAGTTCTATTTGAGGAAGGAAAGGAGAGTGCAGCAATGATGCCTTTGATCTGGAATTGGATTTTACTCTAGTGGAACAAAGAGAAGGCTCAGATCACCTCCTCTCTCTGCCTTTTAGTCTGGCTGCTTGGAGGACCCATTACTGAGAATATAGAGGCAATATTGAATTTTCTCCAAGTGGGAAAATATTCCAAGCAATCTAGAGAGGATGTCTGTGTGATTTTTCCTCCCTACCTCCCCCAACTCCCACACTGACCTTTGTAAATAAATAGTGTGATCTTTGTTATGGAAAAAAAAAAAAAAAAAGAAGAAAAGAAGGAAACAATAGCAAAGATCAATGAAAATAAGACCTGGTTCTTTGAGAAGATTAAAAAAAAAAATTGAAAAATCACTAGCCAGACTCATCAAGAAGAAAAGGGAGAAGACTCAAATCAATAAATTAGAAATGAAAAAGGAGAAATTACAACAAGAAACATAGAAATACGAAGGCTCATAAGAGACTACTACAAACAACTATACGCCAATAAAATGGACAACCTGGAATAAATGGACAAGTTCTTAGAAAATTGTAACCTTCCAAGACTGAACCAGGATGAAAGAGAAAATATTAAGAGATCAGTCACAAGCACGGAAATAAAAACTTTAATAAAAAATCTTCCTAAAACAACAGAAAAACCCCACAAGGACACAGATGAATTCTATCAAAGTTTAAGAAGAGCTAGCACCTATCCTGCTCAAACTCCTTCAGAGTTTGAGACTCTGGAAGAGTCTTACAGACTAAGGAAAACTCTCAAACTCATACCACAAACAGAAAAAGACACCACAAACAGAAAAAGAAAATTACAGGCCAATATCACAGATGTACATAGATGCAAAAATCCTCAACAAAATTCTAGCAAACAGAATCCGATAACACTTCAAAAGGATAATACATCATGATCAAATGGGCTTTATTCCAAGCATGCAAGGATTTCTCAATATATGCAAATCAATCAATGTGATTACACCATATTAAAAAATTGAAAGCTAAAACCCATATGGTCATCTCAATAGATGCAGAGAAAGATTTTGACAAAATTCAACATCAATTTATAATAAAAACTCTGCAGAAAGTAGACATGAAAGGAAGCTACCTCAACATAATAAAGGGCATCTATGACAAACCCACAGCAAACATTATTCTCAGTGGTGAAAAACTGAAAGCATTTTCTCTGAGGTCAGGAACAAGACAAGGGTGCCCACTCTCTCCACTATTATTCAATATAATTTTGGAAGTCCTGGCCACATCAATCAGAGAAGAAAAAGAAAAGAAATCCAGATTGGAAAAGAAGACGTAAAACTCTCACTGTTTACAGGTAACATGACACTATACATAGAAAACCCTAAAGATACCACCAGAAAATTACTAGAGCTAATCAAAGAATATAGTAAAGTCAATATAAAATTAATACACATAATCCCTTGCTTTCCTATACACTAACAGTGAAAATCAGAAAGAGAAATTAAGGAAACAATCCTGTTGACCCCTGCAACAAAAAGAATAAAATACCTAGGGAGAAACCCACCTAAAGGGACAAAAGACCTGTATGCAGAAAACTATAAGACAATGATGAAAGGAATCAAAGATGACCCAGCTGGAGAGATGTATCATATTCTTGTATTGGGAGAATCAATATTGTGAAAATGACTATATTACCCAAAGCAATCTACAGATTCAATGCAATCCTTATTAAACTATCAATGGTATTTTTCACAGAACTTGAACAAAAAGTTTCACAGTTTGTATGGAAACACAAGAGACTCTGCATAGCCAAAGCAATCTTGAGAAAGAAAAATGGAGCTGGAGGAATCAACCTTCCTAACTTTAGACTATACTACAAAGCTACGGTCATCAAGATTGTGTGGAACTAGCACAAAAACAGAAATATAGACCAATGTAACAAGATAGGCACCCCAGAGATAAGCCCATGCACTTAGGGGCAGCTTATCTTTGACAAAGGAGCCGAGAATATACAATGGAGAAAAGTCAGTCTCTTCAATAAGTAGCACTTGGAAAACTGGACAGCTTTGTGTAAAAAAGTGAAATTAGAACACTTCCTAACACCATACACAAAAATAAACTCAAAATGGATTAAACACTTCAGTGTTTGTTTTTTTTTTTTTTTGTAACTTAAAAGCTTTCATGCAGCTAGAAACAAATCCAGTTATACAGTTACAGATGTAAGGCAACATAGTCATTAAAACAAGTTAAAATTAAAATTAAAAGTCACATTATGTCCATAGTTAAAGTGCAGTGTGTTGCATCTGATGTCATCAGATGAAGGAGAGGCATCGCATGTAGTTGCTGTCAAAGGTATTTACACACTTGGAGAAAGTCTTTTCCTTGAAGTGGAGATGTCCACCACGGGAATCCTTCTGCTGATGAAGAGAATCTTTATTAACCTCCTTAGCCTGTTCACGACAGAGAAAACCCTCAATACTATAAAGCTCTTAGAGGAAAACATAAGCAGTATATTCTTTGACATAAATCACAGCAAGATCCTCTTTGACCCACTTCCTAAACTAATAGAAATAAAAGCAAAAATAAACAAATGTGACCTAATTAACTTAACAGCTTTTGCATAGCAAAGGAAACAATAAACAGATGAAAAGACAACTCTGAGAATGGGAGAAAATAACTTCAAATGAAAAAACTGACAAAGCATTACTCTCCAAAATACATAAGCAGCTCATACAGCTCAATATCAGAAAGAAAAAATAAAACTTCCCAATCAAAAAATGAGCAGAGGACCTAAATAGACATTTCTCCAAAGAAGACATACAGATGGCCAATGAACACTTGAAGAGATGCTCAACATCACTAATTATTAGAGAAATGCAAATCAAAATTGCAGTGAGGTGTCATCTCACACCAGTCAGAATGGCCATCATCAAAAAACCTATAACCAATAAATGCTGGAAAAGGGAATTTTTCTACACTGTTGATAGGAATGTAAACTGTCACAGCCATAAGGAGAACAGTGTGGAAATTCCTTAAGAAAACTAGCAATAAATCTACTATAGGACCCAGCAATCCCACAACTGGGCATGTACCCAGAGAAAGCCACAATCTAAAAGAAATTCAGTGAACCCAAATGTTCATTGCAGGACTACTTACAATAGCCAGGACATGGAAGCAACCTAGATGTCCATCAGCAGATGAATGGATAAAGCAAATGTAGTACATATATACAACGGACTATTACTCAGCCATAAAAAAGAATGAATTTGAATCAGCTATAGTGAGGGGATGAACCTAGAGACTGTTATAGAGTGTGAAGTAAGTCAAAAAGAGAAAAATATCATATATTAATACATATATGAGGACTTCCCAGGTGGTGCTAGTGCAAAGGACCCAACATGCCAATACAGGAAACATAGGAGACGTAGGTTCAATCCCTGGGTCAGGAAGATCCCCTGGAGGAGGGCATGGCAACCCACTCCGGTATTCTTGCCTGGGAAATCCCATGGACAGAGGAACCTGGCAGTCCATGGGGTCACACACAGTCAGACACAGCTGAAGCAACTTAGCTTGTGAGCATGAACACATATATATGGAATCTGGAAAAATGGTATTGATGAACCTATTTGCAGGGAAGGAATGGAGACACAGATGTAGAGAATGAACTTGTGGATGCAGTGGGGGGAGGAGTGTATGGGACGAATGGAGAAAACAGCATCAACATATATACACTATCATGTGTAAAATAGATAGCTGGTGAGAAGTTGCTGTATAACACAAGGAGCCAAGCCTGATGCTCTCTGATGATAGAGAGGGGTGGGGTAAGGGGAAGCTCAAGAGGCTCAAGAGGGAGAGGATATGTGTTTAGTTATGGGTAATTCACATTGTTGTATAGAAGTCAACACAGCTCTGTAAAGCAATTTTTCCAAGTTAAAATTAAAAATATACTACTAAAAAAAAGAGAAACAGTATGTATCCCATGAACAGTATGAAAAGGCAAAAAGATATGACCCTGGAAGATGAGCCCTCCAGGTCAAAATGTGTCCAATATGCCACTGGGGAATAGCAGAGGGCAATTACTAGTAGCTGCACAAAGAATGAAACAGCTGGGCCAAAGTGGAAGTGATGCTCAGTTGTGGATGTGTTGGGTGGTGAAGGTAAAGTCTCATGCTGTAAAGAACAACACTATATAGGAATATTGCATATTAGGTCCATGAATCAAGGTAAATTGGACATGGTCAAGCCACCCCAAATCTGTTTGTTTCATTCTCTTAAGCCTATCCAACAGAAGATCCAACACTTTGGAGGTGTCCTAATTTAAATCTCTAACTCAATACCAAAAATATTTTTTCTTGTGGGCCCTACAGTCTCTGTTGCAATTACTCAACTCTTATTTTCATGCAGAAGCAACCACAGACAACATATGAACAAGCAGGTGTTGCTAGCTTTGGTCTGAAATGGGCCAAATATGACCTGAGAACCCTAGACCTGTGTCAAACCCAACGCTTGCTTCAGGCTGAAGCTGTAGAACCAGCAGGCAGGCCAGAGTCACAGCAGACCAGAATGTGTTTCTGTCAACTGTCTGCACTGTGCCTGGGAGTGGTAGGTCATTCTGATTGTTACAGTCCCACAGGACCAAGGACACTAATGGGGCATCCCTGGATTGCAGCCATAAACACCAGCACCAAAGGTAACAACCAGGTCAGTGGACACATGTGGTTCCCTTCCAGATGCTGGCCCTCTGGAGCATGGAGAGGTAGCATGAAGTTAACATCGCTTCCTCCAAGGTCTCTGGATACAATGAGAGTCAGACCTGAGAAATGTGTTTAGATAGAAGTCTGTCCTGAGACTGTAACTGTGAAGATGAGCCAGTGGACTTCTTTCAGACTGACTGCCTCCATTTGATACCTCCTGCTGGACTACCAGGGTGGTAGCCAGTTAAGAACTCTTTCTCCATTTGTTACAGTTCCTTGAGACCAAGGGAACATTTCATGCAAAGATGGGCTCAATAAAGGACAGAAATTGTATGGACCTAACAGAAGCAGAAGATATTAAGAAGAGGTGGTAAGAATACACAGAAGAACTGTACAAAAAGATCTTCATGACCCAGATAATCATGATGGTGTGATCACTCACCTAGAGCCAGACATCCTGGAATGTGAAGTCAAGTGGGCCTTAGGAAGAATCACTATGAACAAAGCTAATGGAGGTGATGGAATTCCAGTTGAGCTATTTCAAATCCTGAAAGATGATGCTGTGGAAGTGCTGCACTCAATATGCCAGCACATTTGAAAAACAGCAGTGGCCACAGGACTGGAAATGATCAGTTTTCATTCCAGTCCCTAAGAAGGGCAATGCCAAAAAATGCTCAAACTACCACACAATTGCACTCATCTCACATGCTAGTAAAGTAATGCTCAAAATTCTCCAAGCCAGGCTTCAGCAATACGTAAAACATGAACTTCCAGATGTTCAAGCTGGTTTTAGAAAAGGCAGAGGAACCAGAGATCAAATTCCCAACATCCACTGGATTATCAAAAAAGAAAGAACGTTCCAGAAAAACATCTCTTTCTGCTTTATTGCCTATGCCAAAGCCTTTGACTGTGTGGATCACAACAAGCTGTGAAAAATTCTTCAGGAGATGGGAATACCAGACCATCTGATCTGCCTCTTGAGAAATCTATATGCAGATCAGGAAGCAACAGTTAGAACTGGACATGGAACAACAGACTGGTCCCAAATAGGAAAAGGAGTACGTCAAGGAGTACGTCACCCTGCTTATTGAACTTATATGTAGAGTACATCATGAGAAACGCTGGACTGGATGAATCACAAGGTAAAATCAAGATTGCTAGGAGAAATATCAATAACCTCAGATATGCAGATGACACCACCCTTATGGCAGAAAGTGAAGAACTAAAGAGCCTCTTGAAGAAAGTGAAAGAGGAGAGTGAAAAGTTGGCTTAAAACTCAGTATTCAGGAAACTAAGGTCATGGCATCTGGTCCCATCTCTTCGTGTCAAATAGATGGGGAAAATACGGAAACAGTGTCAGACTTTATTTTGGGGGGCTCCAAAATCACTGCCAATGGTGACTGCAGCCATGAAATTAAAAGACTCTTACTCCTTGGAAGAAAAGCTATGACCAATCTAGACAGCATATTAAAAAGCAGAGACATTACTTTACCAACAAAGGTCCGTCCAGTCAAGGCTATGTTTTTTCCAGTAGCCATGTATGGATGTGAGAGTTGGACTGTGTAGAAAGTTGAGCGCCGAAGAATTGATGCTTTTGAACTGTGGTGTTGGAGAAGACTCTTGAGAGTCCCTTGGACTGCAAGGAGATCCAACCAGTCCATTCTGAAGAAGATCAGCCCTGGGATTTCTTTGGAAGGAATGATGCTGAAGCTGAAACTCCAGTACTTTGGCCACCTCATGCGAAGAGTTGACTCATTGAAAAAGACTCTGATGCTGGGAGGGATTGGGGGCAGGAGAAAAAGGGGATGACAGAGGATGAGATGGCTGGATGGCATCACTGACTCGATGGACATGAATCTGAGTGAACTCTGGGAATTCGTGATGGACAGGGAGGCCTGGCGTGCTGCGATTCATGGGGTCACAAAGAGTCGGACACGACTGAGTGACTGAACTGAACTGAACTGGGTTATTATGGACATATAAACCACAGGCAAGCATTACTTGTTTTTACTGTTCTTTTAAGCTCCTTCGCTGAAAAAGCCTTTTGCACCAAGTGCTATAGTATATCCCTCCCATAGTGGGTGGCATCATGTAAGCTCTTAGTGAGCTTCCATTGTTGGACCTTAGGATTAGAAACTTCAGTTCAGTTCAGTTCAGTCCCTCAGTCGTGTCTGTCTCTTGGCGACCCCGTGGACTGCAGTATGCCAGGCTTCCCTGCCCATCACCAACTCCTAGAGCTTGCTCAAACTCATATCCATTGAGTCGGTGATGCCATCCAACCATCTCATATTCTGTTATCCCCTTCTCCTGCCTTAAATTATTCCAAGCATCAGGGTCTTTTCAAATGAGTCAGTTCTCTGCATCAGGTGGCCAAACCATTGGAGTTTCAGCTTCATCACCAGTCCTTCAAATGAATATTCAGGACTGAGTTCCTTTAGTATGAACTGGTTAGATTTCCTTGCAGTCCAAGGGACCCTCAAAAGTCTTCTCCAACACCGCAATTCAAAGCATCAATTCTTTGGCACTCAGCTTTGTTTATAGTCCAACTCTCACATCCATACATGACTACTGGAAAAACCAAAGATTTGGCAAAGTAACATCTCTGATTTTTAATATGCTGTCTAGGTTGGTCATAACTTTTCTTCCAAAGAGGAAGCGTGTTTTAATTTCATGGCTGCAGTCACCATCTGCAGTGATTTTGGAGCTCAGAAACATAAAGTCAACCACTGTTTCCACTGTTTCCCCATCTATTTTCCATGAAGTGATGGAACTGGACTCCATGATCTTAGTTTTCTGAATGTTGAGTTTTAACCCAACTTTTTCACTCTCCTCTTACACTTTCATCAGAGGCTCTTTAGTACTTTTTTGCCTTCTGCCATAAGGGTGGTGCTGTCTGCATATCTGAAGTTGTTGATATTTCTCCTTGCAATCTTGATTCCAGCTTGTGCTTCATCCAGTCCAGCATTTCTCATGATGTACTCTGCATATAAGTTAAATAAGAAGGGTGACAATATGCAGTCTTGAAGTATTCCTTTTCCAATTTGGAACCAGTCTGTTGTTCCATGTCTAGTTCTAACTGTTGCATCTTGACCTGTATGCAGGTTTCTGAGGAGGCAGGTCAAGTGGTCTGGTATTCCCTTTTCTTCAAGAATTTTCCAGTTTGTTGGAATTTTCCACAGTTTGCTTTGTGTGGATCCACACAATCAAAGACTGGCATAATCAATAAAGCAGAAATAGATGTTTTTCTGGAACTCTCTTGCTTTTTCGATGATCCAGCGGATATTGGCAATTTGATCTCTGGTTCCTCTGCCTTTTCTGAAACCAGCTGAACGTCTGGAAGTTCATGTTTCACGTATTGCTGAAGCCTGGCTTGAAGAATTTTAAGCATCACTTTACTAGCATGTGAGATGAGTGCCGTTTTGTGGTAGTTTGAGCATTCTTGGGATTGCCTTTCTTTGGGATTGGAATGAAAACTGACCTTTTCCAGTCCTGTGGCCACTGCTGAGTTTTCCAAATTTGCTGGCATATTGAGTGCAACACTTTGACAGCATCATCTTTCAGGATTTGAAATAGCTCAACGGGAATTCTATCACCTCCCCTAGTTTTGTTCGTAGTGATGCTTCCTAAGGCCCACTTGACTTCGTATTCCAGGATGCCTGGCTCTAGGTGAATGATCACACCATCGTGATTATCTGGGTCGTGAAGATCTTTTTTGTACAGTTCTTCTGTGTATTCTTGCCACCCCTTCTTAATATCTTCTGCTTCTGTTAGGTCCATATCATTTTTGTCCTTTATTGAGCCCATCTTTGCATGAAATATTCCCTTAGTATCTCTGATTTTCTTGAAGAGATCTTTAGTATTTCCCATTCTGTTGTTCTCCTCTATTTCTTTGCATTGATTGCTGAGGAAGGTTTCTTATCTCTCCTTGCTATTCTTTGAAACTCTGCATTCAAATGGCTTTATCTTTCCTTTTCTCATTTGCTTTTTGCTTCTCTTCTTTTCACAGCTATTTGTAAGGCCTCCTCAGACAACCATTTTGCTTTTTTGCATTTCTTTTTCTTCAGGATGGTCTTGATTCCTGTCTCCTGTACAATGTCATGAACTTTCATCCATAGTTCATCAGGCACTCACTCTATCAGATCTAGTCCCTTAAATCTATTTCTCACTTCCACTGTATAGTCATAAGGGATTTGATTTAGGTCTACCTGAATGGTCTAGTGGTTTTGTCCTTTCTTCAATTTCAGTCCAAATTTGGCATTAAGGAGTTAATAATCTGAGTCACAGTCAGCTCCCGGTCTTGTTTTTGCTGACTGTATAGAGCTTCTCCATCTTTGGCTGCAAAGAATATAATCAGTCTGATTTAAATATTGACTATCTGGTGATGTCCATATGTAGAGTCTTCTCTCGTATTGTTGGAAGAGGGTGTTTGCTATGACCAGTGTGTTCTCTTGGCAGAACTCCATTAGGCTTTCCCTGCTTCATTCTGTACTCCAAGGCCAAATTTGCCTGTTACTCCTGGTGTTTCTTGACTTCCTACTTTTGCATTCCAGTCCCCCATAATGAAAAGGACATCTTTTTTGGGTGTTAGTTCTAGAAGGTCTTGTAGGGCTTCATAGAAGTGTTCAACTTCAGCTTCTTCAGCATTACTGGTCAGGGCATAAACTTGGATTATCGTGGTATTGAATGGTTTGCCTTGGAAACGAACAGAGATCATTCTGTTGTTTTTGAGATTGCATCCAAGTACTGCATTTCAGACTCTTTTGTTGACTATGATGGCTACTCCATTTCTTCTAAGGGATTCCTGACTGCAGTAGTAGATATAATGGTCATCTGAGTTAAATTCAGATGACCCTGTTATTTGACCTGAAGCCAAACTATGATGGAGGTAATGAAGATAATGGTGACGTACTTCAAAAGGCTATGAAGTCTGCTATGATTTCATTAGAAACTTACACTCCTTTTTAGGCCAGCCTGTGCTTCCCTTTTCATAGCCCCATTTCTCAGCATGTTCTTATTGCTGTGGGGAATACTTGGGGAGGCTAGGGAGTTCAGGGGGCCAATCACCTGAGCCGTAAGTTGTTCAGGTTCCTGCAGTCAAGCTGCCTGTTTTGCAGTTTGATCAACTTTGCTGTTTTCTTGGCCCACAGAGGGTCCATCCTTCTGATGACCCCTACTGTGGACTACTGCTACCTTGGTTGGGAGCTCCACTCCTTCTAAAAGAACCAGAATCAAATCTTTTCATTTGGGGGGAAACTTCTGGTGGTTAACATTTCACTTTCTTTCCAAATGGCAGCATGAGCTTATAGTATGTGGAACCTACATTTAGAGTCAGTAAAAATATGCAGTTTCTTATCCTTCCCTAATTGCAAACCTCTCCTTTGTGCAATTAGTTCAGCCTTCTGGGCTAGTGTCTGGGGTGGTGGGGCCTAGGCTGCTATGATTTCATCTCAATTAACCTTTGCATACCCTGCCTTTTAGGTTCCCATTTCTATAAAACTGCTCCCATTAGTAAACCATTTGACTCCTGTCTGTCAGGAGGTTCATCTAGAAGTTCAGACCTGCCATAGTAAGTTTGGTCTATGGTCTCTACACACTGATGAAATTAGTCTCTACTTTTGACAGCTGGAAACAGAGTTTCTGAGTTCAGTGTTTTGCACACCTTTAAGGTATTGTCAGAGATGTCCATTAGGCAGGCCTAATACCTTTTTAACTTTTCTCCTGTCAACCAATGATGTCCTTTGACCTCCAGCCCAGATTGTACCCGATGAGAGGTTAACACAACTAAGTGTCATCCCAGGGTGAACTTGGAGGCCTTATTAACCAACAGGTTTGTGGCTGCTACTGCCCACAGGCAGCTTGGCCATCCCAAGGCCACTGAGTTCAGTTGTTCTGAAAATTAAGTCACTGGCCTCTAATTGGTCCCAGCTTTTTGGTCAGGTTTCCAAGTGCTGTCCCTGACTTCTTATGAACATATAGGATAAAGAGTTTTCCAAATTTGGAAGCCCCAGTGCTGGTGCCCTACTCAACTCAGGCTCTAGAGTTTCAAATGTCCACTGGTGGTCCTTATTCCATTGAAGGAGTTCCCTTTCTCCTCCCTTTAAAACCTCCTCCCTTTAAAACCTTTTAAAAAGCCATAAGATCATAATTTGGAATCCAGATATGACAGAGTCCAGCCATTTTGAGAAAGCCTCCGGGTTGCCTCTTTGTGCTTGAAGATAGTAATGCACTGCTGCTGCTGCTGCTGCTAAGTCATTTCAGTCGTGTCCGACTCTGTGCGACCCCAGAGACGGCAGCCCACCAGGCTCCCCCGTCCCTGGCAAGAACACTGGAGTGGGTTGCCATTTCCTTCTCCAATGCATGAAAGTGAAAAGTGAAAAGTGAAATTGAAGTTGCTCAGTCATGTCTGACTCTTAGCGACCCCATGGACTGCAGCCCACCAGGCTCCTCCGTCCATGGGATTTTCCAGGCAAGAGTGCTGGAGTGGAGTGCCATTGCCTTCTCCGAGTAATGCACTACTTGCTGTTTTTTGATCTATGGCCAGGGCTTGTGCTTATGGGGGTCAAAACAAATCTTAAATACTGAACCTTTTGCTGTGAGATCTGAGCCTTGATTTGGGGAGATTTTATGTACCATTCTTGTCAAAAAATTTAGGACCTTAACAATATGTTGATCTGAATCTTACATTGTCTCACTGATTATCAATAAATCATAAAAATACTGTAGATGAGTCCCTTCTCAAGGCACAGCTCCCTTGATGATGCTTTTCCAACAAGATGGGGGCCATCTTCAAAGCCCTGTAGAATCACTGTTCAGGTATATTGGGTAGCCTCCAGGGTGCAAGGGTCCCTCCATTCAAAGGCAAAGAAATTTGCACAATCCATTATCAAAGTCAGCATTCCAGGAAAACAAAGTTTTCTTAGGAGAGAGAGAAACCAAGTCTAGTCTTGCACCAATCTACACTTAAAATCCATTTACCTAAATAAATTTAGTCTTAGAAAGTTCTGACCATATACAAAACTCTTTTCCCAATGTTCCTTTTTCATAAACCTACTGCAACTGTCTGCATCCATATTATCCTGTCCTTCACTTTCTTTTTTATCCAGAAACAACCAGCTCTAGGACACCCCCCACTTTTCCCCTCATACCTTCCCAGTCCTCATACCTTCTACCAAAGACATACTTTCAATTTTCCTTGTATACTGAAATATTTCCCTTATAATTGTTAACCTTAAAGCCCTAATCTCTAGCAAAAACTAAGAAACAAGCAAATGTTTGTCATACTACCATTTTCTGACTGGAACATCCCATAACCTCCAGAAACATGTATTTTCCCAAGAACAATTTCTTTCCTCAATGTAGGTATAGGACATATGTTTAATAAATCAAAATATCTTTGGTTTCTCTCTTGTAAGGAAACAAAGCAAATAAATTTAGACCTGTTTAGCAATTAATGTTCCAGTACTTTATCTTACTTTAAATGGCTTGGATATTCAATGAGTTCCCATCTTTAACTTTAATTTCAAATTACCAAAATCTGGAGGAACTATTTTAGATGGGCATTTCAAAAATCAAATTATTTATATAGAGTTTACCAAAAGTCCTTATCTCTGTTACATTTCCTTAAAAGTTTCATCATATCAGGTAATTTTTTTGTTGACAAATTTTATGGCAGAAACAATATGCACTTATTGGTTTCAAATAACTCAGTACAATAAAAAGTATTATGTTTAATGCTGATGACTCTAAAGACAAGTCTGTGTTAATTAAATCCGTAAGCTTAAGCTAGTTCTAATGCCAGATATTAATTTATTACTGGGTATTACCCAGATCACAATAATCTGAAATATACCCTGGTGAGTTTATTTTATATTTCTGGAAATGTATATACATGCTTAATGTCCTTTAAGCCAATTAAATACAGCCCATTTATAAGTTAATTTTTACATAAAACCAGAACCAGAGATAACATAGTTTTTCTGATTGAATTTAAAAAGTCTGAGAGACTACAGATGGATAAAATAGTTCCTGAGAGCCCAAGCAAGACACTTACATTGTAAAGGTGGGGAGAGAAATGCAAGCTCCTCTTCTAGGTTGTGCTTTCATTTCAAGATTTACATGCTGCACCATGCTCACAATGTGGCAGAGACTTGCAAGGGTATTTGGACTGACATCAGTTCAGTTCAGTTCATTTCAGTCGCTCAGTTGTGTCTGACTCTTTGCAACCCCATGAACTGCAGCACGCCAGGCCTCCCTGTCCATCACCAACTCCCGGAGTTCACTCAGACTCACGTCCATCGAGTCAGTGATGCCATCCAGCCATCTCATCCTTTGTCATCCCCTTCTCCTCCTGCCCCCAATCCCTCCCAGCACCACAGTCTTTTCCAATAAGTCAACTTTTCGCATGAGGTGGCCAAAGTACTAGAGTTTCAGCTTTAGCATCATTCCTTCCAAAGAAATCCCAGGGTTGATCTTCTTCAGAATGGACTGGTTGGATCTCCTTGCAGTCCAAGGGACTCTCAAGAGTCTTCTCCAACACCACAGTTCAAAAGCATCAATTCTTCAGTGCTCAGCCTTCTTCACAGTCCAACTCTCACATCCATACATGACCACAGGAAAAACCATAACCTTGACTAGACAGACCTTAGTTGGCAAAGTAATGTCTCTGCTTTTGAATATGCTATCTAGGTTTGTCATAACTTTTTTTCCAAGGAGTAAGCGTCTTTTAATTTCATGGCTGCAGTCACCATCTGCAGTGATTTTGGAGCCCAAAAAAATAAAGTCTGACACTATTTCCCCATCTATTTCCCATGAAGTGATAGGACCGGATGCCATGATCTTCATTTTCTGAATGTTGAGCTTTAAGCCAACTTTTTCACTCTCCTCTTTCACTTTCATCAAGAGGCATTTTAGTTCCTCTTCACTTTCTGCCATAAGGGTGGTGTCATCTGCATATCTGAGGTTATTGATATTTCTCCCGGCAATCTTGATTCCAGCTTGTGTTTCTTCCAGTCCAGCATTTCTCATGATGTACTCTGCATATAAGGTAAATAAGCAGGGTGACAATATACAGCCTTGACGTACTCCTTTTCCTTTTTGGAACCAGTCTGTTGTTCCATGTCCAGTTCTAACTGTTGCTTCCTGACCTGCATACAGATTTCTCAAGAGGCAGGTCAGGTGGTCTGGTATTCCCATCTCTTTCAGAATTTTCCAGAGTTTATTGTGATCCACACAGTCAAAGGCCTTGGGATAGTCAATAAAGCAGAAATAGATGTTTTTCTGGAACTCTCTTGCTTTTTCCATGATCCAGCGGATGTTGGCAATTTTATCTCTGACATAAATACCTATAGATAAATAAACTATACATAAAACAAAGATTCTTTTGAATTCACTGATTGAGACTCAACATGTGACCAATGACAGAATCTTAAAGACACAAGCGAGAAACAAAGAGATGGTCACACTGTGAGGTAGCCTCTAGAGAACTTTGTCCCGTCCATCATCTCTCAACCATCTGCAAGCTGGAGCTGGGAACAAGACAGAAAGGATTGGGTGGGGGAAAGTTGTGAAAAGGGTGACCCAACAGAGAGTCTCCAGGATGAAAAGGGACAAGAGTGTAGGTGTGAGGCCTGAGGGAGTGAAGAAGGGAGAAGGGACAAAGACTAAAAACAAAAACAAAAAAAAATAGAAAGAGTTTGCTGTTTAAACCCAACCCCTTTGGGTGTCTATTCACCAAGGGACCAAGGAAATCCTGCATTTGCGACAACATGGATGGACATGAAAACATTGTGCTAAGTGAAATAAGCCAGACAGAGAAAGACAAATCCTGCATGGTATCACTTTCAGGGGCTGGATTAAAGGAAATAGGGAGGGGGTGGGTAAAAGGGTTTTGTTGTTGTCCAGTCACTCAGTCATGTCTTAGTTCTGTGACCCGATGGACTACAGACATTCAGGTATAAGATGGAGAAGGTCTGAGGATGTGGTGCAAAGCATGCTGACTATATTTGATAATACTGTTATATAAAGAAATTTATTAAAAGTATACAACATATATATATATATATATATATGTTTGTCACCAAAACAGTATATATGTATGTATAGTGATGGATGTTAACAAATTAATTAGAAAGGGGAATACTTTAAAAACATAAATGGATATCAGATCACCACAATGTACAGTTTAAATATCTTACAATTTTGTTTATAAATTATACCTCAATAAAGTTGAAAAATAGTAAAATATGAGAGAAACTGTAGCAGGGGCAAAGCTAGGTCTTTGTGAGGACTGGCCTTTTTCTGGTTTATTTTATTCAAAGGCATAGCTTTTGAGGAGTCTAAAATTAGAGTACTGGGTAATTAAGAGGACTCTACCTTTCTGGGCCTTGAAAAGTTAACTAATTTCTTCACATTTGTGTGGGACTTTCCCAATTTTTGCACCAAATATCCTGTATCCTTAGAAACCCCTCAGTCCTAGGAGAACTTGGGCAGTGGGTTCAAGCCTTAAACTCAAACTTCTACTCATGAGATGGCTGAAAAATCTTGCCGCTCTGTCTTAACTGGTCATCACGAGTCAGTAAATACCAGAAGTGCTAAAGGGATACCTAGTGTCCCCAAAGACACCCAGATCATTTCCATGGTCAGATTTTAAAATTTGCTTTTACTTTGCCTGCCATAGTCTTTTACTAAATCTTTCAGAAACTATCATTGTTCAGGGCTCAGCTCAAATATCTTTTCCAAAAGTGACCTATGTAAAGTGGCCATATTCTCAGGGCTCATTCTCTCAGAGATCTGTGACGTGGTCTTTATGGCTGTCATTTGTATCTCAAATTGTTCCTTTGGTTACCTGCTTTCTGTCTGACTGACCCTAATCTAAGTGTATGTTCAGTGATACGAATTCTTAAGAGCACAACCTCTGTCCACCTTGTTTGCTTCCCCACAAAGAGGGCTTCCCTGGTGGCTCAGACAGTAAAGGATCTACCCACAATGCAGGGGGCCTGGGTTCGATCCCTGGGTTGGGACGATCCCCTGGAGGAGGGCATGGCAACCCACTCCAGTATTCTTGCCTGGAGAATCCCCATGGACAGAGGAGCCTGGCAGGCCCCAGCCCATGGTGTTGCAGAGAGTCGGACATGACTGAGTGACTAAGCACACACACACAGACTATCTAGAACATTTCCTGCAATTCCTAGGTTCTAAAGAACACTTGTTGAATGTGTAAATAAATGGATGGGTATTTCCTGCTGAGTTGTGTTTTCAAAGTTTCTCAAGACCTTAAGACTGCCTCACTGAAAGTTCAGTTCAGTTCAGTTCAGTTGCTCAGTCCTGTCTGACTATTTGTGACCCCATGGACTGCAGCACACCAGGCTTCCCTGTCCATTACCAACTCCTGGAGCTTGCTCAAACTCATGTCCATCGAGTCAGTGATGCCATCCAACCATCTCATTATCTGTCATCCCCTTTTCCTCCTGCCTTCAATCTTTCCCAGCATCAGGGTCTTTTCAAATGAGTCAGCTCTTCACATCAGGTGGCCAAACCATTGGAGTTTCAGCTTCAGCATCAGTCCTTCCCATGAATATTCAGGGCTGATTTCCTGTAGGATTGACTGGTTTGATCTCCTTGCAGTGCAAGGCACTCTCAAGAGTCTTCTCCAACACCACAGTTCAAAGTATCAATTCTTTGGCACTCAGCTTTCTTTATAGTCCAGCTCTCACATCCATATATGACTACTGGAAAAAACATAGCTTTGACTAGATGAACCTTTGTTGGCAAAGTAATGTCTCTGCTTATTAATATGCTGTCTAAGTTGGTTATAACTTTCCTTCCAAGGAGTAAGCGTCTTTTAATTTCATGGCTGCAGTCACCATCTACAGTGATTTTGGAGCCCCCCAAAATAAAGTCTGTCACTTTCCATTTTTTCTATTTGCCATGTAGTGATGGGACCGGATTACATGATCTTCGTTTTCTGAATGTTGAGCTTTAAGCCAAATTTTCACTCTCTGCTTTCACTTTCATCAAGAAGCTCTTTAGTTCCTCTTCACTTTCTGCCATAAGGGTGGTGTCATCTGCATATCTGAGGTTATTGATATTTCTCCCAGCAATCTTGATTCCAGCTTGTGCTTCTTCCAACCTGGCATTTCGCATGATGTACTCTGCATATAGCTTAAATAAGCAGGGTGACAATATACAGCCTTGATGTACTCATTTTCCTAATTGGAACCAGTCTGTTGTCCCATGTCCATTTCTAACCGTTGCTTCCTGACCTGCATACAGATTTCTCAGGAGGCAGGTCAGGTGGTCTGGTATTCCCATCACTTGAAGAATTTTCCACAGTTTATTGTGATCCACACAGTCAAAGGCTTTGGCATAGTCAATAAAGCACAAGTAGATGTTTTCTGGAACTCTCTTGCTTTTTCAATGATCCAATGGAAGTTGGCAATTTGATATCTGGTTCCTCTGCCTTTTCTAAATCCAGCCTGAACATCTAGAAGTTCATGGTTCATGTACTGTTGAAGCCTGGCTTGGAGGATTTTGAGTATTACTTTGCTAGTGTGTGAGATGAGTGCAATTATGCAGTAATTTGAACATTCTTTAGCATTGCCTTTGTTTGGGATTGGAATGAAAGCTCACCTTTTCCAGTCCTATGGCCACTGATGAGTTTTCCAAATTTGCTGGCATATTGAGTGCAACACTTTGACAGCATCATCTTTTAGGATTTGAAATAGCTCAACTAGAATTCAATCACCTCCACTAGCTTTGTTCGTAGTGATGCTTCCTAAGGCCCACTTGACTTCACATTGCAGGATGTCTGGCTCTAGGTGAGTGATCACAGCACTGTAATTATCTGGGTCATGAAGATCTTTTCTGTACAGTTCTTCTGTGTATTCTTGCCACCTCTTAATATCTTCTGCTTCTGTTAGGTCCATACCATTTCTGTCCTTTATTGAGCGCATCTTTGCATGAAATGTTCCCTTGGTATCTCTAATTTTCTTGAAGAGGTCTCTAATCTTTCCCATTCTATTGTTTTCCTCTATTTTTAAAAATTGATCACTGAGGAAGGCCTTCTTATCTCCCCTTGCTATTCTTTGGATCTCTGCATTCAAATGGGTATATTTTTCCTTTTCTCTTTTGCCTTTAGCTTCTTTTCCTTTCTCAGCTACATTGGAAGTTATGCCTTAGTAAATAACTCCCCCCTTCAATCTGGCTTTCATTCTCCAGTGGACTGAAACTGAGTCATTTAATGAGACTACTCGTCCAACTGGTTTTCACAGGTAAACTGGGGAGCACAAGACAAGACCCTGAAGTTTATCTTAGAATAATTTAAATTCACTATGAAACTCACAGTTCAACTGCCCATGAACATCTTTATATGTCCTTCAGAAAGTCATGCAGGAGTGGCTTTATGTTAATGATCAGTCTGTCAAAGCAAAATGCAAATGATTATTCATCCCTCTGGTGAGTGTGTGAGCTAGTGCTGTGGACTGTTGATGAGCTCAGAGGAAGAGGTCAGGTACCAGGGAATCACACTGGGGCAGACTCTCATCAGCACATTATCCCTGAGTGCTCTCAACAGTCAAGGAGGCGCTAAAGGAAAAATTAAACCAAAACTGGAGGCTGGTTTAAGGAGAATGATTATGCTGTGATTGTTGATGTTTCTTGTGAAGATCAGCCTTGACAATAAATATAAAGATGTGATTCATAAAATACAATTTAGGGATACTTTTTTCTGTAAGTTGGAGAGTATTTTACTCATAGATCTGTGGTACAGGGAACTGAAAAAGGGCAAAACATTTTTTTGAGTGCTTATATAAGTCAGGTTAATAAAGTAAGATATATTAATATACACATAATTATATGAAGACAACAATAATAGCTGTCATTAACTGGGTAAACCAAAATTCTTGGATCCATCTTCAACTCTATTCTTCCTCTCAGACCGTATACTCAATCATTCTGCAAGTCCTCTTGGCTCTGTCATCAAAATACATCCATAATGTGATCATTTCCCATCATCTCTACTGTCCCCATCCTGTTCCAAGGTCTCATCCACTCTTACCTGAATTATTGCAATGAACTTTAACTGATACTGTATAACTCATTCCTAGATTTGTTGAACATTTAATGACAACTTCATCAAAGACAATATATCTTTGTTTATGCACAAGTTGAATAAAATCAAACAGCTGCTTATCTAAGCTTTTGCATGGTGAGGGGTAAAGCTCTTGTGGGTAGTGATGGGAAGAGGGAGACAATGGCCAGCCAGCCAAATCCTTGCTGCATGTTTTCATAAATAAAGTTTTATTGGAACACAACAATGGCCACTTATTTGCATATGATATATAGCTGCCCATGTTACAATGGCAGGGTTGAATACTCCAAACAGAGACCAAGTAATCTGCAAAGCTTAAAATATTTACCATTAAAAAAAAAAAGCCCATCAAATTCATAGAAAAAAAAAGATATGTGGTTGCAAGAGGCAGGGGGTACAGAGAAGGGGAATTGAAGGAAGATGATCAAAATGTAAAAACATCCAATTGTAAGATAAACGAGTTCCAAGAATGTAACATGTGACATGACTGTGGTTAACATTGCTATTAACTATGTGATGCTCAGTAAAGTCATGAAAGAGTAGAACCTAAGTGATCTAATCACAAGGAGATCTTTTTTCTTGTCTTTTTATTGTGTCCATATGAAATTTTGATGCTAACTGAGCCTACTATGGTCATCATTTCATAATATATGTAAATCAAGCCATCATACTTGATGCCTTAAACTTAATACAGTGATGTGAGTCAATTATTTCTCAATAAAACTAGAAAAAACTTACTATTTGGCCTTTATGAAAAAGCTTGTCAATTCCTGAGCTATAGGACATATCTAGTATTCTATTAAAACCACTGTAAGAGGGCTTGCTATGTTAACTTTCCTTAAGTCTAGCCAGTAAATTTTTAGATGCACTATTCTTGAATTTCTAGAATACAAGTGTAAAGAAATGTTGTCAGAAGTCAGATCGAGATAATGTTGCCTTCCCTAACACAGCCTTAGTTGTGTTTTCAAGAAGCATAAAGCTCAGTTTCAGTGATCTGAAAATAATATCAGAAGTAATTAAATTCTCGGGCCATCACGAATTAAAATTAGTTCTCTGGCCAAATTGCAACAAATGTTCTGTGTGTCTCCATTTCTGTTAAATTTACAAGATACTTCTTCTTCTTTTTTTTAACTAAATTGGACCAATTTTTGGAAGAAATCATTCCATTCTGGAAGCTTCTTGTGAGGCACGTGTTCATTTATTGCTTGATGTGAGATGATTTTATTGATGAACTATCTACATTACTCCCATGTTATATCATCTGGTCCCAAGACTTTAGATAGCATATATAAACTCTATATTCTTATAGATCTCAACTTACTTTCTCGGCTCCCCTGATATTTCCCTGCATCTTATTTTTGTCCAGAACTACACTCTCAATCTTCCCCAGCCTCATCTATTTTGCTTCAGACTCCAGCTAGTTGTGGACACCCCATCCTTCTAACATCTCAGGCTAAACAGCTTGGACTCAGCCTCAGACTTCTCTCTCATATTCTGTATCAGAACTAAAAGAAAATCTTATCAGTCCAAAATATCCCCAGAATCTTGTCCCATCTCAGTATCTCCCTGCTTACCACCTCTGCCCTATCTCCTCTTCCTCTGATAATTCATCAGCTTCCCAGTTGATCTCCCAATGCAGCGGCCAGAATGATCCTGTCAGAGCTTACATCTGACTTTTCCTCTGCTCAAAGCCCTCCAACTGTTACCAAGTTCAAGCCTATATTACTTGCTGCATGGCTGGCTGATAAATTGAGAGGTGAGTTTTTAAGGCAAGGAATAGCAACTTTATTCAGAAAGCCAGCAGACAGAGGATGATGGACTTGTGTCCCAAAGAACCATCTTATCTGAGTTAGAATCCAGGCTTTTATAACTATTAAAGAGAGGAGGCAGTAAAGTCAAACATTTTCTGGTTTTGGTCAGCCTCTGGAGGGGATGTGTGAATTTCTTCCTACCACAGTCATTCACAGGTGGGCCTGGTCAGGCTGTTTCCTGTGGGCTAAACAGAAGTAGTTTAGCTTAATGCTCATTACCTGGGAGGCAGGGTTCCCAGAGATGGGCCACTATGTATAATTTAAGCTTATAGGCAACATCCCTTAAGATTAACAGCTGATCACTCACAAAAACTCTGCAGTTCAGAAGGGAGTAGCAGGAAATATTTAAAGCAATGAAAGGGGAAAACCTATAACCAAAATTACTCTACCTAGTAAGGGTCTCATTCAAAATCAATGGAGAAATCAAAAGACAAGCAAAAATTAAGAGAATTCAGTACCACTAAACTGGCTTTCCCTGGTGGTGCAGATAGTAAAGAATCCACCAGCAATGCAGGAAACCCAGGTTCAGTCCCTGGGTTGGGAAGATCTGGAGAAGGGAACGGCTGGGACCCACTCTAGTATTCTTGCCTGGAGAATTCTATGGACAGAGGAGCCTGGTGGTCTATAGTCCCTGGGGTTGCAAAGAGTTGGACGTGACTGAGAGACTAACACTTTCACTTTCAAGTTGGCTTTACAACAAATGTTAAAGGGATTCTTTGGGAAGGAAACACAAGAGAAGGAAAAGACCTATGAAGACAAACCCAGAACAATTAAGAAAATGGCAATAGGAACATATATATCAAAAATGACTTTAAATGTAAATGGATTAAATGCCCCAAACAAATGACACAGACTGGGTGAGTGGATACAAAAACAAGATCCCTATATATGCTGTCTCCTAGAGACCCCCTTCAGAGCTAGAAACATATACAAATGAAAGAGCAGGGATGGAAAGAGATATTCCATGCAAATGGAAATCAAAAGAAATCTGGAATAGCAATCCTTGTATCAGGTAAAATAGACTTTAAAATAAAGATCATTACAAGAGACAAGGAAGGACACTACATAATGATCAATCAAAGAAGAAGACATAACAATTGCAAATAGTAATATACCCAACATAGTAGCACCTCAATACATAAGGCAAATGCTAACAGACGTAAAAGAGGAAATCGACATTAACATACTAACAGTAGTAGACTTTAACACCCCACTTATACCAATAACCAAGTCATCCAGTCAGAAAATTAGTAAGGAAACACAAGCTTGAAATGATACATTAGACCAGATAGACCTAACTGATATCTATAGGATATTCCATTCAAACGCAGAAGAATGCATTTTTCTCTTCTCAAGTGCAAACAGAACATTCTCCAGGATAGATCACATCTTGGGTCACAAATCAAGCCTCAGTAAATTTAAGAAAGTTGAAATTGTGTCAAGCATCTTTTCTGACTACAACACTATGAGATTAGATATCATTATAGGAAGAAAACTAAAAAGCACAAACACCTGGAGGCTAAACAACACACCTCTAAATAACCAAGAGGTCATTGAAGAAATCAAAGAGGAAAAAAAGAAAACAACCCTAGAAACAAATGACAATGAAAACATGATGACTCCAAACACATGGGATGCAACGAAAGTAGTTCTAAGAGGGAAGTTTATAGTAATACAATCCTACCCCAAGAAACAAGATAAACATTAAAATAAACAACCTAACCTTACACCTAAAACAATTAGCAAAAGAAAAACAACAAAACTCCCAAAGTTAGTGATTAACTTAGAACACAAAATGTTCTGCTGTATCACATGGTGAGTCAGAGTGAAAGTCCCTGCAGCAGCCTGTGTGGTCCAGGCCCTGAGGCCTCCCCAGCTCATCTCCTCACTCCCCTCCTTCCATTCTGCGGTGGATGTGCAGGCCACTCCATACTCCTGGACCCTGGTGGCCACATCCTCCCTTGCATCCGGTCTTCTCTGTGCCTGGACAATCCGTGGAGCTTCCTTGCTCATTTACTCCATGTCTCTGCTCCAATATAACTTTATCAAAAAGGCTGTACTGACTGCCTTCGCCTCACCATCGCTCTCTTTCTAGAACATCCATAACTTTTATTATGTCACCTACCACCACCTGGTATATGCTTTTTTACTTTTAGGATCTCAGAATAAGGACTTTGTTCACTGCTGTGAACCCAAGTACCTAGAAGAGTGCCTGATGCATGGGAGATTTTTAATATGTATTTTTGATCGAATGAATAGTCACTTACCTGTGTTCCTGGTTCCATGTTAAATCCTTTACATACGTTATCCTATTGGATTTTCATGGCAGAAAATGACTCTATGTGGTGACAGCCTTTTATGTTGGTGAGTGATTTTCCCTAAGTCCCACGGACAGTAAGTACATCAAGATGTGCAGGTTTCAAATCACTAAGCTTTATTATTGCCTCTTCTACTGCTTCTTATAAGAAGCTTACAAGAAATTTACAAAAAGATCACTAACATTATTAGATGTTACAGTTGAACCATGGGTACTTACTGGACTCAGAACAAATTTGTGTTAGCAGTGAGAGGAGTTATATTCCACCTCATTTGTGCCTGAGGACTTAAAACAATAGACACAAAACATCTATATTCCAAACCCTACAGCACCTGCGAATCTGATGTACACAAACTGGTCTGGTGATTAGCCAGTCTTTGTCAGTGAGAGAGTAAAAGGGTTGGGGTTCAACTGGCCAAGGAATTGAAAATAGAGGGGAGTTTTATTTAGACCAAATACCTGCCATAGTGGGGGTGGAGAGATTTTACCTAATTAGTGTGAAGATTTAATGGAAGTACCCTTACCCAATGCGTGGGAGTATACAGAAACCACAAAGCTTGCTGCAGTATTTTGGCAATTGGACGATGGAGCCCAAGAATTAGAAGGGCGTGGGGGACAGAGCTGGAAAGTGAATGGGAGAATCCAGCCCAGCAGAGAAGGACAAACCTTGGGTTTTCCAAATATTCAGGAAGATTCAAATTGCAGTGTGATTTAAGACCTAGCGGCAGACTCTCTGACCCTCTCTGGGCTCAGGAGGAAGTTTGAACACTCACAGAAGAGGGTAACAGCGCCAACAGAACAACCCCACCCCCTAGCTGCCCTGAACGAGGGCAGCCATGAGCTGGTGAGGCTACCCCAGCTCCCTTAGTCCTGGTGGGGCTGTCCTGTCCCTGGAACGTGGAGCGCGGTGGCCTCCAGCAGTAATGGACTCAGAGTGCGGTGGCCTCCAGCAGTGATGGACTCATCAACTCATCCTCCTGTGGCATTGCTCCCTCCCTTGCTCCTTCCCTCACTCTCCCGATATGTTTCTAGAGATCATCTCCCAAACAAACCTCCAGCCCTCAAATGCTAGCCTCAAGATCTACTTCTGGGAATCTAAACCTAAAGGAGACCCGGACAAACATCTACGATCTGCGAGGCTGTAGTTCAGGAATAGTCGACGTTGGTGCACAAGCAGTTTAGGCTGCTGGCATTATTCTGACACATCAGTTCAGTTCAGTCGCTCAGTCGTGTCCGACTCTTTGCGACCCCATGAATTGCAGCACGCTAGGCCTCTCTGTTCTTCACCATCTCCCGGAGTTCACTCAGACTCACGTCCATCGAGTCCGTGATGTGATCCAGCCATCTCACCCTCAGTCGTCCCCTTCTCCTCCTGCCCCCAATCCCTCCCAGCAGCAGAGTCTTTTCCAATGAGTCAACTCTTCGCATGAGGTCGCCAAAGTTCTGGAGTTTCAGCTTTAGCATCATTCCTTCCAAAGAAATCCCAGGGCTGATCTCCTTCAGAAAGAATTGGTTGGATTTCCTTGCAGTCCAAGGGACTCTCAAGAGTCTTCTCCAACACCACACTTCAAAAGCATCAATTCTTCGGCGCTCAGCCTTCTTCACAGTCCAACTCTCACATCCATACATGACCACAGGAAAAACCATAGCCTTGACTAGCTGGACCTTAGTCGGCAAAGTAATGTCTCTGCTTTTGAATATACTGTCTAGTTTGCTCATAACTTTTCTTCCAAGGAGTAAGTGTCTTTTAATTTCATGGCTGCAGTCATCATCTGCAGTGATTTTGGAGCCCAAAAAAATAAAGTCTGACGCTGTTTCTACTGTTTCCCCATCTGTTTCCCATGAAGTGATGGGACCGGATGCCATAATCTTCGTTTTCTGAATGTTGAGCTTTAAGCCAACTTTTTCACTCTCCTCTTTCACTTTCATCAAGAGGCTTTTTAGCTCCTCTTCACTTTCTGCCGTAAGGGTGGTGTCATCTGCATATCTGAGGTGATTGAGATTTCTCCCAGCAATCTTGATTCCAGCTTGTGTTTCTTCCAGTCCAGTGTTTCTCATGATGTACTCTGCATATAAGGTAAATAAGCAGGGTGACAATATACAGCCTTGACGTACTCCTTTTCCTTTTTGGAACCAGTCTGTTGTTCCATGTCCAGTGCTAACTGTTGCTTCCTGACCTGCATACAGATTTCTCAAGAGGCAGGTCAGCTGGTCTGGTATTCCCATCACTTGAAGAATTTTCCACAGTTTATTGTAATCCACACAGTCAAAGGCTTTGGCATAGTCAATAAAGCAGAAATACATGTTTTTCTGGAACTCTCTTGCTTTTTCCATGATCCAGCAGATGTTGTCAATTTGATCTCTGGTTCCTCTGCCTTTTCTGAAACCAGCTTGAACATCAGAGAGTTCTCAGTTCATGTATTGCTGAAGCCTGGCTTGGAGAATTTTGAGCATTACTTTACTAGCATGTGAGATGAGTGCAATTGTGTGGTAGTTTGAGCATTCTTTTGCATTTCCTTTCTTTGGAATAGGAATGAAAACTGACATTTTCCAGTCCTGTGGCCACTGCTGAGTTTTCCAAATTTGTTGGCATATTGAGTGCAGCACTTTCACAGCATCATCTTTCAGGATTTGAACCAGCTCAACTGGAATTCCATCACCTCCTCTAGCTTTGCTAGTAGTGATGCTTCTAAGGCCCACTTGACTTCACTTCCCAAGATGTCTGGCTCTAGATTAGTGATCACATCATCATGATTATCTGGGTCATGAAGATCTTTTTTGTACAGTTCTTCCGTGTATTCTTGCCACCTCTTCTTAATATCTTCTGCTTCTGTTAGGTCCAGACCATTTCTGTCCTTTATCGAGCCCATCTTTGCATGAAGTGTTCCCTTGGTATCTCTAATTTTCTTGAAGAGATCTCTAGTCTTTCCCATTCTGTTGTTTTCCTCTATTTCTTTGCATTGATTGCTGAAGAAGGCTTTCTTATTTCTTCTTGCTATTCTTTTGGAACTTCAGATGCTTATATCTTTCCTTTTCTCCTTTGCTTTTCCCCTCTCTTCTTTTCACAGCTATTTGTAAGGCCTCCCCAGACAGCCATTTTGCTTTTTTGCATTTCTTTTCCATGGGGATAGTCTTGATACCTGTCTCCTATACAATGTCACGAACCTCATTCCATAGTTCATCAGGCACTCTATCTATCAGATCTAGGTCCTTAAATCTATTTCTCACTTCCACTGTATAATCATAAGGGATTTGATTTAGGTCATACCTGAATGGTCTAGCAATTTTCCCTGCTTTCTTCAATTTAAGCTTCTATTTGGTAATAAGGAGTTCATGATCTGAGCCACAGTCAGCTCCTGGTCTTGTTTCTGTTGACTGTATAGAACTTCTCCATCTTTGGCTGCATAGAATATAATCAATCTGATTTCGGTGTTGACCATCTGGTGATGTCCATGTGTAGAGTCTTCTCTTGTGTTGCTGGAAGAGGGTGTTTGTTATGACCAGTGCATTTTCTTGGCAAAACTCTATTAGTCTTTGCCCTGCTTCATTCCACATTCCAAGGCCAAATTTGCCTGTTACTCCAGGTGTTTCTTGACTTCCTACTTTTGCATTCCAGTCCCCTATAATGAAAAGGACATCTTGTTTGGGTGTTAGTTCTACAAGGTCTTGTAGGTCTTCATAAAACCATTCAACTTCAGCTTCTTCAGCATTACTGGTTGGGGCATAGACTTGGATAACTGTGATATTGAATGGTTTGCCTTGGAGACGAACAGAGATCATTCTGTCGTTTTTGAGATTGCATCCAAGTACTGCATTTTGGACTCTTTTGTTGACCATGATGGCTACTCCATTTCTTCTGAGGGATTCCTGCCCACAGTAGTAGATATAATGGTCATCTGAGTTAAATTCACCCATTCCAGTCCATTTTAGTTCACTGATTCCTAGAATGTCGACATTCACCCTTGCCATCTCTTGTTTGACCACTTCCAATTTGCCTTGATTCATGGACCTGACATTCCAGGTCCCTATGCAATATTGCTCTTTACAGCATCGGATCTTGCTTCTATCACCAGTCACATCCACAACTGGGTATTGTTTTTGCTTTGGCTCCATCCCTTCATTCTTTCTGGAGTTATTTCTCCACTGATCTCCAGTAGCATATTGGGCACCTAATGACCTGGGGAGTTCCTCTTTTGGTATCCTATCATTTTGCCTTTTCCTACTGTTCATGGGGTTCTCAAGGCAAGAATACTGAAGTGGCTTGCCATTCCCTTCTCCAGTGGACCATGCTCTGTCAGACCTCTCCACCATGACCCGCCCATCTTGGGTTGCCCCACAGGCATGGCTTGGTTTCATTGAGTTAGACAAGGCTGTGGTCCTAGTGTGATTAGATTGACTAGTTTTCTGTGAGTATGGTTTCAGTGTGTCTGCCCTCTTTTGCCCTGTTGCAACACCTACCATCTTACTTGGGTTTCTCTTACCTTGGGGGTGGGGTATCTCTTCACGGCTGCTCCAGCAAAGCACAGCCGCTGCTCCTTACCTTGGATGAGGGGTATCTCCTCTCACCACCGTTCCTGACCTTCAACGTGGGCTGGCTCCTCTAGGTAGCTAGCTGCGAGGATTCTGACACATGAGGACATAAATTTTCCTGATGATGGGCTCCCAGTCTCTGCACCGTGTAGGAATGGGCACCAGAGGAGAGCCTTGTAGCTGTGCCCTTGGAGACCTGGGGTGGCATGGGGGTGTGGATGTGGAGGGGCAGTTCCTGAGCCTGTTCACCAGGTTCTGTGGGAGGTGGGCAGCTTGCCCTACTGACGTCCGTAGGGCGACAGGACAGTCACGTTGCCCTCTGTGCTTTCACTCGGGGAGTGGGGGCCAGGACGTGAAAGGCAAGGAGCTCCCCCTACATCCAGGCAGAGATCCTCCCCGACCCCACCCAGTGAACTGCTGACTGACCATGAGATGCCAGATGGATGATGATGCTGATGTGAGCTGCACTCCCAAGCACACCTCAGACACAAAGGAGAACTCAGTTCAAATATGACAAGACTGGAAAATGACCCCAGGCAACCAACAGCTTTCTAGGACCCTTCTGCAAGACACAATTCAAAACTACTTTAGACTCTAAAGCAGTGGTCCCCAACCTTTTTGGCACAAGCAGTCAGTTTTAAGGAAAAAAATTTTTCCGTGGAACAGGGTAAGGGGAAATGGTTTGGAGATGATTCAAGCACATTACTTTCATTATGCCACCGCTGATCTGAGCGGAGGCAGAGCTCAGGCAGTAACAAGCCATGGGGGGTGGCTGTAAATACAGAAGAAGCTTTGCTCCCTTGCTCGCTGCTCACCTTCTGCCCTGTGTGTGGCCCGGTTGCTGGTCCAGGTACCAGTTCATGGTCCAGGGGTTAGAGACCCCTCATCTAAGGCCATTCTATGCACTGTAGATGAGTGAGGGAAGTGTTTTATTATTACTTAGAGATGGTATAAATGTATACTGTATTTAAGAAGAAAAGTTTTCTCTTAGTTCATATTCTATCAGTTTGTTAAGCTATTTTGTAAAGACCAGAAAGAAATGTATAGCTACACACGACACTTAGACTTTGTCAGGTGCCTATTGCTCTCTGTTAGTTACGTGTTCATTCTCCTACTTTAACTTCTGGTTAACACCACACACAAAAAGGCATCAGCTCAATTCTTAAAATTTTAAGCCATCTTTCTTTTCTATCCATAGCATACATGGTTCAATAATATTGTATTTCACCTACTCTAGTACATAAAATTTATGTACAGACTGTTTCTTCCTAAATAATCTCAGATTTCTACTTGTAAGGAGAAGTTGGCCTTATTTGAAGAAACTAGCTGTCTTCTTCAAAACACAGTTCCCTATTACCTGACCAATCAAACTATCATTTTTCAACATGATAGTTCTCTTATTTTAGAAATACATTTTAAAGAGCAGATGTCATAATTATAGAGTTAAAATAATCCTTAAAAACAATCACATATTTCCTTTCTCATAGGAAGTCCAGTATTGTGGCTTTAACTCTTTTGTATGTTAAATATCAAGATGTATATTATTGAATTTCATGTTAGATTTTCAATGGACTTACTGATACATGGGCATTCTGTGTCTTAAATTTCATTGTTTTATATGTATGTAACAGGCATAATTGCCAGGAGAAATATCAATAACCTCAGATATGCAGATGACACCACCCTTATGGCAGAAAGTGACGAGGAGCTAAAAAGCCTCTTGATGAAAGTGAAAGTGGAGAGTGGAAAAGTTGGCTTAAAGCTCAACATTCAGAAAACGAAGATCATGGCATCTGGTCTCATCACTTCATGGGAAACAGATGGGGAAACAGTGTCAGACTTTATTTTCTTGGGCTCCAAAATCACTGCAGATGGTGACTGCAGCCATGAAATTAAAAGACGCTTACTCCTTGGAAGAAAAGTTATGACCAACCTAGATAGCATATTCAAAAGTAGAGACATTACTTTGTCGACTAAGGTCTGTCTAGTCAAGGCTATGGTTTTTCCTGTGGTCATGTATGGATGTGAGAGTTGGACGGTGAAGAAGGCTGAGCACTGAAGAATTGATGCTTTTGAAGTGTGGTGTTGGAGAAGACTCTTGAGAGTCCCTTGGACTGCAAGGAAATCCAACCAATCCATTCTGAAGGAGATCAGCCCTGGGATTTCTTTGGAAGGAATGATGCTAAAGCTGAAACTCCAGTACTTTGGCAACCTCATGCAAAGAGTTGACTCATTGGAAAAGACTCTGCTGCTGGGAGGGATTGGGGGCAGGAGGAGAAGGGGACGACCGAGGATGAGATGGCTGGATGGCATCACTGACTCGATGGACGTGAGTCTGAGTGAACTCCGGGAGTTGGTGATGGACAGGGAGGCCTGGTGTGCTGTGATTCCTGGGGTCACAAAGAGTCAGACACTACTGAGCAACTGAACTGAATTGAACTGAACAGGCATAATGTATATTTACACAAATATATAGTATATTTATATAAACAAATATAACACTCATAAGTCATATATAGTATACAATATATAAAATATGTAAATGTATGATGTGTATGTTAGTTATAAACATGAGTATGATTATAACATGTGTAATATTGTATATATATTGTGTATATATATATATATATATCTCATATATGAGATATGCTGCTGCTAAGTCGCTTCAGTCGTGTCCAACTCTGTGCAACCCCATAGACAGCAGCCCACCAGGCTCCCCCATCCCTGGGATTCTCCAGGCAAAAACACTGGAGTGGGTTGCCATTTCCTTCTCCAATGCATAAAAATGAAAGTGAAGCTTTCGTGTCCGACTCTTCACGACCCCAGGGACTGCAGCCTTCCAGGCTCCTCTGTCCATGGGATTTTCCAGGCAAGAGTACTGGAGTTGGGTGCCATCGCCTTCTCCGTATATGAGATATACTCATCATATATATCACATATATATTTATAGACACACATTTGTTACCCATAGCATATATCATACTTATTTGTGTCTTGTATATCACATATATGTTTTTTACTCAAGTCGTTGACTTCATTTTCAGCTGTTTCACTTTCTCTCATGTGTTCATTCTTTAAAAGTCCTCTCCATCGTCACCTCCCCTCTGCGGCAGGGGCAGGTGTGCTTTATTTACAGACTAGGTTCCTTCAGTAACATTTAAAGGCTGATGTGGCCTGGAATGTGTTTACTATCCTGTTGAGATAGTAATCAGACCAAATCCTTCCAGGAAGGTCAACTCGTGCTTGGAGAAGAAGCAGCTCACATTCTCACTTCCATTCTGAAATGCGATTTACTCTGGTTTTAGGTAAGTTAATCCTGCTTTACCTGAATGTACAGAACTTGATAGCTGTTGAGGACATATCCCTGAGCTTTGTTTCTAGTTTTGTCACTAGAATTGACCTTGGACAAGGAACTACAAACATTTCTCTGCTTTGCTTTGTCAGTGTGAGAAATGAGAATAATAATGTGCCCACTTTACAAAAAAAGCCTTAATGAGTTTTGCTTTCATGAAGCATTATGAGATCCCAAGGCAAGGGGTGCTGGAGGGGCTGACTTGCTGCAGAAATCTAAAAGTGCTGTTTCATCTGGTATGTTAGAGATTTCTCCCAGGTTTGCAGTGATCTCAGACTATCAGGTTTTTTGAGTTGTTGTTAAGAAAAGGATTGGGAACCTAGTAGGAAGACATGGGAATTTGAGTTAAATTTTCCTATTTGCTCCGGATCCAAGTTTTCTATACAGTTGTGATTCTGTGAACTTAATCAGCTTGGATAGTCCTCGTAAAAACAAAAATGAAGCCTGAAAATTATATCTGTCACTTTTCTAACAAAGTTTGCCCAGTGCCCAGATGGCCAGTGTTCAGGCAAGGCCAGCAGTAGAAGGAAGAACATAGTGATGGTGAAATGAACCGCTACCCTGGGAGCCTTCCCTGTGGGTGTGGGTTACAACAGGGACAGGAGCTGATTATGAATTTCTGCAGGAAATTGTACCATAAAAATCATGATGGTCTTATTTCTGTAATAAAACAGTCACCATTCGTCTAGAAATTTGGCTGAGTCTCATGATGACTTCAGGAAAATCACTCTCCACCTCTGTATCTACTGCTGACAAGAGCAGATGAATGTGTAAATATAATCCAGGCTTTGTCTTGCAAGCGGGCAGTGGTGTGAGCTGGATGAACTGATTATCTGCCCGCTGGAGCCCTTGCTCCAGGCCCACCTCCAGCCTTTCCCCAGTTCCCTCTATCCTCCGTGCTGCTGCCATCTTCCTAGAAACAAGCCCAAGCCTTTCCTGCCCGAAGCCCTCTCCATGCCGGCTGTTGTCTACAGCTGTCATCCTACACCCTACATTCAAGCTGGAGTACATTTCATAGGGTTTCCTTAAACAGCAATGCTCTTCAGTCTCCCTTTATCAAGCCAGTCCCTTTGCCTGCAAACGCTCTTTGCTCATCACCATCTTACAGACGCTAAAGCTCCTGCATCTGCTCCAAGGTTGTGAGCCTTCCTGGGAAGCCCCGCATTCTGGCAGGGTCTTCACTCTGCCTGCCCCCACCCCACCCGCAGTGCTCCCTCGCATATCCTTTCTGCCTCTCACAGTGCTCAAGCTGTCTCTACCCGCCTGCCTTTCATCTTCCTACCCCAGCTTCCACCTGAACCAGACATTTGTATCTACTGAATGAATGAATTGTATCTCAGGTATGCAATATACAGACATGCTCTTAAACCTTATTGGAGGTACAGCTGCTGACGAACCTCATTTTAGGTGACAGCTTTAGAGGAGACATTGGACTCCCCTGAGGTCCTTGTGCTACACTCAGGCAGGGACCCACGGGACTCAAGTTTCAGCGATCTCATTTTGGTAACATGATAACGCAAGGCTATAGTCAGGAGATGCTGACATGTGTAATCACAAGGTGTTCAAGCTGGAAGGGGTCTTACTGAGGTCACTTGTCTAATCTTAGGTAACCAAGTAAGGAAACTGAGGCCAGGAGGGTTGGGTCTTTCTCTAGGTAACACCAGAAGGTTGAATCAGAACTGAAATCAGCACCTGAAATCCCCTAACCGCTGTCAGGCTACTCTTGACCTCCAGCCATGGCTCTGCCGGACACCTTCCCTGCTGCTCAGCAAGGACAGCGGTAGCGGGAGGAAGGGCACGACATTCAAGGCTCTTCCATCAAATGACAGCAAAAGGATCAGAAGAAAACTGACCATGATATTTTTTAAAAATTTATTTATTTTTAATTGGAGGATAATTGCTTTACAATATTGTCTTAGCTTCTGGCATATATCAACGTGAATCAGTCATAGATATACATGTATGCCTTACCTCTCAACCTCCCTACCAATTCCCCCCAATCCCACCCCAGTAGAGAGCAAGTGGGAATGTGCTGTATGATGCAGGGAACTCAAACCTGTGCTCTATGACACAATATTTATTTTTTAAAAAACTGAGGGTCTGTTGTAGCAGCCAGCTCCTCTCCTGCTTCTCCATGTGACAAGCCCTCTGCCCGTCTTCTGAGATCCACTGAGGGATGGGAGGACACAAGTCTGTCCTCTGCTCCTGCACCTTCTTCAGCCCTGGAATTCATGCACAGGCCGGCTAGTTTTGCCTTTTCTCCACCTCACAACATGCCATGCTCCCTTAGCACTGAGGTCGCTCAGAATCAAATATTTAATGTGCTTTTTGCCTTGGAACTTTAAGGAGGAAAGACACAAATGGATCACATAATATATGATGAGAACCTCCTGTGTAACTTTCAGATTGGATATTCACATACCAGCGTTTATGTGTTTGGAAAATTTTAAATGGAGGGATCTGTCCATGCCAGTAAATGGGTAAACAAAGTGTGAAATAAAACTAGAAAGGAGGTGGTGTTGATCTAGCTGATCTCTAAAGATATCTCCAGGGAAAAATTCTGTGATTCTTTTCAGTGATGGAATCCAGTGAGAAAAAAACCTCAAAGTTTTTGTTGGTGCTGTTTGCATATTCTCATGAGTAAGTAGGAAATAAAAACTAAACTAACCCATTTAACTAGTCTTTGGTGCCCATCAGCTGTGCCATTCAGCCTTTCTCACATCTCTTGTAAGTACACTTCATGGTTATATGTCAGCATGTTACAAATTCCTTTAGTGAGATGCTTTGCACTGATCACTGAGGAAGGCTTTCTTATCTCTCCTTGCTATTTTTTGGAACTCTCAATTTAAGTGGGTATATCTTTCCTTTTCTCCTTTGCCTTTTGCTTTGCATCTTTTCTCAGCTATTTGTAAGGCCTCCTCAGACAACCATTTTGCCTTTTTGCATTTCTTTTTCTTGGAGATGGTCTTGGTCACCACCTCCTGTACAATGTCATGAACCTCTGTCCATAGTTCTTCAGGCCCTCTGTCTATCAGATCTAACCCCTTGAATTGATTTGTCACTTCCACTGTATAATTGTAAGGGATTTGATTTAGGTCATATCTGAATGGTCTAGTGGTTTTCCCCACTTGCTCCAATTTAAGTCTGAATTTGGCAATAAGGAGTTCATGATCTGACCCATAGTCAGCTCCCAGTCTTGTTTTTGCTGATTGTATAGAGCTTCTTCATCTCCTGTTGCAAAGAATATAATCAATCTGATTTCAGTAACAAACATCTGGTGATGTCCATGTGTAGAGTCATCTCATGTCGGAAAGGGTGTTTGCTATGACCAGTGCATTCTCTTGGCAAAACTCGGTTAGCCTTTGCCCTGCTTCGTTTTGTATTTCACGGCCAAACTTACCCGTTACTCCATGTATCTCTTGACTTCCTACTTTTGCATTCTAGTTCCCTAGGATGAAAAGGACATCTTTTTTTGAGTGTTAGTTCCAGGAGGTCTTGTAGGTCATCACAGAACTATTCAACTTTAGCTTCTTTGGCATTAGTGGTTGGGGCATAGACTTCTATTACTGTGATATTGAATGGTTTGCCTTGGAAATGAACAGAGATCATTCTGTCATTTTTGAGATTGCATCCAAGTACCGCATTTTGGACTCTTTTGTTGACTATGATGGCTACTCCATTTCTTCGAAGGGATTCTTGCCCACTGTAGTAGATATAATGGTCATCTGAATTAAATTCATCCATATTGGTCCATTTTAGTTCATTGATTCCTAAAATGTCAATGTTCATCCTTGCCATATCCTGTTTGACCACTTGCAGTTTACCTTGATTCATGGATCTAACATTCCAGGTTCCTATGCAATATTGTTCTTTACAGCATCGGACTTTACATTCATCACCAGTCACATCCACAACTAGGTGTTGTTTTCACTTTGGCTCCCTCTCTTCATTCTTTCTGGAGTTATTTCTCTACTCTTCTCCAGTAGCATACTGGATACCTACCGACATGGGGAGTTCATCTTTCAGTGTCACATCTTTTTGCCTTTTCATCCTGGTGATCTTCCTAAGCCTTCCTAAGTGATCAGTGCCAAAAAATAGAGGACAACAACAGGATGGGGAAGATTAGAGACCTCTTCAAGAAACTTAGAGATACCAAGGGAACATTTCATGCAAAGATGGGCACAGTAAAGAACAGAAACTGTATAGACCTAACAGAAGCAGAAGATACCGAAAAGAGGTAGCAAGAATACACAGAAGAACTATTTAAAAAAGAATGCTAATGACCCAGATAATTAAAATGGTGTGATCACTCACCTAGAGCCAGGCATCCTGGAATGTGAAGTCAAGGGGGTCTTAGGAAGCATAACTACAAAGCTAGTGGAGGTGATGGCGTTCCAGTTGAGCTATTTCAAATCCTAAAAGATGATGCTGTGAAAGTGCTGCACTCCATATGCCAGCAAATTTGGAAAACTCAGCAGTGGCCACAGGACTGGAAAGTGTTGGTTTTCATTCCAATCCCAAAGAATGTTCAAACTACTGCACAATTGCACTCATCTCACATGCAAGCAAAGTAATGCTCAAAATTCTCCAAGATAGGCTTCAACAGTACATGAAATGTTCAAGCTGGTTTTAGAAAAGGAGAGGAACCAGAGATCAAATTGCCAACATCCCTTGGATCATCAAAAAAGCAAGAGAGTTCCAGAAAAACATCTATTTCTGCTTTATTGACTATCCCAAAGCCTTTGATTGTGTGAATCACAACAAACTGTGGAAAATTCTTCAAGAGATGGGACTACCAGACCACCTGACCTGCCTACTGAGAAATCTGTATGCAGGTCAGAAAGCAACAGTTAGAACCGGACATGGAACAATGGACTGGAAAGGAATATGTCAAGGCTGTATATTGTCACCCTGCTTATTTAACTTATATGCAGAGTACATCATGTGAAATGCTGGGCTGGATGAAGCACAAACTCAGCAGTGGCCGGGGGAAATATCAGTAACCTGAAATATGCCACCCTTATGGCAGAAAGTGAAGAGGAACTAAAGAGCCTCTTGATGAAAGTGAAAGAAGTGAGAGAAAAAGCTGGCTTAAAACTCAACATTCAAAAAACTAAGGAATCAGGTCCCATCACTTCATGGCAAATAGATGGGAAACAATGGAAATAGTGACAGGCAATTTTCTTGGGCTCCAAAATCACTGACTGTGGCGACTGCAGCCATGAAATTAAAATACACTTGTTCCTCGGAAGAAAAGCTATGACTAACCTAGACAGAATATTAAAAAGCAGAGACATTACTTTGCCGACAAAGATTGTATAGTCAAATTTATGGTTTTCTAGTAGTCATGTATGGATTTGAGAGTTGGACCATAAAGAAATCTGAGAGCTGAAGAACTGATGCTTTTGAACTGTGGTGTTGAAGAAGACTCTTTAGAATGCCTTGCACTGCAGGGAGATCAAATCAGTCAGTCCTAAAGGAAATCATTCCTGAATATTCATTAGAAGGATTGATGCTGAAGCTCCAATGGTTTGGCTACCTGATGCAAAGAACTGACTCACTGGAAATGACCCTGATGCTGAAAAAGATTGAAGGCAGGAGGAGAAGGGGATGACAGAGGATGAGATGGTTGGATGGCATCACTGACTCGATGGACATGAATTTGAGTGGACTCCGGGAGTTGGTGCCTTCACAACAGGGAAGGCTGGTGTGCTGCAATCCATGGGGTCACAAAGAGTAGGACATGACTGAGCGAATGAACAGAACTGAGAAGCTTGCCTTTGGTCTCTGCCACAGAGAAATCCCTACAGTGTTTTTTACAGCGGGGACTATGTGTAATTCCCTCTGTGATCCTAGCTTCGTGGTCTTGGATCATCAGGACTTACATTATGGGCAAGTGAGCACATTTCCAGAGTATAGATTCCAGTGTTCAAAAGCAGGGTCATACTGAATTTACTTTAATGATAAGATCAAATGGTACAGGATATATAATAACTGATTATAATTAAATACAGCTGATATGTCCAAACAAATTGGCTAATAAAGATTTAAAGTGTTCAAAAAGAAAATAGAAATAAAATCAATTGTAAAGATATCAAATAGTCATATAATTTACATAAGATTACAAACTTGATAAACACATAAGTTGGAAATGTCATTTGAATACTGAAGTGTTCTTTAAAGATTTAATGTTAACTCTAGAAAATAACTTACGTGGGAGTGTTTAAAATTTTTCTTAAAATTCCAGAGATTGGGAGAGTTCAGTTCAAGAAGGTCACATGGGAGGTTCCTGGACTCACTTCCTGCCAGAGACATACTGAATCTACAGCAGCGTATGAAGCAGTTCTCGCAGAAGGAAATCCAGAAGTGAGTTGCACGACTCCTTCACAGCAAGCAAATGAGAAAACCAACAAGGAAACAGTAGGAAGGGCTGAGACACAATGTCAACATAAGCCTGCCCCCGTAACAGTAGCACACAGCTGGGAGGGAACTCAGGCTCCCAGCTCTCCCTTGGGGAATGAAGGGTTTGGATCCCACATCTGGGGCCCCAACTTAAAGGACTTTCACATGAGACATGACCTCCCAAAACATCCAGCTCTGAGAGCCAATGATGTTTGTGACCCAAGATGCACAGGCCGTGTGAAACTAAGACACAGTTCTTAACAGCCTCATGAGGACTCACAGTGACTCTCACCCCAGGGCTCAGCAGAGAGGCTGCAGGATGACACATCCAGTTTCTTCAGGAAAGAGGCCTATTTGCAGATCTTAAAACCTATGGCCTGAGGGGCAGGCTTCTGTTAGCTCACATCCAGGGGATGAGTGCATCCTTTTCACAGACTGGAATGACTGGTGGGCACGACTTTTGTTCTTTCCTTCTGCTTCGCTCCAGGACTCTGGGATCACTTGGCAAGGGGCCTGTATACGTGTCTGGCACCCTGGCTATTTTGGCTACTACATAGGGGATGCACCCTTGGTAGCCTGGCTCTGGTGGCCAGAGGGCTTCCCCATAGGACTCTAACAGTGGTATAATTCTTAAACACCAGGATATAGCACAGAGGCAGCAGGCTGAAATGTCAAGTCTTTCCATGAAAGAAACCCAATTTTAGATCATAAAATCCGTGGCCTGAAGGGCAGGCTTCTAATTTAGCACACATCTAGGGTATGACCATAGTCTTTTTCAGAGACTAGGGGCCAGCAGGCACATTCTTCATGCTGACCCCCTGCTCTACCCCAGGTCCTGGGTGTCTCTGTGAAAGGAGCTCGTGCACCTAGCTGAAGCCCCTACTTTTATGGGGCTGCTGCAGAGAGGACACATCCCTGAATCTGATAACTGGTGCATCTAGTGTCCACAGGTTCAACTGGATAGTAGCAAATACAGAAACAGTTCTTAACTGTCCATAATCTTAGGGATATATGCAGAGGGAGCAGACAAAAATAGCCATCTCCCAGTCATGTTCTGAAAGAGTCATATTATATATATATATTAAACCTGCTCACTGAGAGTCTGGGTTCCAATCAGTCTGAATCTAGGTACTGAATGAGAACCTCCCCGTTGAGACACAGAAAGATCTGTGTACACTCTCAAATACTAGGAGCCTCTAAGAACAAAGAAGGAAGTTTGGACAATCGCAAAGGTTTGAGACCCAACAAGGAGCTAGGACAGAACTGAATGGCATGGTTCATCTCCTATCCAAGGGTACTCTGTCAAGATGGGAAGAGGCAGCTGCTTTATCTAATGCACAGAAATCACCACAGAGAATCAAGAAAATGAAGAAAGAGAGAAATGTATTTCAATACCTAAGATGAAACCTCAGAAATAGACCTTAATGAAATGGAGATAAATGATTTATTTAATAAAGAGTTCAAAGTAACTGTCATAAAGATACCCACTAAGATCTGAAGAACAATGAATAAACAAAGTGAGAATTTCAGCAGAGACAGGAAATATAAGAAAGTACCAAACAGAAATCAAGCACTGAAAAACACAATAACTGAACTAGAAAGTTCACTAGAAGTTATCAAAAATAGACTAGGTCAAGTGGAATAAAGGTTTATCCAACATGAAAACAAATTTCATCCAATCAGAAGAGAAAAAGAAAAAAAAAAAGACAAGAGTGAGGATAGCTTTAGGATCTTATGGGGAAAAATCATGTGGACAAATTTTCACATTGTAGGGGTCCCAGAAGAGGAGAGAGAAAAAGGAGGATAAAACTGGAAGAAATAATGGCTGAAAACTTTCCTAACTTGGAAAAAAACAAAAACAAAAACAGACATCCAGATTTAGGAAGCCCAGAAGGTGTTCCAAATAAGATGAATCCAAAGAGAACCACATAGGCTTCTGGTTCAAGATGGTGGAGTAGAAGGATGCACACTCATCTCCTCCTGCAAGAGCACCAAAACTGAAACTAGCTATTCACCAACCATCGACAGGAGGATGCTAGAAGCCACCAAAAAAAGATAACCCACATCCAAAGACAAAGAAGCCACAGCGAGACTGTAGGAGAAGTGCAATCATGATAAAATCAAATCCCATACCCCCTGGTTGGGTAACCCATAAACTGGAGCATAATAATACCAAAGAAATTCTCCCACTGTTGTGAACAACGAGTCAGGCATCCCAGTTTGCAGATCTAACAAAGGAACTGGGAATCCTGAGGGACCCTGACCTTGAAGGCCAGCAAGATTTGATTATAGGACTTCTAGAGGACTGGGGGAAACAGAGACTCCACCATAAACAAAATCTCACACACACCAAGAACCGAAAGAAAGGAACAATGACCCCACAGGAGACTGAACCAAAACTACCTGCTAGTGTTGGAGGGCCTCCTGTAGAGGTGTGGGTCAGCAAGGGCTCACCACAGGGATGGGGGCACTGGAAGCAACAGGCTGGGAAGGTACCCCTTGGAGTAAACCCTCTTGGAGTTTGCCATTAACCTTACCCTAGAACCCAGGGCTGAGTCACCTCAGGCCAAACAACTAATGGGGAGGGAGCACAACTCCACTCATCAGCAGATAATTGGATTCAAGCTTTACTGATCAGGGATCTGCCAGCAGGGCAAGACCTGGTCTTTCCCATCCAGCCCCTCGTTTTTTGCCTTTTCATACTGTTCATGGGGTTCTCAAGGGAAGAATGCTGAAGTAGTTTGTCATTCCCTTCTCCAGTAAGAAGCAACAGTTAGAACTGGACATGGAACTACAGACTCGTTCCAAATTGGTAAAGGAGGACATCAAGGCTGCATATTGTCACCCTGCTTATTTAACTTTTATGCAGAGTACTCATGAGAAATACCAGGCTGTATGAAGCACAAGCTGGAATCAAGATTGCTAGGAGAAATATCAATAACCTCAGATATGCAGATGACACCACCCTTATGGCAGAAAGTGAAGAGGAACTAAAGAGCCTCTTGATAAAAGTCATAGAAGAGAGTGAAAAAGCTGGCTTAAAAAACAACATTCAAAGAATTAAGATCATGGCCAGAGGAGAGGAGAGGGTGAGAGATATGGAAAGAGTAACATAGAAACTTACATTGCCATATGTAAAATAGATAGATAGCCAATGGAAATTTGCTGTATGGCTCAGGAAACTCAAACAGGTGTTCTGTATAAACCTAGAGGGGTGGGATGGGGAGGAAGTATACCTATGGCTGCTTCATGTTGAGGTTTGACAGAAAATGAAATTCTGTAAAGCAATTATCCTTCAATTAAAAAACAAACAAACAAAAAAACAACTAAGATCATGGCATCAAGTCCCATCACTTCATGGTAAATAGATGGGGAAACAATGGAAACAGTGACACTATTTTCTTGGGCTCCAAAATCACTGCATATGATGACTGCAACCATGAAATTATAGACACTGGTTCCTCATAAGAAAAGCTATGACCAACCTAGACAGCATATTAAAAGCAGAGATATTACTTTGCCAATAAAGATTATATAGTCAAATTTATGGTTTTTCCAGTAGTCATGTATGGATATGAGAGTTGTACCATAAAGAAATCTGAGAGCTGAAGGATTGATGCTTTTGAACTGTGATGTTGGAGAAGACTCTTGAGACTGCCTTGCACTGCAAGGAGATCAAACCAGTCAGTCCTAAAGGAAATCAACCCTGAATATTCATTGGAAGGAGTGAGCTGAAGCTGAAGCTCCAATACTTTGGCCTCCTGATGGAAAAAGCCAACTGATTAGAAAACACTGGGAAAAGACTGAGGGCAGGAGGAGAAGGGGATGATAGAGGATGAGATGGTTGGATGGATGGCATCACCAACTCAATGGACATGAGTTTGAGCAAGGTTTGGGAGTTGGTGAAGGACAGCTAAGCCTGGTGTTCTGCAATCCATGAGGTCACAAATAGTTGGACAGTACTGAGTGACTAAACAAAAACAGTCCCTCCCATCAGGAAGCTTACACAAACCTCTTAACCTCATCCATAGGAGGACAGACAGAAAAAGAAAGAAGTACAATCTCAGAGCAGCTAAAATGAAAACCGTATTATAGAAAGTTAATTACATGCACCCCCTCCAGTATTCTTGCCTGGAGAACCCCATGGACAGAGGAGCCTGGCAGGCTGCAGACCATGGAGTCACAAAGAGTCAGACATGACTGAAGTGACTTAGCATGCACACAACTACAATGAAAAAGCAGAAAGTTATGTCCAGATGAACAAACAAGGTAAAACCTCAGAAAAACAGTTAAATGAAGTGGAGATAGGCAATCTTCTAGAAAAAGAATTCAGAATAACGATGGTCAAGATGATACAGGACCTTGGGAAAACAATGGACAAGATGTAAGAAATGCTTACCAAAGACCTACAAGAACTAAAGCACAAGCAGAGATGAATAATACAGTGGATGGAATCAATAGCAGAATAACTGAGGTGGAAGAGTGGATGAATGACCTGGAAGACAGAATGGTGGAAATCACTGCTGCTGAACAGAATATAGAAAAAAGAATGAAAAGGCCTAAGAGGCCTCTGGGACAACATCAAGTGCACCAACATTCACATTATAGGGGTCTCAGGAGGAGAAGAGAGAGAGAAAGGACCTGAGAAAATATATGAAGAGATAATAGCTGAAAAGTTCCCTAACATGGGAAAGGAAATAGTCAACCAAGTCCAGGAAGCGCAGAGTCCAGGCAGGATAAACCCAAGGAGGAACACACCAAGACAAGGGAAAAAACAATAAATAATATACGAGGGAACTCCCATCAGGCGAGAAACTTTACAAGCCAGAAGAAAATAGCACAATATATTTAAAGTGGTGAAAGGGAAGAACCTACAACCAAGAATACTCTACTTAGGAAGACTCTCATTCAGATTTGATGGAGAAATCAAAAGCTTTCCAGACAAGCCAAAATTAAGAGAATTCAGAACCACCAAACCAGCTTTACAACAAATGCTAAAGGAACTTCTCTAGACAGGAAGCACAAGAGAAGGAAAAGACCCATAGAAAATAAACCCTGAACAATTAAGTTTGGTCAATCATATATACTGGTAATTACTTAAATGTAAATGGATTAAATGCACCAACAAAAGACATAGATTGGCTGGGCAGATAAAAATATGTCCATGTATGCACTTTTACTTACCAAATCACTCTACATGAACCCCCAAATTGTATGTAATTATTTTATATTATTAAGTTAATCATCTTCCCCTTATGGCTTGCAATTGTAATTATCTTTTATTTTTTGTCTGGCTATTGATTGTGAATACTGACAAACATCTTTCACTATTGTGATTATGTAACTGTTACTCACTTAATACCATTGTATCATGATTGGTCATTAGAAAAATAATAGAACTCTGTATCACCAAAACAATTTAATAGAAAAACCTGTAATCATTTTTTTTTAAAATCCAGATGGATATCAGAATTATATGGGAATATTTTGAAAAATATAAATGCCCAGGTATTGCTATTTTTCCCTCCATAGCTCTGGACATGCTTCTAATGAGCAGTCATGTTTAAAAACAACTGAACTATATGACAATCTTTTACTTTTATCTAGTTTGTTTCATTTTTTCTATTGCATATTCAGTGATCTTGTTTCATTTAGTTTATGTTTTTCAATTTCTCCATCTCTTCTAATTTTTTTTAATGTTCTTTCTGAAGCCTTTTTCAAGTGTAGTAGAAAAAGCTTTTATACACATATGTAAATAATGTTTTATATACATATATAAATAATAAATAATATGTCTTCTCTGGGTTGGCAAGATCCACTGGAGAAGGAAATGGCAACCCTCTCCAGTAATCTTGCCTGGAAAATCCCATGGACAGAGGAGTCTGGTAAGCTACAGTCCATGGAGTCGCAAAGAGTTGGAGACAACCGAGCGACTTCACTTTCACTTTCTTTCTTTCACATAAATAATATGTATAATATATATATTTTAGAAAGCTTGAAATTTTGCCTAACTAAAAAATTTGTGACATTTTGATTCCACTTGTTTGACTTAGTTCAAATAGATTACTAGATTACTAATTATAAAATAGATATGCAACAAGTAACAAAGGTTTACTGTATAGCCAAGGGAAATATAGTCAATATGTTATAATAACCTATAATGGAAAATAATTTTAAAAATATTATATATATATATATACACACATATATATAACTGAATCATCTTGCTGTACACCTGAAACATTGTAAGTCAACTATACTTAAAAAAATAAATATATATATATATAAAGAGAAAAAAAGCAACCCATATAGAAACACTTGTAATTAAATTGTCAAATGTTAAAAACAAGGAGAGACTCTTGTAAGCAACAAGAGAAATACAATTTGTTATGTACAAGGGAATTCTCATAAGACTCAAATTTTTAGCAGATATTTTGCAGGACAGAAGGGAGTGACACAATATAGTCAAAGTGCTGAAAGACAAAAACTGCCAACCACAAATATTTGAACCAGCAAAATATTCTGCAGACTAAGGAGAAACAGAGAGTTTTTCAGACAAGTGAAAAAATGGAGTTCATTACCATTAAACAGCCTTACAAATAATGTTTAAAAATTTCTTTAAGCTAACAGAAAGGGTACTAATTAGTAACAGAAAAACAAATAAAAGTATAACTCTCACTGCTAATATTATAATCTAATATTGTAATAGTGGCAGGTTAATCACTAATGTTAATAAACCTGGTACAGGCATTAAAAAATATTAAAAAATATATGGATGCTGATGTAGAGTGTATGAGTTTAAAAAAAAAGGTAGCAGTTGTAACTTTGACTACAACAATTTATTAGGGTATACACAAAAGTAAAAAGATATGAAAGTGAAACTGAAAGTGTTAGTCACATAGTCGTGGCTGACTCTTTGCGACTCCATGGTCTGTCCATGGAATTCTCCAGGCAAGAATAACGGGATGGTTTGCCATACCCTTCTCCAGAGGGTCTTCCCCACCCAGGGAGCAAACCTGGATATCCTTTCTTGATATAAAAAACAGAAAACTTGAGGGTTGCTAGAGCTTAAGAATGTGTTCAAACATAAGTTTTCATTAACTAAAAACAGAGTGCTATAACTCTAAGGTGTTTTATGGAAGTCTCTTGGTTATCACAAAGCAAAAACCTATGGTAGGTATAAGAAAGATAGAAAGAAAGAAATCTAAGCATGCAACTACAGAAAATCATCTAATCACAAAGAAACAGAGCAACCAAGAGGAAAGCGGCAGAACAATTACAAAACAGCCCAAACACCAGAACAAAATGCAATATTAAATCCATGCTTGTCCAAAATTGCTTTTATTTTTTGAACATTTGTGGTATTTCTGCAATTATGCTATTACAGTTAATGCATCAGTAAATATCCTTATGCACACTTTTGTGTAAATGTATAGATATCTTGAAATTAAGCTAATAAATTATTTTTTAAGTGTTCATAAAGGTGTAAATCCAAAGAATTTTGACCTTGAAATATATTCTTTATTTATTGAAACTTCTTGAAATTCATAACAAATATTAGTATAAAAGGAAAAAAATGTCAAATTTAGAGAAATAGCATAGAATGATGGATGAAGGGGCTGGATATGTGGAGGGATTGGGGAGACAGTGGTCAAAGGGTACGATTTTCAGTTATAAGATGAAAAAGCAATGGGAAATCTAACGTACAGCATAGTGACCATAGTTAGCAATACTGCAATATATACTTGAAATTTGCTAAGAGAGTAGATTAGAGAGTAGAGTAGTGTTCTCACCATACACACCAAAAGACTTGGTAACTATGTGAAGTCATGGATATGTTAATTAACACGAGAATGGTCAATTTCAGAAATTATCTGTTTGTCTGATCCTTACACTATACCGTTTTCATTGTTATTGTTTGAACCTTTGCTTATTTATTTGAAGTTTTGTTGATTTTCAGTATTAGTTTTATATGTAAAATGTAAAGATTCAATATTTTAAGGATTATACTCCATTTAAAGTTATTAGAAAACAGTGGCTATATTCCCTTGTGCTGTATACTATATTACTTATATTAATTTCATTTATTTTTACACACAGTTCAGTTCAGTTCAGTTCAGTCACTCAGTCGTGCCCAACTCTTTGCGATCCCATGAATTGCAGCACGCCAGGCCTCCCTGTCCAGCACCAACTCCCAGAGTTCATGTCCATCGAGTCAGTGATGCCATCCAGCCATCTCATCCTCTGTCCTCCCCTTCTCCTCCTGCCCCCAATCCCTCCCAGCATCAAAGTCTTTTCCAATGAGTCAACTCTTCACATGAGGTGGCCAAAGTACTAGAGTTTCAGCTTTAGCATCATTCCTTCCAAAGAAATCCCAGGGCTGATCGCCTTCAGAATGGACTGGTTGGATCTCCTTGCAGTCCAAGGGACTCTCAAGAGTCTTCTCCAACACCACACTTCAAAAGCATCAATTCTTCGGCACTTAGCCTTCTTCACAGTCCAACTCTCACATCCATACATGACTACTGGAAAAACCATAGCCTTGACTAGCTGGACCTTAGTCGGCAAAGTAATGTCTCTGCTTTTGAATATGCTATCTAGGTTGGTCATAACTTTTCTTCCAAGGAGTAAGCATCTTTCAATTTCATGGCTGCAGTCACCATCTGCAGTGATTTTGGAGCCCAAGAAAATAAAGTCTGACACTGTTTCCGCTGTTTCCCCATCTATTTGCCATGAAGTGATGGGACCAGATGCCATGATCGTCGTTTTCTGAATGTTGAGCTTTAAGCCAACTTTTTCACTTTCCTCTTTCACTTTTATCCAGAGGCTTTTTAGTTCCTCTTCACTTTCTGCCATAAGGGTGGTGTCATCTGCATATCTGAGGTTATTGATATTTCTCGCGGCAATCATGATTCCAGCTTGTGTTTCTTCCAGCCCAGCGTTTCTCATGATGTACTCTGCATATAAGTTAAATAAGCAGGGTGACAGTATACAGCCTTGATGTACTCCTTTTCCTATTTGGAACCAGTCTGCTGTTCCAATGCTTATTTATTTTACACATAGTAGTTGGTATCTTTTAATCCCAATCTGCTGATTTGCTCCCTCTTCCTTTTCACCACTCTAACCACCAGTTTGTTTTCTATACCTGTGACTCTGTTTCTCTTTCATGTGCCTTTTTTGGTTTTGTTTTAGATTCCACATATCAGTGATAATACAGAGTATTTGACTTAGTGAAATAAGTGAAATAACTTATTTCAAATACTCCTAGATACTCTCTAGCTTCATTCACATTGCTGCAAACAGCAGAGTTTCATTCTTTTTTATGGTTGAATAATATGTGTTGTGATTCATGGGGTCGCAAAGAGTCAGACATGACTGAGTGACTGAAATGAACTGAACTGAACTGAACTGAATATCCCATCTTTATCCATTCATTTTGTGATGGATACTTAAGTTGTTTTGACATCTTTTATTAAAATTAATTTATTTTTTAATTGAAGGATAATTGCTTTACAGATTTTTGTTGTTTTCTGTAAAACCTCAACATGAATTTGCCATAGGTATACATATATCCACTCCTTCTTGAAACTCCCTCCCACCCCCCACTTCACCCCACACCTATAGGCTGAGACAGAGGTGATATCTCATTGCAGTTTTGATTTGTGTTTCTCTAATAATGAGCAATGTTGAGCATCTTTTCATGTGTCTGTTAGCCATCTGTACATCTTTGCAGAAATGTCTGTTTAGGTCTTTTTCCCACTTTTTGATTGGGTTGTTTGTTTTTCTGGCATTTAGTTGTATGAGCTGCTTGTGTATTTCAGAAATTAATCTTTTGTCAGTTGTTTCATCTGCTATTATTTTCTCCTATTCTGAGGGTTTTCTTTTCACCTTGCTTAAAGTTTCCTTTGCTGTGCAAAAGCTTTTACATTGAATCAGGTCCCACTTGTTTATTTTTGTTTTTATTTCTGTTACTGTAGGAGGTGGGTCATAGAGGATCTTGCTTTGATTTATGTCATTGAGTATTCTGCCTATGTTTTCCCCTAAAAGTTTTCTAGTTTCTGGTCTTGGAGAAGGCAATGGCAACCCACTCCAGCTCTTGCCTGGAAAATCCCATGGATGGAGGAGCCTGGTAGGCTGCAGTCCATGGGGTCGTGAAGAGTCAGACATGACTGAGTGACTTCACTTTCACTTTTCACTTTCATGCATTGGAGAAGGAAATGGCAACCCACTCCAGTGTTCTTGCCTGGAGAATCCCAGGGATGGCGGAGCCTGGTGGGCTTCTGTCTATGGGGTTGCACAGAGTTGGACACAACTGAAGCAACTTAGCAGCAGTTTCTGGTCTTGGATTTAGGGCTTTAATCCATTTAGAGTTTATCTTTGTGTATGGTGTTAGGAAGTGTTCTAATTTCATTCTTTTACATGTAGCTGTCCAGTTTTCCCAGCAGCACTTATTGAAGAGGCTGTCTTTGCCCCCTTGTATATTCTTGCCTCCCTTGTAAAAAACAAGGTACCCATAAGTGCTTGAGTTTATTTCTTGGCTTTCTATCTTGTTCCATTGGTCTATATTTCTGTTTTTGTGCCAGTACCATGCTGTTTTGATGACTGTAGCTTTGTAGTATAATCTGAAGTCAGGAAAGTTGATTCCTCCAGCTTCATTCATTCTCAAGACTGTTTTAGCTATTTGGGGTCTTTTGTGTTTCCATATGAATTGTGAAATTTTTTGTCCTAGTTCTGTGGAAAATACCATTAGTAATTTGATAGGGATCACATTGAATCTGTATATGACATTTGGTAGTTTAGTCATTTCACAATATTGATTCTTCCTACCCAGGAACATAGAATATCTCTCCATCTGTTTATTTCATTTTTGATTTTTTTTCATCAGTGTCTTGTAAGTTTCTGTGTACAGTTCTTTTGTCTCTTTAGGTAAGTTTATTCCTAGATATTTTATTCTTTTTGTTGCAATGGTGAATGGGAGTGATTCCTTAATTTCTGTTTCTGATTTTTCATTGTTAGTATATGGGAATGCAAGTGATTTCTGTGTATTGATTTTGTATTCTGTGACTTTGCTAAATTCTCTGAATAGCTCTAGTAATTTTCTGATAGTATCTTTAGGGTTTTCTATGTATAGTATCATATCATCTGCAAACAGTGAGAGCTTTACTTCTTTTCTGATCTGGATTCCTTTTGTTTCTTTTTCTACTCTGACTGCTGTAGCTAGGACTTTCAGAACTATGTTAAATAATAGTGGCAAAATTGGACACCCTTGTCTTGTTCCTGATCTTAGGGGGAATTCTTTCAGTTTTTCACCATTGAGAATAATGTTTGCTGTAGGCTTATTATATATGGCCTTTACTATGTTGAGGTAGGTTCCTTCTATGCCCATTCTTTGAAGAGTTTTCATCGTAAATGGGTGCTGAATTTTGTCAAAGGCTTTATCTGCATCTATTGAGATTATTGTATGATTTTTTATCTTCTAGCTTGTTAATATGGTCTATCACATTGATTGATTTGTTTATACTGAAGAATCCTTGCCTCCCTGGAATAAACTCAACTTGATCATGGTGTGTGAGCTTTTTGATGCATTGCTGAATTCACTTTGCTAAAATTTTGTTGACGAGTTTTGCATCTATATTCATTCGTGATATTGGCCTGTAGTTTTCTTTTTTTGTGTGTTGTCTTTGTCTGGTTTTGGTATCAGGGTGATGGTGGCCTCATAGAATGAGTATGGAAGTGTTCCTTCCTCTGCAATTTTTGAAAGAGTTTTAGAGGATAGGCATTAGCTCTTCTCTAAGTATTTGATAGAATTCTCCTGTGAACCCATCTGATCCTGGGCTTTTGTTTTTTTGGGAGATTTTTGATCACAGCCTCAATTTTAATGCTTGTAACTGATTTGTCCATAATTTCTATTTCTTCCTGGTTCAGTCTTGGAAGGTTGAACTTTTCTAAGAATCTGTCCCTTTCTTCCAGGTTATCTATTTTATTGCCATATAGTTATTCATAATAGTCTCTTATAATCCTTTCTATTTCTACATTGTCTGTTGCAACCTCTCTTTTTTCATTTCTAATTTTGTTGATTGGATTATTCTCTCTTTTTTTCTTGAGTCTGGCCAACGGTTTGTTAATTTTGTTTATCTTCTTAAAGAACTAGCTTTTAGTTTTATTAATCTTTACTATTGTTTCTTTCATTTCTTTTTCATTTCTTTCTGGTCGGATCTTTATGATTTCTTTCCTTCTACTAATTTTTTTTTTTGTTCTTCTTTTTCCAGTTGTTTTAGGTATAAAGTTAGGTTGTCTATTCAATGTTTTTCTTGTTTTTTGAAGTATGTTTGTATTGCTATAAACATCCCTCTTAGAAGTGCTTTTGCTTCATTCCATAGGTTTTGAGTTGTCTTGTTTTCATTGTTATTTATTTCTAGAAATTTTTTGATTTCCCCTTTGATTTCTTCAGTAACCTGTTGGCTATTTAGAAATGTGTTGTTTAATGTCCATGTGTTTGGGTTTCTTACAGTTTTTTTCTTGTAATTGATATACAGTCTCATAGCATTGTTGTCGGAGAAGATGCTTGATGTGATTTCAATTTTCTTAAATTTACTGAGGTTTGATTTGTGACCCAAGATGTGGTCTATCCAGGAGAATGTTCCATGTGCACCTGAGAAGAAGGTGTATTCTTCTGTATTTGGATGGAATGTCCTGAAGATACCAATGAGATCCATCTCATCTAATATATCATTTAAGACTGTGTTTCTTTTTAATTTTATGTTTTGATGATCTGTCCATAGGTGTGAGTGGGGTGTTAAAGTCTCCTACTATTATTGTGTTACTGTCAATTTCTCCTTTTACATCTGCTAGTGTTTGTCTTATGTATTAAGGTTCTCCTATGTTGGGTGCATAGGTATTTACAGTTGTTATGTCTTCCTCTTGGATTTATACCTAGATCATTATATAGTGTCCTTCCTTATCTCTTGTAATCTTCTTTATTTTAAGGTCTACTTTGTCTGATATGAGGATTGCTCATCGGGTTTTCTTTTGCTTTCCATTTGCATGGAATATATTTTTCCATCCTCTCACTTTCAGTCTATATCTGTCTTTAGGTCTGAAGTGGGTTTCTTGTAGACAGCACATATATGGGTCTTGTTTTTGTATCCATTCAGCCAGTCTGTGTCTTTTGGTTGGAGCATTTAAACCATTTACATTTAAAGTAATTATTCATGTTGATGTATGGCAAAACCAATACAATATTGTAAAGTAATTAACCTCCAATTAAAATAAATAAATTTATATTAAAAATAAAGTAATTATCATTATATATGTTCCTATTACTATTTTCTTAATTGTTTGGCATTGATTTTGTAGATGTTTGTTCTTCTCTTATATTTCTTGACTGTATAAGCCCCTTTAGCATTTGTTGTAAAGCTAGTTTGGTGGTACTGAATTCTCTTAACTTTTGCTTGTCTGAAAAGCTTTTGATTTCTCCATCAACTTTGAATGAGAGCCTTGTTGGGTACAGTAATCTTGGTTGTAGATTTTTTCCTTTCAGGACTTTAAATATATCCTGCCATTCCCTTCTAGCCTGCAGAGTTTCTCCTGAAAGATCACCTGTTAAGCATATGGGGTTTCCCTTGTATGTTACTTGTTGCTTCTCCCTTGCTGCTTTTAATATTCTTTCTTTGTGTTTAATCTTTGTTAGTTTGATTAGTGTGTGTCTTGGCATGTTTCTCCTTGGGTTTATCCTGTATGGGATACAGGATATCCTGTATATCCTTTCTGCCTCTTGGGCCTGATTGTTTCCTTTTCCGTGGTGGGGAAATGTTCAACTATGATCGCTTCAAAAATTTTCTCACACTGTTTCTTTTTCTCTTCCTCTTCTGGGACCCATATAATTCAATGTTGGTGCATTTGATATTGTCTCATAGGTCTCTGAGACTATCCTAAGTTCTTTTCATTCTTTTTACCTCATTCTGCTCTTCAGAAGTTATTTCTACCATTTTATCTTCCATTTCACTGGAAGATAAAATATCTGCTTCAGATATTCTGCTATTGATTCCTTCTATAGTATTTTTAATTTCAGTAGTTGTGTTGTTTGTCTCTGAATGTTTATTCTTTAATTCTTCTAAGTCTTTTAAAATTAATTCTTGCATTGTCTCCATTTTGTTTTCAAGGTTTTTGATCATCTTTACTATCATTATTCTGAATTCTTTTTCAGATAGTTTTCCTCCTCATTTATTTAGACTTCTGTGTTTCTAGTTTATTCCTTCATTTGTGTAGTATTTCTCTGCCTTTCATAATTTTTTTTTTTAACTTATTGTGTTTGGGGTCTCTTGTTTTTCCAGGTTTCAAGGAAAGTTTAATTCTTTCCTTGAAGAAGGTTGAATTCTTTCTTCTTTTTGGTTTCTGCCCTCCTAAAGTTGATCCAGTAGTTTGTGTAAGCTTTGTATGGGGTGAGAATTATGCTGAGGTTTTTGTGGTTGTTGTTTGTTTGTTTGATTTTTCTCTGATGGGCAAGGCTGAGTGAGGTGGTAATCCTGTCTGCTGATGATTTGGTTTGTATTTTTGTTGTTGTTGTTGTTGTTTAGGTGAACTGTCGTGCACAGGGTGCTACTGATTGAGTGAAGCTGGGTCTTGTATTCAAGTGGTTTCCTTTCTGTGAGTTCTCACTATTTGATACTCCCTAGGGTTAGTTCTCTGGTAATCTAGGGTCTTGGCGTCAATGCTCCCACAATAAAGGCTCAAGGCTTGATCTCTAGTCAGGAATGCAGATTCCACAAGTGGCTTGTTATGGCATTAAGTGAGATTAAAACAAATATCCAAAATCGAGAAACCAGAGATGACCCCCAGACAAATGGCAGTTACCAAATCAGGCAAATAATAATTAAAATAATGGAATATACACATATATATATAAACACCCTTAAGCAATGTCAAAACAACCCAACAAAAATAGTTTAGTAGATTGATCTGGTGAACAAAGGAATATAAAATTATATTTACAAGTTAGGAACAAAACTAACTAACATGCAATCTGGAAATCAAAACTATAGCAAGGTGCCAAGTGAAGAATAAAGCAATGAAAACAAAAATAATAAATATGTTGAGAGGAAAGGAAAGAAAGAATAAATATGCAAAGTTAAATAGAGATAGATGAATAAGATTTATATACATTAAAGATTAACTTCAATGGGAAAAGAATAGTAGGAAAATCAAACAAGGGAACAAATGTAGGGAAAATATTATAGGTTTAAAAAAATTAAAATTATAAAAAGAAAAGAAAAAATAAATAAAATGGAAGAAGAAAGAAATAAAGAGAAAAAAGGAAAACTCCACCAAGCTGCAAAAGCCCAATGTAGAGGCAGAGGTTTATAACAACAATAAAAGTGTGACTGAATATACACATATACATATACACCCATGAGTGAGTGAAGTCGCTCAGTCGTGTCCGACTCTTCACAACGCCATGGACTCTAGCCTAACCAGGTTCCTCCGTCCATGGGATTTTCCAGCAAGAATACTAGAGTGGGTTGCCATTCCCTTCTCCAGGAGATCTTCCCAACCCAGGGATTGAACCCAGGTCTCCCGCATTGTAGGCAGATGCTTTACCATCTGAGCCACCAGGGAAGATACTCATAAGCAACGTCAAAACAGTCCAACAGAAATAAAGTACAATAGATTAACCCAGCGCACAAAGGGAAATTAAAATTATATCTGCCAGAACAAAACCAACTAAAGCACAAACTGGAAAACAAAACTAAAGCAAGGTACCAACTAGGGAATAAAGCAATGAAAATAAGACTAACAAATATGTTTAGAGGAAAGGAGAGAAAGAAAAGAAAGAATAGATATGCAGAGTTAAATAGAGGTAGATAAAGAAGATGTATATGCATTAAAGATTAACTGCAAGGGGAAAAAAAGTAGGAAAAGCAAACAAAGGAGTAAATGTAGAAAAAACAACAGGTTTAAAAAATTTAAAAAAGAGAAAAGAAAAAAATAGAACTCCACAGAACTGCAAAAACCCAACGTAGAGGCAGAGGTTTATAACAGCAATCAAAATGTGACTGAGAAAAAAAAAACAAAACCTCAAAAGCTTAATTGGATTTCATAATGCCAATAAAAACAACTACAATGGGGGGAGGGGGGAGAAAAATCAAAAAGAATCTACAAAACAAGTCAAAACATAAGAATAATATGTCTTTCTTGAGTCATTGCTGTCAGTGTCCTTTCCTTCACTGGGAGCCACAGTCCACCACACCTCCCTAGGATGCCCTCCAACACTGGGCTGGACTCTGGACCTGCTGTGGGGGCAGCTCAGATTCTAATCTGGTCCTACTCCTGTGTGTTCTTGCCTCTAATGTCCACAGCTATCAGAACTAGTGTGTTTTCTTTTGTGGCAACTCAATGTCCTTTTCTCTATTCCATAGACAGAGTCTGCCTAGTTGATCGTGTGGATTTAATCTGCCGCTTGTACACCTGGTGGGAGGGTTTTGGGTCTTCTTCCTTAGCTACACTGCCCCTGGGTTTCAACTGTGGTTTTCTCTCCACTCCTGCATGTGGGTCGGCCACTGGGGTTTGCTCCTGAGGCTGCCCTGGAGGACTTGGGTTTGCCCCTCTGAGGGCTAGGTGTGGAGGTGGTGCAGCTGCTTGGATCGCAGGGGTTCTGGCAGCACCAGGTACTCGGCGGAGTTGGCGGCTAGGGCAGCAGGAAATAGAGTGCTCTAGAAGGGTATAGTACCCAGTATTGGCCAATACGCTCCAGTATCCTTACCTGAAGAACCCCGCCCCTGACAGAGAAGCCTGGCAAGCCAGTCTACTGGGTCGCAAAGAGCCGGACAGAACTGAGGCGACCCTGCACCCATAGATGCAAAACTTTTTCTTGTCTGTGGCACTTCTGCCCCAGTGAGGATTGAGTGTGAAGTTGATGCAGCTGTTTGGCTTGCAGGGACCCTAGTGATGCCAAGTGTGCAGGGACACAGACTACCTCCACGTAGGAGTTATGGCCCTATCTGAGTTTTTTTTTTTTTTTTTTAGTCTCTTGTAGCTGGTGATCAGAAGTCCTCTTTGGCCAGTCTTTTTCCGTAGCGGTGCCCATTCAGGCCATGGTCTTAGTTTTTTGAATACTGAGTTTCAAGCCAGCTTTCTCACTTTATTCTTTCACCCTCATCAAGAAGCTCTTCAGTTCCTTTTCACTTTCTGCCGTTAGAGTGGTATCATCTTCATATTTGAGTTTGTTGATATCTCTCCCAGCAATCTTGATTCCAGCTTGTGATTCAACCAGTTAGCATTTTGCATGAAGTTGTTGTTCAGTTGCTAAATTGTGTCCTACTCTTTGTGACCCCCTGTGGACTGCAGCATAGCAGGTTTCCTCATCCTTCACCAACTCCCAGAAAGTTGGTGATGCCATCCAACCATCTCATCCACTGTTGTCCCCTTCTCCTCCTGCCTTCAGTCTTTTCCAGCATCAGGATCTTTTCCAAAGAGTCAGCTCTTTGCATCAGGTGGCCAAGGTTTTGGAGCTTCAGCTTCAGCATCAGTCCTTCCAATGAATATTCAGGATTGATTTCCTTTAGGATTGAGTAATTTGATATCCTTGCAGTCCAAGGCACTCTCAAGAGTCTACTTCAACATGACAGTTTGAAACCATGAATTCTTCAGTGCTCAGCCTTCTTTACAGTTCAACTCTCACATCTGTACATAACTAATGGAAAAACCATAGCTTTGACTAGATGGACCTTTGTCAGCAAAGTGATGTCTCTGCTTTTTAATATGCTGTCTTGGTTGGTCATAGCTTTTCTTCCAAGGAGAAAGTGTCTTTTAATTTCATGGCTGAAGTCACCATCTCCAATGATTTTGGAGCCCAAGAAAATAAAGTCTCTCACTGTTTCCATGGTTTCCCCATCTATTTGCTATGAAGTGATGGGACTGGATGCCATGATATTCATTTTTTTGAATATTGAGTTTTAAGCCAGATTTTTCACTCTCCTCTTTCACCTTCATCAAGAGACTCTTTAGTTCCTCTTTGCTTTCTGTCATAAGGGTGATGTCATCTGTATATCTAAGGTTATTGATATTTCTCCCACAATCTTCATCCAGGCCAGCATTTTTTCATGATGTACTCTGCATATAAGTTAAATAAGCATTTTGACAATATATAGCCTTGACTTTCCCAATTTGGAACCAGTTCTATGTTCAGTTGTAACTCTTGCTTCTTGACCTGCATGCAAGGTTCTCACGAGGCATGTTAAGTCTGATATTCCCATCCATTTAAGAATTTTCTACAGTTTCTTGTGATCCACACAGCCAAAGGTTTTAGTGTAATCAATGAAGCAGAAGTATATGTTTTCCTGGAATTCTCTTGCGTTTTCTATGATCCAATAATTGGTGGCAACTTGATCTCTAGTTCCTCTGCTTTTTCTAAATCCAGCTTGTACATTTGGAATTTCTCAGTTCACGTAATACTGAAGCCTTGCTTGGAGGATTTTAAGCATTACTTGTGAGCATGTGAAATGAGTGCAATTGTGTGGTAGTTTGAACATTCTATGGCATTGCTTTTCTTTGGGATTGGAATAAAAACTGACCTTTACTAGGTCAAGATGGACTGGGGAAACAGAGACTCTTGGAAGGCATCAAAAAACCTTGTGTACCCCAGGACACAGGCGAAAGGAGTAGTGACCCCACAAGAGACTGAGCCAAACTTGCTTGTGAGTCTTCAGGAGTCTCTGGTTGAGGTGTTCATTGAGAATGGCCTCCTGCAAGGTCAGGAACACTGACTCAGCAGTCCTGGGAGTTGTGGCATGCTGGCATAAGTCCTTTTGGAGGAGGTCACCATAACCCTACAATAGTTTGGTCTCAGGCCAAATTACAGTGGGGGAACACAGCCCCATCCATCAGCAGAAAATTGGATCAAAGATTTACTGAGCATGGCCTTGCCCACCAGAGCAAGACCCAGTTTTCCCAACAGCCAGTCTCTCCCATCAAGAAACTTCCATAAAACTCTTATCCTCATCCATCAAAGGGCCAACAAAATGAAAACCACAATCACAGAAATGTAATCAAACAGATCACATGGGTCACAGCCTTGTCTGACTCAGTGAAACTATGAGCCATGTGTAGGGCCACCCATGATGGATGGGTCATGGTGAAGAGTTCTGACAGAATGTGGTCCACTGGAGAAGGGAATGGAAAATCACTTCAGTATTCTTGCCTTGAGAACCCCATGAACAGTATGAAAAGGCAAAAACATAGGATATTGAAAGATGAATTCTCCAGGTCAGTAGCTGCCCAATATGCTACTGAAGATCAGTGGAGACATAACTCCAGAAAGAATGAAGAGACAGAGCCAAAGCAACAACAACACCCAGTTGTGGATGTGACTGGTGATGGAAGTTAAAGTCTGATGCTGTAAAGAGCAATATTGCATAGGAACCTGGACTATTAGATCCATGAATCAGTAAATTGGAAGTGGTCAAACAGTAAATGGCAAGAGTGAACACTGACATTTTAGAAATCAGTGAACTAAAATGGACAGGAATGGTTGAATTTAATTCAAATCTACTACTGTAAGCAAGAATCCTTTAGAAGGAATAGAGTAGCACTCATAGTCAACAAGAGTTCAAAATGCAGTACTTGGGTGCAATCTAAAAAATGACAGAATGATCTCTGTTTGTTTCCAAGGCAAACCATTCAATATCACAGTAAACCAAGTCTATGCCCCAACCACTGATACTGAAGAAGCCAAAGTTGAATGGTTCACATGATGTACTCGGCATATTAGTTAAATAATCAGGATGACAATATACTGCTTTGTCATACTTCTTTCCTGATGTTGAACCAGTCACTTTTTCCATATCTGGATTCTTTCTGTTACTTTTTAAAAATGTATTTATTTTAAATTGCAGGGTAATTGCTTTATAATGTTGTGCTGGTTTCTGCCACATATCAACGTGAATCAGCCATAAGTATACCTATGTTCCTTCCTTCTTGAAATGTCCTCCCACCTTTCATCTTATCTTGCCGGGGTCCAGCCCCAGTGGATCCAGGGAGATTAGAAGGAGAGACAGGAGAGACAGATAGGCGAGGGAAAAACTTATTTATACAGAAATATAAAAGAGATTAAGAAGAAATAGTTTAGTAGGAAAATTAAGGGGAGAAAAGAGGCTGAATGACTTGGTTTACAGGGAAAACCAATAAAATATCAGGACAAGAGATTTGCACCATCTACGTTGGGCCACCGGCACCCACTTGAATATCGAAGGGTGCCCCACCTTAGGCTCCCTTTCGCGCGGGTCTTAGAAGCCAGGGCAAGTAAGTAGATGTGCTGAGCCTCCCCGCTCCAGATGGGAATTCAGCCAGAAAAGGAGAGGAAGGGAGAGTGAGAAAAAGAGAGAGAGACACGGGGCGGCGGGGGCGGGGGGGCCAGATTCCCAAGAAACTAGGCCGAGAGACTAGTCCGAGAAACTGGTCCGTCCTTTATTGTTCAGAAGGCTTTTTATACTTTTGACAGTACATAGAGATCAATGGGTAACACAAAGTTATGCAGCGTTAGCAGCCCAAACTCTTATCAAAACCAGGCTTTTCTCTCTGCATACCTAGTTGTATACACAGGTCTTAGGTGATTTACATCATCTTCTGGCCAAAAGGGCCAATTAACCTTTTACATCCTTTTTTCTTATAAGGGTTTGTCAACCAGAAGACTTATTTGTGTTGATCTTCCCAAAGTCTGGTGCCACTCTCAGAAAACACTAAATAGAGTTACATTCTTATATAGCAAAGATACAGCAATAACAAGTAAAAGGAGTACAGTGATTTGTAACAAAGGAAAAGTAATTAACTCAAAAGCCTAGTGTTGGTAACATCAAAACTATTATATATCTTTTTCCATATCCCATTTACATTGATTAACATCCACCCAGGTGCCTAAAAGACAAAGAATATGGAGGCCTGGCAGCAATCATTGAATCAACAGTGAAATCCGTCACCAATATGATTTTTGGCTCTTTAGAAAAGGCTCTGTATCTTTAAGATGTTTTTAAGCTTTGTGCCTCCCGCGGTTGGGGGGCTGTAAGCAATTCACAAGCTGTAAGAGGTCCGGGGGAACCTGTTAGGCAAGCTAGAGAGTTATCAGAGGGGGTTTAACTGAAACATCCCTTTCAAATGCAGAAGACTAAAGCCCTGAGTTGACTTTTTCCAGAGTGTGTCAGAAGAGTGGAAAAGCAGAGTACAAAGGCCGGCAGATTTTTGTTTTTTGGGGTACATGCTCAGGAAATACCAGGGGGAAAACCTGAGATCTGACTCGCCTTGCCCATCAGATCTCTGCCGCATGACCTTGTCACGGGTGGGATTCCTCACACTGGCTCCCGGCACTATCTCACCTCTCTAGATTGTCACAGAACACCAGGTTGAGCTCCCTGTGTTATGAAGCAATTTTAACTGTTGCTTCTTGACCTGCATACAGGTTTCTCAGGAGACAGGTATGGTATGGTATTCCCATCTAACAATTTTCCACAGTTTGTTGTGATCCACACAGTCAAAGCTTTTAGTTTACTCAATGAAGCACAAGTAGATGTTTTTCTGGAATTCCCTTGCTTTCTGCATGATCCAGTGAATGTTGGCAATTTGATCTCTGATTCCAGTGCCTTTTTCTAAAGCCAGTTTGTACATCTAGAAGTTCTCAGTTCATGTACTGCTGAGACATAGCTTGAAGGATTTTGAGCATAACCTTGCTAGCATGTGAAATGAGTGCAATTGTACAGTAGCTGCAATAATTTCTGACATTGCCCTTCTTTGAGATTGGAGTGAAAATTGACACTGTCTAGTCCTGTGACCACTGCTGAGTTTTCCAAATTTGCTGACATACTACATGAAGTACTTTAACAGCATCATCTTTTAGGACTTGAAATAATTAGGCTCAAAATCCATCAGTGCCACTAGCTTTGTTCATAGTAGTGCTTCCTAAAGCTCACTTGACTTCACACTCCAGGATGTCTGATTCTAGGTGAGTGACCACACTATTGTGGTTGTCTGGGTCATTAAGAACTTGTTTATATAGTTATTCTGTGTATTCTTCCCACGTTTCCTTAATCTCTTCTGCTTCTGTTAGGTCCTTGCCATTTTTGTCCTTTATTGTGACTGAAATGTTTGCATGAAATATTCCCTTTGTATCTCTAATTTTCTTGAAGAGATCTCAAGTGTTTCCTATTCTATTTCTTTGCCTTGTTTGCTTAAGAAGGCTTTTTTTTTTTTTTTTAAATTTCTCCTTGCTATTCTTTGGAACTCTGCATTCAGACGTGTATATTTTTCCCTTTCTCCTTTGCCTTTCACTTCCATTCTTTTCTCAGTTATTTTTAAGCCTCCTCAGACAACCACTTTGCCCTGTTGCATTTCTTTTTCTTGGGGATGGTTTTGGTCACCACCTTATGTATAATGTTACAGACCTCTGTCCATAATCCTTCAGGCACTCTGTCTATCAGATCTAGTCCCTTGAATCTATTTGTTGCGTCCTCTATATAATATAAGGGATTTGATTTAGGTCACCTGAATGGTCTAGTGGCTTTCCCAACTTTCTTCAATCAGAGCCTGAATTTTGCAATAAGGTGGTCACAATCTGAGCCACAGTCAGCTCTAGGTCTTGTTTTTGCTGACTGTATAGAGCTTCTCCATCTTTGACTGCAAAGAATATAATCAAATCTGCTTTCAGAACTGACCATCTGGTGATGTTCATGTGTAGAGTCATCTCTTGTGTTGTTGGAAGACAGTGTTTGCTATGACCAGTGCGTTCTTTTAGCAAAACTCAGTTAGATTTTGCCTTGCTTCATTTTGTACTCTAAGGTCAAACATCCCTGTTGTTTCAGGTTTCTCTTGACTTCCTACTTTTATATTCCGGTCCCCTATAATGAAAAGAACATCTTTTTCTGGTGTTAGTTCTAGGAAGTCTTGTATGTCCTCATAGAATTGTTTAACTTCAGCTTCTTTGGCATTAGTGGTTAGGGCATACACTTGGATTACTGTGATGTTGAATGGTTTGCCTTGGAAATGAACCAAGATCATTTTGTCATTTTTGAAATTGCACCCAAGTCTGATTTCAGACTCTTTTGTTGACTATAAATAACACTTCATTCCTTCTAAGGGATTCTTGCCCACAGTAGTAGTCATCTGAACTAAATTCACCCATTCCCATCCATTTTAATTCACTGATTCCTGAAATGTCGACATTCACTCTTGCCATCTCCTGTTTGACCACTTCCAATTTGCCTTGATTCACAGACCTAACATTCCAGATTCCTATGCAATATTGCTCTTTTCAGCATCAGACTATTTTCACCACCAGACACATCCACAGCTGGGTGTTGTTTCCACTTTGGCTCAGTCTCTTCATTTCTTCTGGAGCTATTTCTCCACTGTTCTTCAGTAGTATACTGGACACCTACCAACCTGGGGGACTCATCTTTCAGTGTCCTATCTTTTTGTCTTTTCATACTGTTCATGGGGTTCTCAAGGCAACAATGCTGAAGTGGTTTGCCATCCCCTTCTCTAGGGGACCACATTTTGTCAAGCCCTAACTAGCAGAGACATGCCTTTCAGCTGCTCAGTGTAGTTGGCTGACATGCCCAGTGCCCTGGTTATTCCATTGCTGGTCCTCACTAAGCATTTAAATCTTCTCTGGCCATTGAGTGTCAGTCAACCTGTGGTCAGGGGTTTTGGCAAAGGTCTTGCTGGAGTGGCTGAGAATGGGGTCTGGGAAGGCTGGAGCAGGTATTGGAGGATGGCGGGGAATGGAGGGCACTCAGGCCTCACTGCTGTTGATGGCCACCCTGGAGCTGATCAACCACCCAGGAGTCACTGTTTGGTTAAAGGTCATGATGATTAGTAAGTCTAGAAAATAAAATTTTATGGTTACTGCATTGCTTTATGAGGTGGACATTTTTTTTTTTCTCAATGATGTCATGTGTCCATAGATAAAATATGACTTATTGCTTGAATGAGACAGGATTCAGCATCTACTCTATTTCTGTGTTTATATATATTAAATGAGAGATATTATTTACATAGTAAACAGAAGAAAATGGAATAATGTTTCATTGTTGTTGATAAGTTGTGTCTGACTATTTCCAACCCCAAGGACTGCAGCACTACAGGCTTCACTATCTCCTGGAGTTTGTTCAAATTCATGTCCATTGAGTCAGTGATGCTATCTAATCATCTCATCTTCTGCCACCCTGTTTTCTTTGACTTCAGTCTTTCCCAGCATCACAGTCTTCTCCAATGAGTCAGTTCTTCACATCAGTTGGCCACAGTTTTGGAGCTTCAGCCTCAGCATCAGCCCTTCCGATGAATATTCAGGGTTGATTTCCTTTAGGATTAACTGGTTTTATCTCCTTGCAGTCCAAGAACTCTCAAGAGTCTTCTTCAACACCACACTTCAAAAGCATCAGTTCTTTGATGCTTAGCCTTTCTTATGGTACAACTCTCACATCTGTACATGACTACTAGAAAAGCCATAGCTTTGACTAACCAGACCTTTGTCAGCAAAGTGATCTGCTTTTTAATATGCTGTTTAGGTTTATCATACCTTTCCTTCTAAGAAGCAAATGTCTTTTAATTTCATGGCTGCAGTGCCTGCCCACAGTGATTTTGGAACCCAGGAAAATAAAATCTGTCACTGATTCCACTTTCTCCCTTCTATTTGTCCTAAAATGATGGGACCAGATGCCATGATCTTAGTTTGATCATAATTTTTGATATATCAAAAATTGTATTTTATAATTTAGCTATTGACCACTGTTATGCCTACTTTTAATTTTATTTAAGGCAAAATATAGAAATGTACTGACTTGTCAAAGCAGTTTTCAGTTAGTTTTTAGAATTATTAACATTCTCATTTCCTGGGAAATTCACCATGAAATCTTTATCAAGCCTTCAAATATCTCTTAATCTTATCTGCTTTTCTTTCATTTACAGACTCCTGTGTATAAAGATAAGATTAAATGGCAACTCAGTAAAACCCAACCCTGCAAAACTGTAAAGGGTGTATTTTAGGATTTTTCCCATTGGCTGTGAATGGAACATATCTGTTCTGAGAAGAATAAGTTAATATTATTTGGAATAATTTTTCTAGTTTAGAGCAGTACATCAATTGATTTGCAAACATTTTATCCTATTTCCATTCACAAAGAAATGTCCTGCTTTAAACTTGTGAGTTAATGTGCTCTGTGGAAATTCACAGCTGGAAGAAGAGGTCTTGGGCCAGCAGTAAGTATGGAACTTGTAAGAGGTGGATAAAGGATTTTTAACATTATTTACAGTGAAGTTAAAATTGATTTTTTAATTTACCATGAAATTAAAAGATGCTTATTACTTGGAAGGAAAGTTATGACCAACCTAGACAACATATTAAAAAGCAGAGACATTGAATCAGTTCTGATAAGATGGATGAAACTGGAGCGGATTATACAGAGTGAAGTAAGCCAGAAAGAAAAACACCAATACAGTATACTAACACATATATATGGAATTTAGAAAGATGGCAATGACGACCCTGTATGCAAGACAGCAAAAAAGACACAGATGTGTATAACGGACTTTTGGACTCAGAGGGAGAGGGAGAGGGTGGGATGATTTGGGAGAATGGCATTGTAACATGTATACTATCATGTAAGAATTGAATCACCAGTCTATGTCTGATGCAGGTACAGCATGCTTGGGGCTGGTGCATGGGGATGACCCAGAGAGATGTTATAGGGAGGGAGATGGGAGGGGGGTTCATGTTTGGGAACGCATGTAAGAATTAAAGATTTTAAAATTAAATAAATAAATAAATAAATAAAAAGCAGAGACATTACGTCACCAACAAAGGTCCATCTAGTCAAGGCTATGGTTTTTCCAGTAGTCGTGTATGGATGTGAGAGTTGTACTATAAAGAAAGCTGAGTGCCAAAGAATTTATGCTTTTGAATTGTGGTGTTGGAGAAGACTCTTGAGAGTCCCTTGGACTGCAAAGAGATCCAACCAGTCAATCCTAAAGGAAATCAGTCTTGGGTGTTCATTGGAAGGACTGATATTGAAGCTGAAACTCCCAATACTTTGGCCACCTGATTGGAAGAACTGACTCATTTTAAAAGACCCTGATGCTGGGAAAGATTGAAGGCAGGAGGAGCAGGGGACAACAGAGGATAAGATGGTTGGATGGCATCACTGACTCAATGGACATGAGTTTGAGTAAACTCCAGGAATTGGTGATGGACAGGGAGGCCTGGTGCATTGCAGTCCATGGGGTCGGAAAGAGTTGGACACAACCGAGCAATTGAACTGAACTGACAGTGAAATCAAGAACATATTTCTATCAAGTTAATCTAAATGTAACATATGCATAGCATAACATAACATAGCAAGAAGAGATAAGAAAGCCTTCTTCAGCGATCAGTGCAAAGAAATAGAGGAAAACAACAGAATGGGAAAGACTAGAAATCTCTTCAAGAAAATTAGAGATACCAAGGGAACATTTCATGCAAAGATAGGCTCAATAAAGGACAGAAATGGTATGGACCTAACAGAAGCAGAAGATATTAAGAATAGATGGCAAGAATACACAGAAGAACTGTACAAAAAGGATCTTCATGACCTGGATAATCACGATGGTGTGATCACTAATCTAGAGCCAGACATCCTGGAATACAAAGCCAAGTGGGCCTTAGAAAGCATCACTATGAACAAAGCTAGTGGAGGTGATGGAATTCCAGTAGAGCTATTTCAAATCCTGAAAGATGATGCTGTGAAAGTGCTGCACTCAATATGCCAGCAAATCCGGAAAACTCAGCACTGGTCACAGGACTGGGAAAGGTGAGTTTTCATTCCAATCCCAAAGAAAGGCAATGCCAAAGAATGCTCAAACTACCACACAATTGCACTCATCTCACATGCTAGTAAAGTAATGCTCAAAATTCTCCAAGCCAGGCTTCAGCAATACATGAACCGTGAACTTCCAGATGTTCAAGCTGGTTTTAGAAAAGGCAGAGGAACCAGAGATCAAATTGCCAACATCTGCTGGATCATGGAAAAAGCAAGAGAGTTCCAGCAAAGCATCTATTTCTGCTTTATTGACTATGCCAAAGCCTTTGACTGTGTGGATCACAATAAACTCTGGAAAATTCTGAAAGAGATGGGAATACCAGGCCACCTGACCTGCCTCTTGAGAAATCTGTAAGCAGGTCAGGAAGCAACAGTTAGAACTGGACATGGAAAAACAGACTGGTTCCAAATAGGAAAAGGAGTGTGTCAAGGCTGTATATTGTCACCCTGCTTATTTAACTTATATGCAGAGTACGTCATGAGAAACGCTTGGCTGGAAGAAACACAAGCTGGAATCAAGATTGCCGGGAGAAACATCAATAACCTCAGATATGCAGATGACACCACCCTTAGGGCAGAAAGTGAAGAGGAACTAAAAAGCCTCTTGATGAAAGTAAAAGAGGAGAGTGAAAAAGTTGGCCTAAAGCTCAACATTCAGAAAACGAAGATCATGGCATCTGGTCCCATCACTTCATGGGAGATAGATGGGGAAACAGTGGAAACAGTGGCTGACTTTATTTTTGGGGGGCTCCAAAATCACTGCAGATGGTGATTGCAGCCATGAAATTAAAAGATGCTTACTCCTTGGAAGAAAAGTTTTGAGCAACCTAGATAGCATATTCGAGAGCAGAGACATTACTCCCCTGACTAAGGTCCGTCTGGTCAAGGCTATGGTTTTTCCAGTGGTCATGTATGGATGTGAGAGTTGGACTGTGAAGAAGGCTGAGAGCCGAAGAATTGATGCTTTTGAACTGTGGTGTTGGAGAAGACTCTTGAGAGTCCCTTGGACTGCAAGGAGATCCAACCAGTCCATTCTGAAGGAGATCAGCCCTGGGATTTCTTTGGAAGGAATGATGCTAAAGCTGAAACTCCAGTACTTTGGCCACCTCATGCGAAGAGTTGACTCATTGGAAAAGACTGTGATGCTGGGAGGGATTGGGGGGCAGGAGGAGAAGGGGACGACCAAGGATGAGATGGCTGGATGGCATCACTGACTCGATGGACGCGAGTCTGAGTGAACTCTGGGAGATGGTGATAGACAGGGAGGCCTGGTGTGCGGTGATTCATGAGGTCGCAAAAAGTCAGACACGACTGGGCGACTGAACTGAACCGAACTGAACATATGCATAAGGTGAATGAATAAAGAAGCAGAGAAATGGTTGAAAATAAACAGGAGGCTTTACTAAGACAAAAGTGAATATGGATTCAGTATCATTTCAGTACAAGTTAGTTATTTCTTCTATGCATCTGAATAAATGTTCAAGATATTATGAGATGCTACCTTACCTTCCCATGTGTTCTTTTACCTGAGGCTGTAACACTGACTGGTTAGGGAAGTTTTTCACTTCCTTCCTAAAGTGTTGTGCCTTTTGGCAGTTGTCTAGGTATGAGAAAAGGGAAGTTGTTAGAGGAAAATTTTCTCACTGCTTCTACTCCCTCTGACAGTTCACAATCTGAATTCAGAATACCCCAACTCTCTTAGCTTAGGTTCCCCTAAAGTGGAGCCTGAGACAGAGGCTTGCCTATAGGGGCAGTGAGGCAGGAGAACGGGAGTTGGCCACTGCTACGGAAGCCTGGCTATTGCCGCAGTGTGTTAGGACCACCTCCGTGAACAAGCATGGGGGCAGCCTTTTGTTGCCTATGTCGTGGCTTCAGGATCTTCCCACAGAGAGTCACCATCCTTACCTGTGGAATGTCGCCTGTGTGAGCTCCCACCCTGTCACAGTACCAGAGGAGCAGAGGCCAGCCTGCAGGAACTGAACAAGGAAACAAGGGGCGAGGACTGCACGAGGCCACAGAGGTGGATTCTAGACCCTTACAGAAACCTGTAGGCTCAAAGAACACACAAGGCCCCGTCGGCTCAGGAAGGCTTTGCTGAGAGGAGAGGCTTGAGTAGTTTCCCTGCACCTTTGCTGCTGCTAAGTTGCTTCAGTCGTGTCCAACTCTGTGCGACCCCATAGACGGCAGCCCACCAGGCTCCGCCATCCCTGGGATTCTCCAGGCAAGAACACTGGAGTGGGTTGCCATTTCCTTCTCCAATGCACGAAAGTGAAAAGTGAAAGTGAAGTCGCTCAGTCGTGTTCGACTCTTAGTGACCCCATGGACTGCAGCCCACCAGGCTCCTCTGTCCATGGGATTTTCCAGGCAAGAGTACTGGAGTGGGGTGCCATTGCCTTTTCCGTTGGACCCTTAGAGGCTTACATACCCTATAAGAATGTATCTAAGCACAATTAGGAACATGTGAGGAGAATACCTTTCTTCTGTGAAGAGGAAAGAAAGGATTGTTGAAGGGGAGGTGGAAAAGACTTTAACACCGGGACTTGTAGTATAATCCCAGGAAGGTCAGTTTTAAGCGGGGGTCGTATGGAACTTGATCCCTTAAGAGTTTTCTTGACAACATATCCAATGTTCTTCATGGGTTTACACATCCTCTTTTAAGTCACCCAAAACCTAGATGGAGAAATGCACCTTCAGAAAGAGGAACCCACTGTCCATTATCCCAGTGCAGACGGCTTGTGCTGCCTGGTTCCAGCTCTCAGGCTTCTTGGCATGGAAGCATGAGCTCTGAATTCTTTCTCCACATTTCCACCTGCTTCTGCTCAGTCCTCTTCGTGGTATCCTCTTTGATGTCTCCCATCCAATGTGTGACCTGAGTTCCTTCCTTTGTTCTCTCCTTAATCTCTGGTCTTTGTACTCTCCAGACAGATCTCATTCACGTCCATGGATGTGGAATACTTATTTACCAAATATGTATCTTTAGCTCTGAATCCTCTCCCAGAGCTGCAGACCTGGTGATACACCTGCTTTCTGGGTATCCTCCCCAGTAATGTCTGAGGATGGCTGGATGCATAACTTCTGAATCTATGCTTCCCCCTAATTCCCTATTCAAGTGCATCATTATTCACTTTTTTGGACAAGCTGGAAAACTGAAAGACACTCTGGACATCCTCCTGCACTTTCCAATCAGAGTCTTTTATTTCTCAGATACTTTTGTGTCGATCTGCTTTTCACCATCCCCATGCCACTAGGTGAGTCCAGGACTGCATTGCCTTTTGCCTGGATCAGACTAGCCTCCAAACTGGTCTGACTACCCCCATTCACTTCAGTCTTCCATTCTATTCCCAAAATTGCTTCCTAAGAGTGATCTCACTAAAATGTAAACCAAATCATGTTACTCTCTTGCTTAAAATTCAATGAACTTACATTGCTGACAGAATAGAATTCCAGCTGCTTAGCATGACTTATAAAGTCCTTTATGATTTAATTCTAACTACTAGTGTTACCAAAACAAGCCATTATGCAAATACTGTTTTCACCACCTGGAATGCCCTTGTAAATATAATTGAGCTTCATTAATATTGCACTGCATTAAGGGGGCTCTTCATCTGGTTTTCCCTACTTTGGGAAACAGAATTCTTTCTGCTTCAGAATTCTTTCTAAACTATTTCAAGCACATAGGAAAGCAGAGAGACATAATGAGACACAGTGCCGAGGTTTGGCATATCTTAAAATCTTGACATGTTTGTTTCAGAAGTATTTTCTTTATTAAGAAAGTCAGAAAGGGAAAAACAAATACCACACGATATCACTTATATATAGAAGGTAAATCTGTGTATCTATGAAGCAGACCGACTCACAGACTGTGAGGACAGACCTGTGGTTGCCAAGGGGGAGGAGACAGGGGCAGCATGATATTAATTTGTATTATATGCATTTATATAACTGGTTCACTGTGCTCTACAGAAGAAATCATCACAACATTGTATGACACTACTTCAATAAGATTTTTTTAAAGTCATTACAGATACAGTTCAGACTTCCACCCTTCCTTCCAATACTCCCTATCCAGAGGTAGCCACCTTACTAAATTTGGTATTTATCATTTTGCATTTTTACTTTGCTGCTTTTGTCACCAGAAATCCTATATAATATTTTGTCACACACTTTCAAGCTTTATGTAAGTGGTGTTAACATGGTATGCATCCTGCAACTTGCTTGTTGGCTCAACGATGCTTTGAGGTTTATCCAAGTTGATAAATGAGACTCTAATTCTGGAGGCTATTTAGTATTCTACCATATGAACAGACCGTAGTTTATACATTCATTCTCTTTTACTGGATATTTAGGCTGTTTCCAATTTTCCCCTGTTACAAATAAGGCTGCAGTGAACATTTCCCATTCATCTGTCCTTGTGTACACATGGATCACTAGGTTATATGGCTAGTGTAGGTTACCTAGGTTATATACTTCGAATAGAATTCCTAGTAGAAGGATATGCACATCATAAACTTTAGTATCTAGTTTTCTCCCAAAATTCTTCAAGAAATGTTAATATAAATTTTTCTTCAAAGGCAGTAGAACCTTGACTTTACTACTCAGATAGGGTCCAAGTCTGAACCTAGTCCAAGTACAAAACGGAACAACACAACGGGAGGTAATGAAGCTGGCGGAAATGATCACAGCTGTATTGAATTATGAGCATTTCAGTACCTACTCTGTGGGTACGAGTGTGCATTTGTGTGTATGTTTTGTTTGGAATTCTATGGTTCTGGTATGTCTCTAGGTTCTTTGGGTGAACTGGCATTGATGACGTTCTAAAGAATTAGCTTTCTTTTGAGAGCTCAGGTTCTAGGAACTGTTTCTGTTCATTCATGCAGTCAATCAGTAAGGTTTTATTGTGTGCCCACTCCGCAACTGGCACCATTCTGAGAGCTGGCAGTATATGAGTGAACACAGGAGACAGAACCTTGACCCTCACAGAGCTTACATTCTAGAGGTGGGGAAACAAACACATACACAGAAAAACTCGTAATATGTCAGCTGGTAGTATGAGCAATTTAGGAAAAGCAGGAAAAGGGGATGAGGGAATGCTGGAGTAAGGTAATAGAGTTGCTTTTTCATAAAAAGTGGTCATGGAAGACTTTGATGCAAAGGCAATATTTAAACAGGTCCTAAAGAAAGTGAGAAAGCAAGCCATGCATTTCCAAGAAGGAAAAGCTTTGGAAGTAGAGGAGAGAGTATGCCCCAAAATTCTGACATGGGGACTGCTTTGTAAGGTCGAGGATCAGCAGGGAGGCTGGAGTGGCCGCGACTGAATGCGCAGGGAGAAGTGGGTGAGGTTAGGGTAGCAGAGTTAGGAAGAAGCTGTTGATTTTGCTCTGACTTGGGTGGGAAGCCATTGGAGGGATTGGAGCACAGGAGTGCCATGATCATATCTGAGTTTTTGAACAATCACTCTGGTCCTAAGAACAGAAGTGGGGAGATCAATTGAGGAGGCTGTTACAATATTCTCACTGAGGTGTGATTGTGGCTTTGGACCATGATTTGGGCAGTGGAAGTGCTGAGAGGAGGTCAAATGACGGGTGTATTTTGAAAGAGATTTTGTGTTGAGTTGGATGTGGGATGTAAGAGAAAGAAAAGAGTCATGGGTGATGTTGGGATTTCTTCTGTGAACGAAGGAAAAGTGCAGAAACTAGTAACTGAGACGGGTAAGATCAGAGCAGTAACAGGTTGGGAGGAGTAAGCAGTTTCTTCTGGGTTATGATAGGCTAAGATTCCTACAAGACTCCCAGAAATGTTTAGTGGGCAGTGAGATATTCATGGTTGAGGTCTAGGCTAGAAGTATACATGTGGGAGTCATCAACACTCAGATATTTTTGAAAGTGTGAGACTGAATGAGCTATGTTAGGAAGTTAGTTTGAGTAGAGCTGAGCTGTGGAGGGCTGAGTTCCAGCCTCCTCAACACTTAGAATGACAGAAAATGAGGAGGAGACACAAGCTGATGGAAGGCAAGTCTTAGAGGTAGGATGAGAGCCTGGTGCCCCAGAAGCTGCAAGGATGTGGTAATTCTATTAAATGTTGCTGGAAGATCACATTTTTAAGGATTGAAATTCATTATAAATTCTACAACATAAGGATTATCGGTGACCTTGACAGAAGCTATCTCAATGGAGTGGAGGAATCAAATGCCTGTTTGAATCAGGTTCAAGGGAAAATGTGAAGAGAGGGATTAGAGAAAAAGAAAACAGGCAGGCTACTCTTTCAGGGAAGAGTTTATTGGGAAGCCTCTGTTAATGCTTAGGGTCTAAACTCAAAACCCCCAGACAGCTGAATGGCAACCTGACTCTTGCTGTATTAATGCCCTCAGTGACCTTGGCAATAGCAGTCTGGTTGTTCCCTCCGTTTATTTCCTTCTCATTGTTGCCTTATCTGCAGGCCTCTACATATGTGTGAATTCTTAGATGGAAAAAATTATTCTTGACTTCCTGAATGTTTTTAGTATAACCATATCATGTTATAATCACATTGTTTCCCTGGTGGCTTGATGGTAAAGAATCTGCCTGCCCATGCAGAAGCCGCAGGTTCAATCCCTGGGTTGGGGAGATCCCCTGAAGAAGAAAATGGCAGCCCACTCCAGTATTCTTGCCTGGGAAATACCATGGACAGAGAAGCTTGGTGGGCTACAGTCCACAAGATCACAAAGAGACACGACTTAGCAACTAAACAACAGAGTGGTGACTTTATGAAAATAAGTGTTGTGGCTTGCAGGGCCCTCAGTGCTACTTACAGAATGTGCCTAGTACTTAGTAATGTTCAGGTAATATTGGTTGAAAGAAACAGAATGATTTTTTAAAAATGTAGGGTTCAGGCCTTCTGTTGCATTTAAACCTGTGCCCTTTTATTTCTGTAGGGAAGGGAGAAATAGTCTTCACCCTCAGAGAAGCCAGAAAGAGGATGATTGTGGAGGGTTTGGCCAAGCCTGGTTTTTATTTGTTTATTTAAAATTTTAAAAATTTTATATTGGAGTATAGATGATTAAAAATGTTGTGTTAGTTTCACATGTATACAGAGTGATTTAGTTATACATGCTCATATTTCTATCCTTTTCCAGATTCTTTTTCCATATAGGTTAGTACAGAGGGATAAATTAGGAGGCTGTGATCAACACATACACACTCTATTTTGTTCTTGTCCCAGGTTCTCCTAGCTGAAGTCAGAGGGGGCCTCGCTGATGTCCACCCTGAGGGTGCTGCCTGGTCTAGTCTCCCATGTGCTCCGTCGCGGTGACGGTGCTGCTGCAGGTGACCCTGGAAGGTGCCTTCCTCACGCACCATTAGGTCAGACTGAGGGCTCCATTAGCTTTTCACTCAAGCAGCTGTATTTTCCTAATGTGCCTTCACCAAGCACTGATGCCATTTCATTCCCAGAGTCATTTCAATTAGATTCCAAGTGGCCTTTTGTTGCACTTTGCAAGTTTTGAAATGACAAATTATTTCTACATTCACTCTGCTGTTCTTTCATTTTCTCTGATTCTTCATGGCTGAAAGCCCGTGGGCGATTTTTTTATGTGTTATTTGGCCAACTGGAAGTCGTCTGAAATATAGTTGGACATCATTCCTAAAGAACATTCTCCTTTTGCCTTATGCTTATTCTTTGGTTTCTACTTTTAATTAGCAAATCCATTTCCTGATATCCACAATAAGGTTAGAATAAATGTGCCGAGTTAGGTATCCAGCAAAGCCAATGTATTCAGAGTGGTAACAAGAGACCAATTCTAGGCTGATAAACACCATTAAAAGGAAAAGATAAATCAAATCTTACTGGTTTAGTCAGCAAGTTTTATTCTACAGAAGGAATCCAAGCTGAAACACAGCTGTAATTTGGCGCCTTAGCTCAAAGTGACTGCTCTGTATTTTTCTCAAGGATCAGAACATCGAATCTGTATGCGGCAGCTCAGACACACCGTAAAGAGTGCCACCTCCACCTGGATTGTTCAGAAGGCCCATAAGTCTTGGTAACTTGGTGGATTTCAATGCACAGCCATGAGTTCCACAGGGCATTAATTCTGCTCCACTGCTTGTCCATTTGAAATAAAAAGTGTCTGTGAATACATTATACTTGGGTACCTCTAAACCCCTCCTTAGTTTGCTGTCGTTCTGAAGGTCACCCATCTCCTTTGCTATAATTATTTCAGCATCCAGAGCACCTTTGAAGTTTGCTGCTATTATGTCCCTTTTTCTTTTATCTTTGACAGCTGCATCAGCTACTACTCTTGAGGAAATTAACTTTGCCTTTTGTTCACAAAGCAAGATTATTTGGAAAGGTCAATGGATATAGCATATCAGTCTGGTATATTTCTAGAGAGACATGCCTGCCACATTTCAGTGATTCCTTGGGTTAAAGGTACAGCTTGTTTATGATTAATATCCACATAGAAGTGACCATTGTAAATTTGAAAGAAGCCAATTTCATTTAGAAGATTTTATAAGTGGCTCTATTAGAGGAAAGAAAGAGAATCACACCATTGCTACAGAGCTGGCGCTATGGAGACTGTATGCTTGGGTAGGGTATGCTTGTTTTCATCTAGCTTCCCTCACCAAGTTTTTCTATTTCTTTAAAGATATTTTTTTGATGTGGACCATTTTTAAGGTCTTTATTGAATTTGCTACAATATTGCTTCTGTTTTGTTTTGATTTTTGGCCATGAGTCATGTGGTATCTTAGCTTCCCACCCAGGGATCTAACCCACATCCCCTGCATTGGAAGGGGAAGTTTTAATCATTGGACCGCCAGGTAAGTCCCTGAACAAGTTTTTCTTGAACAAGTCACTGTTGTTTTCCCAGCCATGTTTTCAGTGCACATAGGGAGTTAACTAAATATTATTTTCACGTTTATTAGGCATTTCCATTTCAGTGATTTGGATTAAACCATGGTGAATTTAATATTATATTTCCTCTTACTTTTTGTATTAGTGGATATTGTCTTATGATATTGATTCTACCAGTGGTTAGGTCAGAATACAAATTGTAAAAGATGAACTTTTGAACCAGGAAAAGTAAAAAACATATATAACTCCTGAGGGTAAATACAGGTAGATGGACATGAAGCTGGAGGCTGTAAGAAATCATATTTTCAGCAAGAAGTATCTGAATCATGCCAGTAGGACACCACTTGATCAGAAATTCCTTTGTGTTAGAGGCGGATGCATGTTTTACCAAAAGCAATGGTAGCTCATCTAGGCTTAGAAAGTGAAGAACAGATAGAGACCAAGTATCGGCGTTATTAACATTTACTCTTACTTTCATATTGTCAGCAAACCTCCATAGTACCATAGATGTATGACAGGACTTTAGGAGAATCAAATATAACAGCTCAAACTTATAACATTAATTGCACTTGCCCTTTGTTGTAATTGATGGAGCTGTAACAGTTTGACCTTTTCATAGGTTGTGGGACATGGAGTAGGGAGGATGGTTAGGCTGTGTGAATTGGCTTGTTCAGCGAGCTAGCAATGTGAGAAAGTTCCTTCTGTGACACTGATGAAAACTGGTCTTCATTTGTTCTACAAACAAGGTAAGCATATAATTTACCATCCAAAGTAGGAGAATTTTGAAAGTAAGCAGGGGTGCTATTAATAATTAAATTAGGACACAGCCAACTCCATATTGTCAGAGATTTTTATTAGAAATGAAATGGCTTTAAAATATTCCTGTTCTTGTGAAACACTTTCTTGTCTATGTTGTAACAGAGAACTGAATTCACCTAACATGGACTTGGTAAAAAAAAAAAAAGTACTTTTAATTACTCTAGGAGGTGGGTTAAAAAGGATCTTGCTAATTTTATCAAGGAGTATTCTGCCTATGTTTTTCCCATGTTTAAGGTTTAATTAGGTCCCGCTTGTTTACTTTCATTTTTATTTCCATTACTCTAGGAGGTGGGTCATAGAGGATCTTGCTTTGATTTATGTCATTGAGTATTCTGCCTATGTTTTCCTCTAAGAGATTTCTAGTTTCTGGTCTTACATTTAGGTCTTTGATCCATTTTGAGTTTATTTTTGTGATGGTGTAAGGAGGTGTTCTGATTTCACTCTTTTCGTGTGGCTGTCCAGTGTTCCCCGTGCCACTTACACACAAGGCTGTCTCTTCTTCACTGTGTACTCTTGCCTCCCATGCTATAGATATGGTGGCCATAGGCTCAGGGCTGATCCCTGGGCTTCCTGTCCTGTTCCAATGGGCTATGTTTCTGTTTTTGTGTCAGTACTATGTCTTGATGACTATGGCTTTGTAGTCTAGTCTGAAGTCAGAGAATTTGATTCTTCCAGCTCCATTTTTATTTCTCAGGATTGCTTTGATTATTTAGGGCCTTGTGTTCTCATGTTGTTGTTCACTTACTGAGTAATGTAAGTGACCCACGGACTATAGCCCACCAGGCTCCTCTGTTCATCGAATTTTCCAGGCAAGAATGCTGGAGTTGGTTGCCATTTCCTTCTCCAGGGGATCTTCCCAGATTAGGGGTCAAACTCATGTCTCCTGCATTGGCAGGCAGGTTATTTACCACTGAGCCGCCAGGGAAGCCCTTTGTGTTTCACAAATTGTAAAATCTTTTGTTCTAGTTCTGTGAAAAAATGCCCCTGGTAATTTGATAGAGAGTGCAGAAAAACTACTTTTCGTGGAAAATGCTGAAAATTTTTTATCTAGGGACAATAAATATTGGGCTATGAAAAGAAACATTTACTTTGGTTTTATCTTAAGACTTAAGTCTAAGCCTATTAAATCAAGTTGGAAGACACAGACCTGTTCTTCCCAGCTAATAGGACAGTGACTCAGAACGTGTTACTGAGTTTTTGGGAAAGAGAAGGTCCTGAAGGACTGGTGATGGAGAATCAGGCATCTGTCAGTTCAGCAAAGGAAGAACCTACAGGAGAAAAGCAAACTTGAGGACAGGAAGAGCCGTCAGAATGGGGGCACAGAGACAAAAGGAGCTGCCATCCTTTCCTTTGCTTTCTCTCGAAGACAGAACCATCACAAGACTGGCTTGCTTGTGGGTTCTGGAGGATCTGGAAATGCTGCCTTTGGAAGAGGCCAAGGAATTTCTTCAGCCCAGCGGATGAAGCCAACAACCTTTAACTGGATTTTGATGGGAGATGAAGTGTGAAATTATATGCTTGCTATTCCTTATGTGGCTTTCCCTATTTATTATATTTCTTTTTATTTAGCTGGTAGAAAACATGCCTGACCTGTTTTCAGTTATTTTCAGTGGGGCAGGTTGGACATTGAAAATAGACTGGGATGTAAGAGCTGAAGTTATGAAACTGGTTTGATCCCTACTGGAATATTATAATCACCCGAGGAGCCCGGGCCCCTCTTACTGTCTTACTTAATTGCTCTGGGCTAGGACATGGGTAACTTCAATTTAAGAAAGATTCTCAGGTAGTTCTACTATGTAGCCAAGCTTGTAAACCACTAAGTCAGAGTATCTTATGCAGCAACAGTCCACAAAATTAATTTACTGAATGAAATTAATTGGTTAATGAGATTAATTAATGTTAAGCCTTCATAGCTTAACCTGCAAGACTGTAGTGCACTACCCTTGTTGTTCAGGCGCAGGTGTGCTGGTGAGATTCTCTCAGCTTTTATTGATCTGAACAAGGTTTCATTCTGGTTCCACTTTTAGAGGATAGTTTCATTGAGTATAGCATTGTATGTTAACAAGCTCTTTCTTTCATTACTTTAAAGATATCATTCTATTGTTTTCTGGCCAGCAGGATTTTATATCTAGAAGTCAGCTGTAATAATTATCTTTTTGAAAATAAATATGTGTAATTTCCCCCTCTCTAGCCTTAATATTTGGAGAAGGCAATGGCAACCCACTCCAGTGTTCTTGCCTGGAGAATCCCAGGGACGGGGGAGCCTAGTGGGCTGCCGTCTATGGGGTCGCACAGAGTCGGACATGAATGAAGCAACTTAGCAGCAGCAGCAGCAGCCTTAACATTTTCTCGTTGTCATTTATTTTAAGCAATTTGATTATGATGTACCTTTTTAATGTTACTTTTTGGAGTTTATTGAGCATCTTGGATCTGCTGCTTTATGAAAAAAGTGAAACTGTTAGTTGCTCAGTCATGTCTGACTCTTTGTGACTCCATGGACTGTAGCCCGCCAGGCTCCTCTGTCCATGGGATTCTCCAGGCCAGAACACTGGAATGGGTAGCCATTCATTTCTCCAGGGGTTCTTCCCAAACCAGGGATCAAGCCTGGGTATCTTGGATTTGCAGGCAGATTCTTCACTGTGTGAGCCACCATGGAAGACCCTGCTACTTTATAGTTTTCATCAAATTTCAACCACTGTTTCCTTAAATATTTTTTTCTACCTTTCCTCCTTTTATGGGACTCCAATTGCATATATTTTAGACTAATTAATTTACTTACTAATTTATTAATTTATTTTTAGTAGACTATTTTTAGGGTCATTTTAGATGCACATAAAAGTGCAGGGAAAGTACATAGAATTCCCATACAACCTTGTGACCACATGTACACACCCTCCAGAGTGGACACTTGTTTCATTGGATAGTCATTAATAGTTCATTACCACCCAAAGTCTATAGTTGGCATTAGGACTTCCTCTTGGTATTGCACATTCTTTGTATGTATTTGATAAATGTATACCCTGTATATAATATATATCCAATATTGTACTATTATACAAAATAGTTTCAAGGGATTCCCTGGTGGCTCTGTGGTAAAGAATCTGCCTGGCAATGCAGGACACATGGGTTTTACCCCTGGGTCAGAAAGATCCCCTGGAAAAAGAAATGGCAACCTGCTCCAGTATTCTTATCTTGAAAATCCCATGGACAAGGAGCCTGGCAGGCTATAGTTCATTGGATCGCAAGAGAGTTGGATACAATTTAGTGACTAAACTTAAATGCAAAAGTAGGAAGTCAAGAGATACCTGGAGTAACAGACGAATTTGGCCTTGGAGTACAAAATGAAGCAGAGCAAAGGCTAACGGAGTTTTGCAAAGAGAAATGCAATGGTCATAGGAAACACCCTCTTCCAACAACACAAGGGAAGCCTCTACACATGGACATCACCGATGGTCAATTCAGAAATCAGATTGATTATATTCTTTGAGCCAAAGATGGAGAATCTCTCTACAGTTAGCAAAAACAATACCAGGAGCTGACTGTGGCTCAGATCATGAACTGCTGATTGCGAAATTCAGACTTAATTGAAGGAAGTAGGGAAAACCAGTAGATCATTCGGGTATCAGTTCAGTTCAGTTCAGTTGCTCAGTCATGTCCGATTCTTTGCAACCCCATGAACCTCAGCACGCCAGGCCTCCCTGTCCATCACCAACTCCAGCAGTTCACTCAGACTCACGTCCATCGAGACAGTGATCCCATCCAGCCATCTCATCCTCGGTCGTCCCCTTCTCCTCCGGCCCCCAATCCCTCCCAGCATCAGAGTCTTTTCCAATGAGTCAACTCTTCACATGAGGTGGCCAAAGTACTGGAGTTTCAGCTTTAGCATCATTCCTTCCAAAGAAATCCCAGGGTTGATCTCCTTCAGAATGGACTGGTTGGATCCCCTTGCAGTCCAAGGGACTCTCAAGACTCTTCTCCAACACCACAGTTCAAAAGCATCAATTCTTCGGTGCTCTGCCTTCTTCACAGTCCAACTCTCACATCCATACATGACCACAGGAAAAACCATAGCCTTGACTAGATGGACCTTTCCTGGCAAAGTAATGTCTCTGATTTTGAACATGCTATCTAGGTTGGTCATAACTTTTCTTCCAAGGAGTAAGCATCTTTTAATTTCATGGCTGCAGTCACCATCTGCAGTGATTTTGGAGCCCCCCAAAATAAAGTCAGCCACTGTTTCCCCATCTATTTCCCATGAAGTGATGGGACCAGATGCCATAATTTTCATTTTCTGAATGTTGAGCTTTAAGCCCACTTTTTCACTCTCCTCTTTCACTTTCATCAAGAGGCTTTTTAGTTCCTCTTCACTTTCTGCCATAAGGGTGGAGTCATCTGCATATCTGATGTTATTGATATTTCTCCTGGCAATCTTGATTCCAGCTTGTGCTTCTTCCAGCCCAGCGTTTCTCATGATGTACTCTGCATAGAAGTTAAATAAGCAGGGTGACAATATACAGCCTTGCCACACTCCTTTTCCTATTTGGAACCAGTCTGTTGTTCCATGTCCAGTTCTAACTGTTGGCTCCTGACTTGCATACAGATTTCTCAAGAGGCAGATCAAGTGGTCTGGTATTCCCATCTCTTTGAGAATTTTCCAGTTTTTTGTGATCCACACAGTCAAAGGCTTTGGGATAGTCAATACAGCAGAAATAGATGTTTTTCTGGAACTCTCTTGCTTTTTTGAAGATCCAGTGGATGTTGTCAATTTGATCTCTGGCTCCTCTGCCTTTTCTAAAACCAGCTTGAACATCTGGAAGTTCACAGTTCATGTATTGCTGAAGTCTGGCTTGGAGAATTTTGAGCATTACTCCTGGGATTTCTTTGGAAGGATTGATGCTAAAGCTGAAACTCCAGTACTTTGGCCACCTCATGCGAAGAGTTGACTGATTGGAAAAGACTCGGATGCTGGGAGGGATTGAGGGCAGGAGGAGAAGGGATGACAGAGAATGAGATGGCTGGATGGCATCTTGGACTCGATGGACGTGAGTCTGAGTGAACTCCAGGAGTTGGTGATGGACAGGGAGGCCTGGTGTGCTGCGATTCATGGGGTCGCAAAGAGTCGGACACGACTGAGCGACTGCACTGCACTGAACTGAACTGAACTTACTAGTGTGTGAGATGAGTGCAGTTGTGCATAATTTGAGCATTCTTTGGCATTGCCTTTCTTTGGGATTGGAATGAAATGACCTATATCAAATCCCTTATGATTATACAGTGGAAGCAGCAAATCGATTCAAGGGATTAGATCTGATAGACACAGTGCCTGAAGAACCATGGACTGATGTTTGTGACACTGTACAAGAGGCAGTGATCAAGACCATTCTCAAGAAAAAGAAATGCAAAAGGCAAAGTGGTTGTCTGAGGAGGCCTTAAAAGTAGCTGAGAAAAGAAAAGAAGCTAAAGGCAAAGGAAAAAAGGAAAGTTATACCCATTTGAATGCAGAGTTTCAAAGAATAGCAAGGAGAGATAAGAAAGCCTTCCTCAACCATCAGTGCTAAGAAACAGAGGAAACAATGGAATGAAAAAGACTAGAGATCTCTTCAAGAAAATCAGAGATACCAGGGGAACATTTCATGCAAAGATGGGCTCCATAAAGGACAGAAATGGCATGGATCTAACAGAAGCAGAAGATATTAAGAGGTGGCAAGAATACATAGAAGAAATATACAAAAAAGATCTTCATGACCTAGAAAACCACGATGGTGTGATCAACCACCTAGAGCCAGACATCCTGGAATGTGAAGTCAAACGGGCTTTAGGAAGCATCACTACGAACAAAGCTAGTGGATGTGATGGAATTCCAGTTGAGCTATTTCAAATCCTAAAAGATGGTGCTGTGAAACTGCTGCATTCCATATGCCAGCAAATTTGGAAAACACAGCAGTGGCCACAGGACTGGAAATGGTCACTTTTCATTCTAATCCCAAGAAAGGGCAATGCCAAAGAATGCTCAAACTACTGCATTCTCTCATATGCTATCAAAGTAATGCTTAAAACTCTCCAAGCCATGCTTCAACAGTATGTGAACCGTGAACTTCCAGATGTTCAAACTGGATTTAGAAAAGGCAGAGGAACCAGAGATCAAATTGGCTCAATCAGATGATCAAATTGATCATCCCTTGGATCATCAAAATAGCAAGAGAGTTCCAGAAAAACATTTATTTCTGCTCTATTGACTATGCCAAAGCCTTTTACTGTTTGGATCACAACAAACTGTGGGAAATTCTTCAAGAGATGGGAAAACCAGAACACCTGACCTGCCTCCTGAGAAATCTGTATGCAAGTCAAGAAGCAACCATTAGAACCAGACATGGAACAATGGGCTGGTTCCAAATTGGGAAAGGAGTAGGTCGAGGCTGTATATTGTCACCCTGCTTATTTAACTTATATGCAGAGTACATTATGAGAAATGCTGGCCTGGATGAAGCACAAGCTGGAATCAAGATTGCTGGGAGAAATATCAATAACCTCAGATATGCAGAATGACACCACCCTTATGGCAGAAAGTGAAGAAAAACTAAAAAGCCTCTTGATGAAATTTGAAGAGGAGAGTGAAAAAGTTGACTTAAAACTCGACATTCAGAAAATGAAGATCATGGCATCCAGTCCCATCACTCCATGGCAAATAGATGCAGAAGCAATGGAAACAGTGAGAGGCTTTATTTTCTTGAGCTCCAAAATCACTGCAGATGATGACTGCAGACTTGAAATTAAAAGAGACTTACTCCTTGGAAGAAAAGCTGTCTAGACAGCAGATTAAAAAGCAGAAACATTACTTTGCGAACAAAGATCTGTCTAGTCCAAGCCATGGTTTTCCCAGTAGTCATGTATGGATGTGAGAGTTGGACTATAAAGAGAGCTGAGTGCTGAAGAATTGATGCTTTTGAACTGTGGTTTTGGAGAAGACTCTTGAGAGTCCCTTGGACTGCAAGGAGATCCAACCAGTCCATCCTAAAGGAAATCAGTCCTGAATATTCATTGGAAGGACTGAAGGTCCAATACTTTGGCCACCTGATAGTAAGAACTGACTCACTGGAAAAAATCCTGTTGCTGGGAAAGATTGAAAGCAGGAGGAGAAGGGAACAACAGAGGATGAGAAAGTTGGATGGCATCACTGCCTCGATGGACGTGAATTTGAGTAAGCTCCAGAAGTTGGTGATGGACGGAGAAGTCTGGTGTGCTGCAGTCTATGGGGTCAGAAAGAGTCTGTCATGACTGGGTAACTGGACTAAATTGAGCTGAACTATTGACTAAACAACAACAAAATGGTTTCATTGCCCTAAAAGTCCTCTGTGCTTGTCTGTACACCCCTCCCTCCCTACAGCCTCTGGCAACCCCTGGTGTTTTGACTTTTTCCATAGTTTTACCTTCTCTAGAATGCTATACAGTTAGAATCATACATCATATAGGTTTTTCCAATGAGCTTCTGTTACTTGGTAACATGCGCTCAAGTTTCCTTCATGTCTTTTTGTGACTTGACAGCTCAGTGCCTTTTAGCATTAAATAATATTCCATAGTTTGGCTGTATGACAGATTATTTATCCATTCACCTCCTGAGAGACATCTTGATCACTTCCAACTTTTGACAATTATGAATAAAACTGCTGTATACATCCATGTGCCATTGGGAGGTTTTTGTGTAGACATAAGTTTTTAACTCATTTGAGTAAATACCATGGAGTGCAATTGTTGGGTTATAGGCTAAGACTGATTCATTAGTTGCTCAGTCATGTCTGACTCTTTTCAACCCCGTAGACTGTAGCCCAGCAGGCTCCTCTGTCCATCGAATTCTCCAGGCAAGAATACTGAAATGGGTAGCCATTCCCTTCTCCAGGGGATCTTCCCAACCCAAGAACTGAACCTGGGTCTCCTGCATTGCAGGCAGATTCTCTATCATCTGAGCCACCAGGAAGCCCTGTTTAGTTTTATAAAAAACTGCTGAACAATCTCCCCACGTGGATGTGCCATTTTGCATCCTTTTCAGCACTGAATGAGAGCTCCTCTTGCTCTGTGTCCTCACCAGCATTGGATATTGTCAGTGTTTGGGATTTTGGCCATTCCTATAGGCCACCTCATGCGAAGAGTTGACTCATTGGAAAAGACTCTGATGCTGGGAGGGATAGGGGGCAGGAGGAGAAGGGGACGACAGAAGATGAGATGGCTGGATGGCATCACTGACTCGATGGACATGAGTCTGAGTGAACTCCGGGAGTTGGTGATGGACAGGGAGGCCTGGCGTGCTGTGATTCATCGGGTTGCAAAGAGTCGGATACGACTGAGCGACTGAACTGACTGACTGACTGATAGGTATCTTGTGTACTATTTTTCAACTACTTTATTTTTCTTCTGACTTTTTAAAGAAACTGTTTATATATTAGGGGTATCAGCTGCACTCATGTAAATTGAAAATATTTTGTCCTGGTTTATCATTGTCATTTCTTTTTGGAGTTTGGTTATAGCATTTTTTTTTTCCCTTACAAACCTTATTTTTAATTTTTCAAATTATCCTTTTAAATTTTATTACTTCTGGACATTGAGTCATTCTTCCCCTCTTTATTGCTTCTGGTCATTGAGACATTCTTCCCCTCTTCCAGGTAACAGAGGAATTTACTCACATCTTATCATAGTACTTCTGTCAATTTTCCCCCTTCCTTTCTTCCTTCTTTTCTTCCTCCCTCCGTTTTCATTCTCCCTTCCCTCCCTGCCTCCTGCCTCCCTTCCACCCTTCTTCTCTCCTCCTCTCCCTTTTGCCTTCCTTCCCACCCATCTCCATTTAGATATCTAGTTCATTTGGAGTTTACCTTGGTGTATACTGTGACATATAGATCCAATGATACACTCTTCCAAATGACTATTCAGTTTCTCAATACCATTATTGATATTTCCATATTGCCCTCCCCCACTGATTTGATATACTGTCTTTATTACATAGTAAATTTACATACACACGTAGGAATATTACTGCATACTTTCTTTTGACCCATTGTTTTTCGAAGACTATCCATTGATTTTTCTGGATAGCACACAATTTTAAATATAGATGCTTTATGATAGTGTTTTAATATCTATTCGAGTTAACTTCTCATTTTTTTCTTTTTTCCCCAGGTTTTCTTGGCACTTTTTCTTTTTAATATTTTTGTATTATATATAGATTTACTGATAACAGCACATTTACAGGGAAAGTAGGAAGTTACCTATAATTTACATTTATTGACCTCACTCCATGCCAAGCACTGAACTGAGCACGATTGTATTGAAAGTGAAAAAGTGAAAGTGTTTGTCACTCAGCCCTGTCTGAGTCTTTGCGATCCCATGGCTCCTCTGTCCGTGGAATGCTCCAGGCAAGAGCACTGGAGCGGGCAGCCATTTCCCTTCTCCAGAGGAGCTTCCTGACCCTGGGATTGAACCTGGATCTCCTGTATTGCAGGCAGACTCTTTACCATCTAAGCCTCCAGGAAAGAAGAAATAAAGTTCAGTGTGATCAGTATTTCTAGTTCATAGATAAAGACTCCTTAAGAATAGAGGGCCCCATGTGTAATGCTTGATGAGAATGCTTAAGAGGTGATCAGTGTGAAGGAGTGTTTATCCTGTTTTTATTTTTTTTAATTGTGGTAAAAAACATAACATTTATTAATACTTCCTAACCATTTTAAAGTGTGCATTACATGGTATTAAGTATATTTGCATTATGGTGAAATGGATTTTCAGAGCCTTCCTTTTCATAAAGGAAGGGTAAATAAATCTTTAAGCAAATCTTGCTTTGTTTTTGCTTGTTTATTTTTAAATATTAACTTTAAAATCGACTTATGTGTATCTGGGGAAAAACTTACTGGCATTTTGGGGGATTGAAGTAAATTTACAAATTAACATATTTTGATGATATTTATGATGTTTAGTCTTCCTATTCAAAAACATTGTTTGTCTTTTCGTTTGCTCAAGTCTACTGTTTTATATTTCACATGTAATAGGAAAATTCCCTCAAATAAATTTACATAGCTCTTGTTGTAATCAAGTAATTTTCTTTGCTGTTTTTTCTGTAAGTTGAGTCTTTTCATTCATCATATCTTCTATCTAGTTATTGCTTGTACATTTGAAAGCTATTACTATCTCTATAATAACATTAGAATTTCATTGCTAAACTCTCTTAATGTTTGTACTGCTTTTTATATTGATTCTCTTGAATGTTCTGGATATGTCATCTGCAAATAGAGACAGTTTTATTTCTGTCTTTGAAATTTTTCTTCCTTTACTTGCTTTCTCTTGCCTGTTGTATCTTGTATCTAATTATTGTCCAATATTTTAAGACTATCTGATTTTCAACCTCCACAAATTAGATATTATTGTTATTTTATACTATCCCTTTAAAACAACATTAAGTATAATTTATTATTTTATTTTTAAATAGCTATTTAGGATGAATTCATAAGTGTTTTAAATATTCTTTAAAAAAACATAAGTATTTAAATTTAGAAATTCTTCTCTAAGAACTCTTTAAACAACATTTTTCAAGTTTGGATATATAATATTTTGCTTATTATTTAGTTCTACTATTTTCTAACTCCATTATTATATCTTATTTGATTAATAAGTTATATATAATTTATGAAAATTTAAATAACCAAATACATGAGTTTGAAATATTTTTTATTTCCAACTTTATTTTGATAACAGGATATCATTTATATGGTGGTACAGTTTTGTTGTGTTTAACTGAGACTTGGTTTAAAGTCAAGTAGATAATAAATATTGTAAATGTTCCATGTGCTTTCTTTGGTAATTACTTTGGTAATTATCTAGGTATATCAGTAGTTCAAATTTCCCAAGTATGTTACTGATCCCTCTAGCTTTTCTCTACTTGAGCTCTCTTTTATTAAGAATAGTGTTTAAAATCTTAAAAATATTCTTCCAAATATGTCAATATAGCTTCACCCATATATTGAAGTTGTATCATTATTTATATACTGACTTAAGATTTTAATTTCTTCGTGGTTATATATTTTTATTAACATATGTTCATTAACATATGGTGAATCTCTTCATCCCCTAAAGATGTTTTTTGCCTTAATGTAAAAGTTTTAATGCTGATTTGGCATCATTATCACCTAGAGGACTTTTAGAAACTTCCATGCTGAGGTCTAAACTCTAGAAATTCTGAGTTAATTGATGTGAGACATTGGTAGCTTAAAAATTTCCCCCAATTATTCCAATGTACAATTGAGTTTCAGAGCCACTAGTCTCACCCCCCACCCACACACACCTTTTAGGTATTAATAGAGTTATACTGGTTTTAGTTTGGCTAAATTTACCTGGATAGTTTTTCCATGCCTTAACTTTCTAACTTTCTCTGTCCTTTGTATTTTAACATTTGTCTTTTGTAAGTTTCATAGAGCTGGATTTTTTTTTAAATTACCAACTGTAAAATGTCTGTCTTTTCACTATTGTCCATTTATTTTTATTGTTATTCCTACTGTTTTTGTTTATTTCTATGATCTTATTTAGAACTTTGACTTTTTCTATGTTCCCTTTTCCTTCTACTCTAATTTTCTGCCTTCTGATTATATTGCAGTTAAAATTTTAATTAATTTTTAATTTTCCTTTATTAAGTGTAATTGATAAAAATTGTATGTTTTTACAGTGTATAACGTTTCAATATATGCATCAAATGTAATCACAATGTAATTATGTGAAGACATATAATAAGCTAATTAACATATCTGTTATCTCATATACATACACACACACACACACACACACACACACATATATATATATATATATATATATATATAGTGGTGGTAGTGGTGGTGGTTTAGTCGCTAAATCCTGTCCAACTCTTGTGACCCCATGGACTATAGCCTGTAAGGCTCCTCCATCCATGGGAGTCTCCAGGCAAGAATACTGGAGTAGGTTGCCATTTCCTTCTCCAGGGGATCTTCCCACCCCAGGAATCGAACCTGGGGCTCCTGCATTGAAGGCAGATTCTTTACTGGTTGAGCTATGAGGGAAGCCCTGTATAGCAGTGGGGACATTTCAAATCTACTCTCTTAACTAATTTCAAATATGTGATGCAATATTATGAACTATAGTCACCACACTGTACATTAGGCCTTCAGAACTTATTCATCTTGCATAATTGAAACTTTGTACCCTTTGAGCAGCATCTCTCCTTTCCTCTCTCCTGCCAGCCCCTGGCACCCACCATGCTGCTCTCTGCTTCTATGAGTTAGACTTTTTTAGATTTCATTTGTAAATGAAATCATACAATATTTGTCTTTCTTTGTCTGACATTTCAATTAGCATAAGTGAAGTCACTCAGTCGTGTCCGACTCTTTGTGACCCCATGGACTGTAGCCTATCAGGCTCCTCCGTCCATGGGATTTTCCAGGCAAGAGTGCTGGAGTGGATTGCCATTTCCTTCTCCAGGGGATCTTCCCAACCCAGGAATCGAACTTAGTTCTCCCGCATTGCAGGCAGACGCTTTACCATCTGAGCCACGAGGGAAGCCCCTCAATTAGCATAATGTCCTCCAATTTTATCCATGTTCAAAATGACAGAAATTATTTCTCTAAAAACTGAATAACATTCCATTACAGAGATACCACATTTTCTTTATTCATTCATCTGTTGATGGACATTTAGGTTGATTCCATATTTTGGCTCTTAGGGAACTCTGTGCTTCCTGGACCTGGATGTCTGTTTCCCTCTCCAGGTTAAAGAGGTTTTCAGCTATTACGTCTTTGAATGTGTTCTCTGTCTCCTCTATCCTCTCCTTCTAGGAGACTATAATGTGAATGTTAGTATCCACCTGATGGATACTAACAACATCCACTTGATATTGTTGTGGGAGCCTCCTAAATTGTTCTCATTTCTTTTTATTCTTTTTTCTTCTGTTCAGTTTCAGTGATTTCTACTACTCTACCTTCCAGCTCACTTTGAGCCATAGCTGTAATTTAAATTTTTCTCCTAAACACATTGAAAAAGTAAAAATAAATGTTGCTGATGTTAAGTCACTAAGTTGTGTCCAACTGTTTTGCGACCCCATGGAATGTAATCTGCCAGGCTCCTCTGTCCAAGGGATTTCCCAGGCAAGAATACTGGAGTGGGTTGCCATTGCCTTCTCCAGGGGATCTTCCTGACCCAGAGTTCAAATGCACAACTCCTGTTTGGTAGGTGAATTCTTTACCACTAAGCCACCTGGGAAACACAAGCTGGAATCAAGATTGCTGGGAGAAATATCAATAACCTCAGATATGCAGAGGACACCACCCTTATGGCAGAAAGTGAAGAGGAACTAAAAAGCCTCTTGATGAAAGTGAAAGAGGAGAGTGAAAAAGTTGGCTTAAAGCTCAACATTCAGAAAACGAAGATCATGGCATCCGGTCCCATCACTTCATGGGAAATAGATGAGGAAACAGTGGAAACAGTGTCAGACTTTATTTTTTTGGGCTCCAAAATCAGTGCAGATGGTGACTGCAGCCATGAAATTAAAAGATGCTTACTCCTTGGAAGAAAAGTTATGACCAACCTAGATAGCATATTCAAAAGCAGAGACATTACTTTGCCAACAAAGGTCTGTCTAGTCAAGGCTATGGTTTTTCCTGTGGTCATGTATGGATGTGAGAGTTGGACTGTGAAGAAGGCTGAGCACCAAAGAATTGATGCTTTTGAAGTGTGGTGTTGGAGAAGACTCTTGAGAGTCCCTTGGACTGCAAGGAGATCCAACCAGTCCATTCTGAAGGAGATCAGCCCTGGGATTTCTTTGGAAGGAATGGTGCTAAAGCTGAAGTTCCAGTACTTTGGCCACCTCATGTGAAGAGTTGACTCATTGGAAAAGACTCTGCTGCTGGGAGGGATTGGGGGCAGGAGGAGAAGGGGACGACAGAGGATGAGATGGCTGGATGGCATCACTGACTCGATGGACGTGAGTCTGAGTGAACTCCGGGGGTTGGTGATGGACAGGGAGGCCTGGAGTGCTGCGATTCATGGAGTCACAAAGAGTCGGACACGACTGAGCGACTGAACTGAACTGAACTGAACTGAACTGAACTGAAGCCACCTGGGAAGCCTGAAAAATAAATAGGTAAAACTAATTATAATAATATATTTATATTGAACCTAAGATATCCAAAATATAATTTCAGCATGTAGCCAATATAAAAAATTATCAGTATTATACATTCTTTTTTTTTCATACTAGGTCTTCAGAATCTGACTTCTATTTTACATTTACAATGCATATCAACTTGGATGCTAATTTTCATCAGAAATTCTTGATCTGTAGATTTCATAAAATTTATAGTTAAAAATAAGTATTGGTCTTTAAACTTAAATGGAAGTAAATCAAAGAGTTTCTTAGTTGCATTAGTCAAATTCCAAATGCCAGGTCACTCATGCTACTGGACAGCATAGTCCTAGAATGTGATTTTTCATCACCTGCCTACATCTACCACTTGCTAGTTATCTGGGCTTGTTACTAGCCTGTACAAGTCTTGATTTCCTTGCTTACCAAGCAGAATATTTTGAACCTTATGTCAGATAATCTGTGTAACATAGTGCAATGCCTCGCACATGCTAAGTGCTCACTGATGGCTGCTACGTTGGCAATTAGGATTCTAGAATGGGAGACAGACTGGTGTTGGGAAAATGGCAGAATCTGTTTTGAATACTCTGACTATGAGGTGCATGAAGATGGGAGATCCCATGGATTAGAAGAATCAGATTCAGATCCAGGTGAAAGACCTGGGCCCAGACAGATCATAGGAGAACAGAAGCTTGGGGACTCTCTCATGACCACTATAGCTCGATCACCCACTTTTCTCTCTTTCCTGAAAGACTGTAAACTACCTCATGTTTCTTGGATGGAACTGAAAAACTGAATTTTTAATTTAATTTTAACTACTAGAAATTTTGCCTGCACATGGTAGGCATTTAAGAAATGTCTATTAAATTGAGTGAACAAGTTGAACTCGACAAGAGACTAAAGGCAACAAGAAAATAGATAATTGAATACCTGATCATATGTTTTAGGGCAATGACATAGATCAAATTAATATTTTGGCATACTCTCAGATATACTTTTTAAATAGATAAAAAGCATCAATTTTGTGCTAAAACTTTGGTATATAGAAAACATCATTCTCAAAAAGGCATTGTGCTTTAATTCAAAATAATACAGTCTTTTAAAAACATTTATTCTCATTATTTGCAATTTTAAAGCACTCTTTATGTTTTTGAGAGTTTGAAGACTGTGAAAGTCATATGAAAGGTACAAAAGAAATTACCCAGCCCACCTTCCTTCCAGCAAATCTTTCTTTCAAGAGGTACACATCAGAGAATGCTATTAGTGAACGACAGGAAACGGTGTGGTTGTGAGGTTGCTTCTCCATTTGTGACATTTGCAGCATTCTTGAGGCTATCTCAGTTGGCAGGTTGAAATAGTTGTCAAGTCCTTCCCTGTTCTCTGTAAATAAGGCTGTCACTCACAGGGCATCCCCTTACTTCAGGTAGGGAACAGAGGTTAATGACTTCAAAATGGAAAGCACAACAACCATCAAAAGGACTTTTGTCTGTTTTTATTTTTTAATTCAAGGATAATTGCTTTACAGAATTTTGTTTTCTATCAAACCTCAACATGAATCAGCTGTAGGCGTACATATATCGCCTCCCTTTTGAATCTCCCTCCCCATCGCATACCTTTAGGTTGATACAGAGCCCCTGTTTGAGTTTCCTGAGCCATACAGCAAATTTCCATTGGCTATCTATTTTACACATGGCAATGTAAGTTTCCATGTACTTTCCACGCATCTCACACTCTCCTCTACTCTCCCCATGTCCATAAGTCTATTCTTTATGTCTGTTTCTCCATTGCTGCCCTGCAAATAAATTATTGGGAACCATTTTTCTAGATTCCATATATATGTGTGTTAGAATACAATATTTATCTTTCCCTTTCTGACTTACTTCACTCTGTAACTCTGTATAACAGTGAACAGAGTGTAGAACCTGTATAACAGGTTCTGTATTCATCCACCTCATGAGAACTGACTCAAATGCATTCCCTTTTATGGCTGAGTAATATTTCATTGTGTGTGTGTACCACACATTTATCCATTCATCTGTCGATGGACATCCAGGTCGCTTCCATGTTCTAGCTATTGTAAATAGTGCTGCAATGAAAAATGGGATACATGTGTCTTTTTCAATTTTGGTTTCCTCAGGATATATACCTAGCAGTGGGATTTCTGGGTCATATGGTGGTTTTATTCCTACTTTTTAAAGGAATCTCCATACCATCTTCCATAGTGGCTGTTTCAGTTTATATTCCCACCAACAGTGCAAGAGGGTTCCCTTTTCTCCACACCCTCTCCAGCATTTATTGTTTGTAGACATTTTGATGATGGCCATTCTGACTGGTGTGAGGTGATATCTCATTGTGGTTTTGATTTGCATTTCTCTAATAATGAGTGATGTTGAGCATCTTTTCCTGTGTTTGTTAGTACATCTTCTTTGGAGAAATATATGTTTAGGTATTTTCCCCACTCTCTGATTGGGTTGTTTGTTTTTCTGGTATTGAGTTGTATGAGCTGCTTGTCTATTTTGGAAATTAATCCTTTGTCAGTTGTTTCATCTGCTATTATTTTCTCCCATTCTGAGGGCTGTCTTTTCACCTTGCTTAGAGTTTCCTTTGCTGTGTAAAAGCTTTTACGTTTAATCAGGCCCCACTTCTTAACTTTTGTTTTTATTTCCGTTACTGTAGAAGGTGGGTCATAGAGGATCTTGCTTTGATTTATGTCATTGAGTATTCTGCCTATGGTTTCCTCTAAGAGTTTTCCAGTTTCTGGTCTTACATTTAGGTCTTTAATCCATTTAGAGTTTATCTTTGTGTATGGTGTTAGGAAGTGTTCTAATTTCATTCTTTTACATGTAACTGTTCAGGTTTTTCCAGCACCATTTATTGAACAGGCTGTCTTAGCCCAATTGTATATTCTTGCCTCCCTTGTCAAAAATAAGTTGTCCATAGGTGCATGAACTTATTTCTGGGCATTCTATCTTGTTCCATGGGTCTATATTTCTGTTTTTGTGCCAGGACCATACTGCCTTGATGACTGAAGCTTTGTAGTATAATCTGAAGTCAGGAGGGTTGATTCCTCCAGCTCCATCCTTCTTTCTCAAGACTGCTTTGACTATTCAGGGTCTTTGGTTTTTCCATAAGAAGTGTGAAATTTTTTGTTCTAGTTCTGTGAAAAATACCATTGGTAATTTAATAGGGATCACATTGAATCTGTAGATTGCATTTGCTAGTATAGTTATTTTCATAAGATTGCTTCTTCCTGCCCAGGAACATGGAATATCTCTCCATCTGTTATGTTGTCTATGATTTCTTTCATTGGTGTCTTATAATTTTCTGTGTACAGTTCTTTTGTCTCCTTAGGTGAGTTTATTCCTAGATATTTTATTCTTTTTGTTGCAATAGTGAATGAGATTGATTCCTTAATTTCTCTTTCTGATTTTTCATTGTTAGTATAAATAAATGCAAGTTACTTTTGTGTATTAATATTGTATCTTGTGACTTTGCTAAATTCATTGATTAGCTCTAGTAATTTTCTGATAGTATCTTTAGGATTTTCTATGTACACTATTATGTCATCTGCAAACAGTGAGAGCTTTACTTCTTCTTTTACACCCAAGGGGCTTTTTATATGGGCCAACTCTTTTCATATGGGCCACCTCTTCTTCCATTCTTGCCAGGATTCAGACCAGCCTACTTTTCTAAGAATCTGTCCATTTCTTCCAGGCTATCCATTTTACTGCCATGTAGTTGTTCATAGTAGTATCTATTAATCCTTTGCATTTCCACATTGTCTTTTGTAACATCTCCTTTTTCATTTCTAATTTTGTTGATTTGATTCTTCTTTCTTTTTTGTTGATGAGTCTGGCTCAATGGTTGTCAATTTTGTTTATCTTCTCAAAAAACCTGTTTTTAGTTTTATTAATCTTTACTATTGCTTCTTTCATTTTTCATTTATTTCTGCTCTGATCTTTATAATTTCTTTGCTTCTATTAATTCATGGGATTTTTCTTCTTCTTTTTCCAGTTGTTCTAGGTGTAAGTTATGTAGTCTCTATGATGTTTTTCTTATTTCTTGAGGTAGGATTGTATTGCTATAAAATTCCCTCTTAAGACTGCTTTTGCTACATCCCATAGGTTTTGAGTTGTCATATTTTCATGGTTGTTCGTTCCTAGAAATTTTTTGATTTCCCTTTTGATTTTTTCAGTAACCTGTTGGTTATTTAGTAACATATTGTTTAATCCCCATGTGCTTGTGTTTTTTAGTTTTTTTTTATTGTAATTGATACCTAGTCTCATAACGTTGTGGTCAGAGAAGATATGATTTCAATTTTCTTAAATTTCCAATTTTCTTAAATTTATTGAGGTTTGATTTGTGACCCAAGATGTGGTCTATCCTTTAGAATGTTCCATGTGTACTTGAGAAGAAAGTGTATTCTGCATTTGGATGGAATATCCTGAAGATATCAATGAGACCCATCTCATCTAACATGTCATTTAAGACGTATGTTTCCTTATTAATTTTCTGTTTTGATGATGTTTTCCATTGGTGTGAGTAGCGTGTTAAAGTCTCCTATTATTATTGTGTTACTGTCAATTTCTCCCTGAATGTCTGTAAGTGTTTGTCTTATGTATTGAGGTGCTCCTATGTTGGGTGCATAGATATTTACAGTTGTTATGTCTTCCTCTTGGATTGATCCATGGATCATTATGTAGTGTCCTTCCTTATCTCTTGTAATCTTTAAGATCTATTTTGTCTGATATGAGGATTGCTACTCCAGTTTTCTTTTCTTTTCCATTTGCATGGAATATATTTTTGCATCCTCTTACTTTCAGTCTATATGTGTCTTTAGGTCTGAAGTGGGTTTCTTGCAGACAGCATATATATGGGTCTTGTTTTTGTATCCATTCAGCCAGTCTATGTCTTTTTTTGGAGCACTTAATCCATTTACATTTAAAGTAATTATTGATATATATTCCTATTTTCATTTTCTTAAATGTTTGGGGTTGATTTTGTAGATTTTTTTCCTTCTCTTGTGTTCCTTGACTATATAAGTCCCTTTAACATTTGTCGTAAAGGTGATTTGGTGGTACTGAATTCTCTTAACTTAGGCTTGTCTGAAAAGCTTTTGATTTCCCTATCAATTTTGAATAAGATCCTTGCCAAGTAGAGTAATCTTGGTTGTAGATTTTTCCCTTGCAGTCCTTTAAATGTATCCTGCATTTCCTTCTGACCTGCAGAGTTTCTTTTGAAAGATCAGCTGTTAAATGTATGGGGTTTTCCTTGTATGCTTCTTATTGCTTTCCCCTTTCTGCTTTGAATATTCTTTCTTTGTGTTTAGTCTTTGTTAGTTTGATTAGCATGTGTATTGGTGTGTTTCTCCTTGGGTTTCCTGTATGGGATTCTTTGCCCCTCATGAAATTGACTGACTATTTCCTTTTCCATCCTGGGGAAATTTTCAGCTATAATCTCTTCAAAAATGTTCTCATACCCTTTATTTTTCTCTTCTTCTTCTGGGACCCTTATAATTTGAAAGTTGGTATGTTTGATATTGTCCCAGAGGTCTCTGAGACTATCCTCAGTTATTTTCATTCTTTCTATTTTATTCTGCTCTTCAGAAGTTATTTCCACCATTTTATCTTCCAGCTCACTGATTCATTCTTCTGTTTCAGATAATCTGCTATTTATTCTTTCTAGAGTATTTTTAATTTCAGTAATTGTGTTGTTTGTCTCTGTATGTTTATTCTTTAATTCTTCTAGGTCTTTGTTAATTGATTCTTGTATTTATTCCATTCTGTTTTCAAGATTTTTGATCATCTTTACTATCATTATTCTGAATTCTTTTCCAGCTAGTTTGCCTATTGCCTCTTCCTTTATTTGGACTTCTGTGTTTCTAGCTTGTTACTTCATTTGTATAGTATTTTTTTTTGTTGTTCTTTTTATTATTTATTTTTAAATTTATTGTGTTTAAGGTCTCCTTTTCCCAGGCTTCAAGGTTGAATTCTTTCTTCCTTTTGGTTTCTGCCCTCCTAAGTTTGGCTCAGTGGTGTGTGTAAGCTTTGTATAGGGTGGGGTTTGTGCTGATTTTTGTTTGTTTTTCCTCTAATGGGCAAGGCTGAATGAGGTTTATCCTCTCTGCTGATGTTTGGGTTTGTATTTTTGATTTGTTTGTTGTTTAGATGAGGCATCCTGAACAGGGTGCTACTGTTGGTTAGGTGATACCGAGTCTTGTATTAAAGTGGTTTCCTTTGTGTGAGTTCTCATTATTTGATACTCCAGATTGATTATACTAATAATCAATAATTAATATTATAATTATTAAATAATAATTATTAAATAATAATTAACAACTCAGATTGATTATATTTTTTGCAGCCAAAGATGGAGAAGCTCTATACAGTCAGCAAAAACAAGACCAGGAGCTGACTGTGGCTCAGGTCATGAACTCCTTATTGCCAAATTCAGACTGAAATTGAAGAAAGTAGGGAAAACCACTAGACTGTTCAGGTATGACCTAAATCATACCCCTTATGATTCTACAGTGGAAGTGAGAAATAGATTTAAGGGAATAGATCTGATAGATAGAGAGCCTGATGAACTATGGACAGAGGTTCATGACATTGTACAGGAGACAGGGATCAAGACCATCCCATGGAAAATAAATGTATAAAGCAAAATGGCTGTCTGAGGAGGCCTTACAAATAGCTGTGAAAAGAAGAGAAGTGAAAAGCAAAGGAGAAAGGAAACATATAAGCATCTGAGTGCAGAGTTCCAAAGAATAGCAAGGAGAGATAAGAAAGCCTTCCTCAGCAATCAATGCAAAGAAATAGAGGAAAACAACAGAATGGGAAAGACTAGAGATCTCTTCAAGAAAATTAGAGACACCAAGGGAATATTTCATGCAAAGATGGGCTCAATAAAGGACAGAAATGGTATGGACCTAACAGAAGCAGAAGATATTAAGAATAGATGGCAAGAATACACAGAAGAACTATACCAAAAAGATCTTCCAGACCAAGATAATAACGATGGTGTGATCACTCACCTAGAGCCAGACATCCTGGAATGTGAAGTCAAGTGGACCTTAGAAAGCATCACTATGAACAAAGCTAGTGGAGGTGATGGAATTCCAGTTGAGCTGTTTCAAATCCTAGAAGATGATGTTTTGAAAGTGCTGCACTCAATATGCCGGCAAATTTGGAAAACTCAGCAGTGGCCACAGGACTGGAAAAGTCAGTTTTCATTCCAATCCCAAAGAAAGGCAATGCCAAAAAATGCTCAAACTACTGAACAATTGCACTCATCCCACATGCTAGTAAAGTAATGCTCAAAATTCTCTAAGCCAGGCTTCAGCAATACGTTAACTGTGAACTTCCAGATGTTCAAGCTGGTTTTAGAAAAGGCAGAGGAACCAGGAATCAAATTGACAACATCCGCTGGATCTTCAAAAAAGCAAGAGAGTTCCAGAAAAACATCTATTTCTGCTTTATTGACTATGCCAAAGCCTTTGACTGTGTGGATCACAGTAAACTGTGGAAAATTCTGAAAGAAATGGGTATACCAGACCACCTGACCTGCCTCTTGAGAAACCTATATGCAGGTCAGGAAGCAACAGTTAAAACTGGACATGAAGCAACAGACTGGTTCCAAATAGGAAAAGGAGTGTGTCAAGGCTGTATATTGTCACCCTGCTTATTTAACTTATATGCAGAGTACATCATGAGAAACGCTGGGCTGCAAGAAGCACAAGCTGGAATCAAGATTGCCAGGAGAAATATCAATCACCTCAGATATGCAGATGATACCACCCTTATGGCAGAAAGTGAAGAGGAACTAAAAAGCCTCTTGATGAAAGTGAAAGAGGAGAGTGAAAAATTGGCTTAAAGCTCAACATTCAGAAAACGAAGATCATGGCATCTGGTCCTATCACTTCATGGGAAATAGATGGGAAAACAGTGGAAACAGTGTCAGACTTTATTTTTTGGGGCTCCAAAATCACTGCAGATGGTGACTGCAGCCATGAAGTAAAAAGATTCTTATCCTTGGAAGAAAAGTTATGACCAACCTAGATAGCATATTGAAAAGCAGAGATATTACTTTGCCAACAAAGGTCTGTCTAGTCAAGGCTATGGTTTTTCCTGTAGTCATGTATGAATGTGAGAGTTGGACTGTGAAGAAAGCTGAGCGCCGAAGAATTGATGCTTTTGAACTGTGGTGTTGGAGAAGAGTCTTGAGAGTCCCTTGGACTGCAAGGAGATCCAACCAGTCCATTCTGAAGGAGATCAGCCCTGGCATTTCTTTGGAAGCAATGATGCTAAAGCTGAAACTCCAGTACTTTGGCCACCTCATGTGAAGAGTTGACTCATTGGAAAAGACCCTGATCCTGGGAGGGATTGGGGGCAGGAGGAGAAGGGGACGACAGAGGATGAGATGGCTGGATGGCATCACTGACTCGATGGACGTCAGTCCGAGTGAACTCCAGGAGTTGGTGATGGACAGGGAGGCCTGGCGTGCTGCTATTCATGGGGTCGCAAAGAGTTGGACACGACTGAGCGACTGAACTGAACTGAACTGAGGGTTAGTTCTCTGGTAATCTAGGGTGTTGGAGTCAGTGCTCCCACTCCAAAGGCTCAGGACTTGATCTCGCACTTTGCATGATTCTATATATTCTTTTCCACTGGCTCTTGTCTGCTCTCTGCTGGTGTTCTGCATGTACTTCTGTGTCTGAAGATGTATTCCTGATGTATACATGGGGAGAGATGCACTCCATGTCCACCTACTCCTCTGCCATCTTATTCTCCTAAAAGGAATTTTAATACCAAGAGAATTATAGGAGAGAAATTGAATCAAATAAAACAAGAATATAAATGGCTGTATTTCAAGCTGCATGTGTGAAATGGTTTATATCAGTTGAAGTTTTGTGTTACCTGGGAAGAGTAATAAAAAGAAACAAAATAGATTGAAAGTGGTTACCCTTGAGAAGCTTTTTTTGAGTTTTTGGCAGGATTCTCCTGTGGCTGCTGATGCCCATGAAATGTGTCTCATTCCACCGTTTTTTTTTTTTTTTTTTTAACATCAATTCTGCTTTACAAGTAAGACTTCTGATAGTTCCCCCTCCCCCTGCAACCTTAGAATATCTTTCGTTTTTCATTTAGTTTAGTGGTTATAGAAATGAGACAAGGAAGCCACTGTATCTGGGGAAATGCTGACATTTTAAGGCTTCTGATAAGTGGTCTTTTAAGGTCAAATTCTCTAAGAGAAATTCAGAGTGTTTGAAGGGAGAGATCCCATTTAATTTAAATCAGAAGGCGCTGAAAACAGAAATTAGAATTGTAGAAAAGGGATTTTAAGAAAGGAACATAACCTTGCACCCACACATTCATGAATCTGTAGCTGGTGGCAATGGGAATGTAGTAATTTTGAATAATTTTGTTTCATAAGCTTTAAAAAAAAGTAATTAATTAATTTTAATTAGAGGCTAATTACTTTATAATATTGTGGTAGTTTTTGCCATACATTGACATGAATCAGCCGTGGGTGTACATGTGTCCCCCATCCTGAACCCCCTCCCACCTCCCTCCCCACCCCATCCCTCTGTGTGGTCCCAGTGCACTGGCTTTGAGTGCCCTGTTTTATGCATCAAACTTGGACTGGTCATCTATTCCACATATAGCAAAATACATGTTTCAATGCTATTCACTCAAATCATCCCACCCTCGCCTTCTCCCACAGAGTCCAAAAGTCTGTTCTTTACATCTGTGCCTCTTTTGTGTCTTGCATATAAGGTTGTCATTATGCAAGGCATACTGATAACATAAGTACCCTTTGCAAACAGTGACCAGTTTGCTTATAGATGTCTTTTGGTTTTGTAGTTCTTAAACTGAATATTTTTGTTTCTATGAAATTCTTATAGCTTTACTGTTATTGTTAATTCAAAAAATATTTAAAAAGGTTTAATACATGCACAGCACTGTTCTAAGCACTTGGGCTTAAAGTGGAGAATAGAGGCAACATGGTGGTTTGCTATGAGATTTATTGACTAGTTATGGATGTGAGTGTTGGACTATAAGGAAGGCTGAATATTGAAGAATTGATACTTTTGAACTGTGGTGTTGGAGAAGACTCTTGAGAGTCCCTTGGACTGCAAGGAGGTTCAACCAGTCCGTTCTGAAGGAGATCAGCCCTGGATTACTTTGGAAGGAATGATGCTAAAGCTGAAACTCCAGTACTTTGGCCACCTCATGAGAAGAGTTGACTCATTGGAAAAGACTCTGCTGCTGGGAGGGATTGGATGCAGGAGGAGAAGGGGACGACAGAGGATGAGATGGCTGGATGGCATCACTGACTCGATGGACGTGAGTCTGAGTGAACTCCGGGAGTTGGTGCTGGACAGGCAGGCCTGGCGTGCTGCGATTCATGGGGTCATGAAGAGTCGGACACGACTGAGCGACTGAACTGAACTGAACTGAACTGAACAACAAAAATCAGCAAAATCATCTAACACAAAGCTTATTTTATAATGAAGTTGAAACTCTCATGTAACTTCTTGAATAATGTACTGAAAAGGTGAAAAACAGAATGACTGTAAGGGTACAGGATCATTGTAAGTGTATCAGTTTTTCATTCTCATAGTGTTATGGCTAAAAGGAAGCTGCTACATTGTACTACATATCACTAGCCTTGGGAAAGATCAAAACTCTAAATACAATTTATAAAAAAAAAAAGACCAGAAAAGGTAGGAAGAGGAGAGAACTTGAACTTTGGAAATGTAGTAGATTAAGGGAGGCTAACATTACTTTGCCAATAAAGGTCCATCTAGTCAAAGCTATGGTTTTTCCAGTAGTCATGTTTGGATGTGAGAGTTGGACTATAAAGAAAGCTGAGCACTGAAGAATTGATGCTTTTGAACTGTGGTGTTCAAAACACCACATTTTGTGGAGGGAGAGAGAGGAAACCCTTGCCTGATTGTTTCTGTTTTGGTGAAGTCACTGAGAAGGATGATGTGGAGGGGAGGAGACCAAGCCAATGCAAGAGTCCCCAGGACATGAGGGGAGGGGCCAGGAGGACAGTGGTGTCCTAGTAGTGAGCTGTACAAGAAACATATTTCTCCTCCTATAGGTTTTGCTTTCAAAAATGTGGAGGATAAAATATGCTGATTTGTTTCCACATTTTTCCTTCTGTCTGGCTCTTGGTTTGTTAGTAATATTGGGAGGCTCTTGGGAAATTCTGCCAGCATAGATTTAGATACATGACTGGAACTGCTTACAGAAAGCACAGAGAGTGGGACACAGTATCCACAGCATCAGGCTGTCTCAGTGAAGATTTGGAAGCTGCACCAGAAGGGACACGATGATTTGATTTAATTACCTTGGCAGCAAATGAAGAGACAATTTATCAGAAAAGTTGTCCTACTTTAAAATGCTGTGCCTTGCTCTCAGAATAGCAAAAAAAAAAAAAAAAAAACAAAACCACACACACACACACACACACACACAAAACCCTCTTAGATAGAGTGAAAAAAATTACACAAATATTTGTGATAATTATTTGTCCCTCCTTTAAGTAGAGAAGTATATATCAAATTCCTATCCAAACAGGTGATTTGGGTATGAATTTTAACACATGCAGCCTGGACAATAAAGGACAGAAATGCTATGAACCTAAAAGAAGCAGAAGATATTAAGAAGAGTTGGCAAGAATACACAGAAGAAATATACAAAAAAGATCTTCATGACCCAGATAACCACGATGGTGTGATCACTCATCTAGAGCCAGACATCCTGGAATGTGAAGTCAAATGGGCCTTAGGAAGCATCACTACGAACAAAAGTGAAGGTGATGGAATTTCAATTGAGCTATTTAAAATCCTAAAAGACAATGCTGTGAAAGTGCTGCCTCAATATGCCAGCAAATTTGGAAAACTCAGCAGTGGCTACAGGACTGAAAATGGTCAGTTTTCATCCCAAGCCCAAAGAAAGGCAATGCCAAAGAATGCTCAAACTACTGCACAATTGCACTCATCTCACATGCTAATAAAGTAATGCTCAAAAGTCTCCAAGCCAGGCTTCTACAGTATGTAAACTGGGAATTTCCAGATGTTTAAGCTGGATTTAGAAAAGGCTCGGAACCAGAGATCAAATTGCCAATATCCCTTGGATCATCTAAAAAGCAAGAGTTCCAGAAAAACATCTATTTCTGCTTTACTGACTATGCCAAAGCCTTTGACTGTGTGGATCACAATAAACTATGGAAAATTCTGAAAGAGATGGGAACACCAGACCACCTGATCTGCCTTCTGAGAAATCTGTATGCAGGTCAAGAAGCAACAGTACTGGACATGGACCAAAGGACTGGTTCCAAATCAGGAAAGGAGTACATCAAGTCTGTATGTTGTCACCCTGCTTATTTAACTTATATGCACAGTACATCATGAGAAACGCTGGGCTGGATGGAGCACAAGCTGGAATCAAGATTGCTGGGAGAAATATCAGTAACCTCAGATATGCAGGTAACACCACGCTTATGGCAGAAAGCGAAGAGGAACTGAAGAGCCTCTCGATGAAAGTGAAAGAGAAGAGTGAAAATGTTGGCTTAAAGCTCAACATTCAGAAAACAAATATCATGACATCTGGTCTCATCACTTCATGGCAAATAGATGGGGAAACAATGGAAACCATGACAGGCTTTATTATTAATATTATTATTATTTTGGATTACAATATCACTACAGATGGTAACTGCAGCCAAGAAATTAAAAGATGCTTGCTCCTTGGAAGAAAAGCTATGACCAACCTAGACAGCGTATTAAAAAGCAGGGACATTACTTTGCCAACAAAGGTCTGTCTAGTCAAAGCTATGGTTTATTCAATAGTCATGTTTGGATGTGAGAGTTGGACTATAAAGAAAGCTGAGTGATGAGAAATTGATACTTTTGAAGTGTGGTGTTGGAGAAGACTCGTGAGAGTCCCTTGGACTACAAGGAGATCCAACCAGTCAATTCTAAAAGAAATCAGTTCTGAATATTCATTGGAAAGAGTGATGCTGAAGCTGAAGCTCCAACACTTTGGCCACCTGATGAGAATAACTGACTCATTGGAAAAAACCCTGATGCTGGGAAAGATTGAAGGCAGGAGGAGAAGGGCATGACAGAGGATGAGATGGTTGAATGGCATCACTGACTCTATAGACATGAGTTTGAGCAAGGTCTGAGAGTTGGTGATGGACAGGGAAGCCTTGTGTCCTGAAGTTCTTGGAGTCACAAAGAGATGGGCATGACTGAGTGACTGAACTGAACTGAGTCTGGACAATTATTGTAAATATCTAACAGTTCCCAAATAAGAAGTAACCTTCAGAATGGAAAGAACATAAGCAGTGCATAGTTACCTCTGTAGGTTGCACTCATTCATTTGCAGTATTTTTGTGGGGTAGGAATCCAGAGTGGTTTGGTTGGATGGTTCTGACTCATGGCTCTAATGAGGCTTCAATCCAACTTTCACCTGGGGCTGCAGTCTCATCTGAGAGTTCAGCTGAGGGAAGGTATGTACTCAAGCCCATCATGCGGTCACCAGAAGGGCCCAGTGTAATGTCATCATTAAATCCAGTGAAGGTCCCCCATAACCAGTGATGAGATGAGAGGATGTAAGTACCAGAAGGCAAGGATCCGTGGGTATCACCATGGAAGCTGGACATCACTGGTGCTGTGTTAGATCTCCACAATAAGCAACACATTCATCATTTGGCTGTGTGACGTTGGAAAAGCCAGCTAACATTTTTGAGGCACAATTTTCTCTTTTGGATGATCTCTATTAACCTTCTTTCTCTAAAAGAAATCCCCAGTCTATTCCCCAAATCTGGTTTGTTGTCATTCAGTCACTAAATCATGTCTGACTCTTTGCATCCCATGTATTACAGCACACCAGGCTTCATTGTCCTTCACTATCTCCTAGAGTTAGCACAAACACATGTCCATTGAGTCAGTGATGCCATCTAACCATTTCATCCTCTTTCACTCCCTTTTCCTCTTGCCCTCAATCTTTCCTAGCATCAGGGTCTGTTCCACTGGGTTGGCTCTTTGCATCACGTGGCCAAAGTATTGGAGCTTCAGCTTCAGCATCAGTCCTTCCAATGAATATTCAGGGTTAATTTCCTTTAGAAAATTGACTAGTTTGATCTAGTCAATTGACTAGTTTGATCTCCTTGCTGTCCAAGGGATTCTCAAGAGTCTTCTCTAGCACCACAGTTTGAAAGTACAAATTTTTTTGGCACTCAGCCTTCTTTATGGGCCAACTCTAACAGCCATATGTGACTACTGGAAAAAGAAGAGCTTTGACTATATTGACCTTTGCCAGCAAATTGATGTCTCTGCTTCTTTATACACTATCTTGGTTTATTATAGCTTTTCTTCGAAGGAGCAAGCATCTTTCAATTTCATGGCTGCAGTCACTGTCTGCAGTGATTTTGGAGCCCAAGAAGATAAAATCTGTCACTGTTTCCACTTTCCCCCCACCTATTTGCCATGAAGTGATGGGACCAGATGCCACGATCATAGTTTTTGAATGCTGAGTTTTAAGCCAGCTTTTTCACTCTTCTCTTTCACTTTCATCAAGAGGCTCTTTAGTTCCTCTTTGCTTTCTGCCATTAAAATGGTATCATCTGCATATCTGAAGTTGTTATTTCTCCCAGCAATCTTCATTCCAGCTTGTGAGTCATCCAGCCCATCATTTTGCATGTGTACTCTGAATATAAGGTAAATAACCAAGGTGACAGTATACAGCCTTGACATACTCCTTTCTCAACTTTGAACCAATCCATTGTTCCATGTCCAGTTCTAACGGTTCCTTCTTCTCCTGCTTACAGGTGTTTCAGGAGACAGGTAAGGCGGTCTACTATTCCTTTCTCTTTAAGAATTTCCCACAGTTTGTTGTGATCCACAGTTAAAGGCGTTAGCATAGTCATTGAAACAGAAGTAGATGTTTTTTGGAACTCCCTTGCTTTTTCATGATCCAGCAGATGGCAATTTCATCTCTTGTTCCTCAGACTTTTCTAAATCCAGCTTGTACATATGGAAGTTTCTTGGTCTGTTTTCTAAATCCAGCTTGTACATATGGAAGTTTCTTGGTCTGTTTATACTGCTGAAGCATAGTTTGGAGGATTTTGAGCATAATCTTCCTGGCATGTGAAATGAGTGCAGTTGCATGGTAATTTGAATGTTCTTTGGCATTGTCTTTCTTTGGGATTGGAATGAAAACTGACCTTTTCCAGTCTTGTGACCACTGCTGAGTTTTCAAAAATTTTAAATAAATACTGGAGAATAGTTAAACCACTGAAATAAAGTTACTCATCACCTTTTTTGTTTTTTTTAAAAAATAAGAATTTTGTATGTCAATAAATCATGTACCATATAATTCACCTATTTAAAATGTACAATTTAATGGTTTTTATTACATTCATGGAGTTGTGTAATCATCCTCACAATTTTAAAATATTTTCCTCTTCCAAAAAGAAATTTCATAACCATTAGCAGTTCCTACTCATTCACACCTGCCTCCCCATCCCCAGCCGTAGGGAATCAATACTTTATTTTCTGTCCATACAGATTTGCCTGTCCTGGGAAGTTCTTATGTATTGAATCATACAATAGGTGCTTTGTGACTAGTTTCTTTCAGTTACCATGTTTTCAATGTTAATTCATGTCATAGTGTCAATACTTCATTCCTTTTAATTAAATAATAATATTAATATTCCATTGCATGAATATACCACATTTCTGGGTTTTTTTTGGCTATTTTTTTCTGCTTGTTTTTTTATTTTTAAGTGAAGGATAATTGCCTTATAGAATTTTGCTATTTTCTGCCAAATATTAACATGAATGAGCCATAGGTATACATATGTCCCCTCTCTCTTGAACCTCCCTCCAATCTCCCTCCCCAACCCACCTCTCTAGGTTGTTCCAGAGCCCCTGTTTGAGTTCTCTAAGTCATACAGCAAATTCCTGTTGGCTATCTATTTTACATATGGTAATGTAAGTTTCCACGTTTCTCTTTCCAAACATTTCATCCTTTCCTTCCTCCCCCTCTCCCGCCCATGTCGATAAGTCTGTTCTGTATGTCTGTTTCTCCATTGAAAGTGAAAGTCTCTCAGTCATATCTGACTCTTTGTGAGCCCATGGACTGTAGCCTGCCAGGCTCCTCTGCCCATGGGATTCTCCAGTCAAGAATACTGGAGTGCGTTGCTATGCCCTTCTCCAGTGGATCTTCCCAAACCAGGGATTGAAACCAGGTCTCCCACATTGCAGGGGGATTCTTTACCATCTGAGCCACCAGGGAAGCTGCCCTGTAAATAAATTCATTGGTACCATCTTTCTAGATTCCATATATATGCATTAGTATATGATATTTATCTTTCAGTTTCTGAATTACTTCACTCTGTATAATAGGCTCTAGGTTAATCCACTTCATTAGAACTGATTCAAATGCATTCCTTTTAATGGCTGAGTAATATTCCACTGTATATATGTACCATGGCTTCTTTATCCATTCATCTGTCAATGGACATCCAGATTGCATATGTTCTAGGTATTGTAAATAGTGCTGCAATGAATATTGGGGTACATATGTATTTTTCAGTGTTAGTTACCTCAGGGTATATGCCTAAGAGTGAGATCACTGGGTCATATGGTGGTTTTATTCCTAGTATTTTAAGGAATCTCCATACCATTTTCCATAGTGGCTGCATCAGTCAGTTTACATTCCCATCAACAGTGTAAAGAGGTTCCCTTTTCTCCACATCCTCTCCAGCATTTATCATTTGTAGACATTTTGATGATGACTATTCTGACTGGTGTGAGGTGATATCTCATTGTAGTTTTGATTTGCACTTCTCTAATAATGAGTGATGTCGACCATCTTTTCCTGTGCTTACTACCTATCTGTATGTCTTCTTAGGAGAATGTCTGTTTAGGCCTTTTTCCCACTTTTTGACTGGGTTGTTTGTTTTTCTGGTATTGAGTTGTATGAGCTACTTATATATTTTGGAGATTAATCCTTTGTCAGTTGTTTCATTCACTATTATTTTCTCCCATTCTGAGGGTTATCTTTTCACCTTGTTTATAGTTTCCTTTGCTGTGAAAAAGCTTTTAAGTTTAATTAGGTCCCACTTGTTTTATTTCCATTATTCTAGGAGATGGATCATAGAGGATTGTGCTTTGATTTATGTCATCTAGTGCTCTGCTTATGTGTTCCTCTAAGAGTTTTCCAGTTTCTGGTCTTACATCCAGATCTTTAATCCATTTTGAGTTTATCTTTGTGTATCCTGTTAGTAAGTGTTCTAATTTCATTTTGTTTTAACATGTAGACGTCCAGTTTACCCAGCACCACTTATTGAAGAGGCTATCTGTGCCCCATTGTATATTCTTGTCTCCTTTGTCAAAAATAAGTTATCCATAAGTCCTGGGTTTATCTTTGGGCTCTCTCTCTTGTTCCATTGGTATATATTTCTCTTTTGGTGCCAGTACTATACTGTCTTGATGACTGTAGCTTTGTAGTATAGTTTGAAGTCAGGAAGGTTGATTCCTCCAGGTCCATTCTTCTTTCTCAAGTCTGCTTTGGCTATTCAGGGTCTTCGGTTTTTCCATAAGAACTGTGACATTCTTTTCTTCTAGTTCTGTGAAAAATGCCATTGGTAATTTGATAGGGATTACATTGAATCCATAGATTGTATTTGCTAGTGTAGTCATTCTCACAATATTGATTCTTCCAACCCGGGAGCATGGAATATCTCTCCTTCTGTTTATGTCTTTGGTTTCTTTCTTCAATGTGTTATAGTTTTCTGTACACAGTTCTTTTGTCATCTTAGATAGATTTATTCCTAAATATTTTATTCTTTTTGTTGCAATGGTGAATGGGATTGATTCCTTAATTTCTCTTTCTGACTTTAAGTTTAACATATAGGAATGCATGTGATTTCTGTGTATTGATTTTGTATTCCATGACTTTGCTAAATTCACTGATTAGCTCTAGTAATTTTCTGATAGTTTCTTTAGGGTTTTCTATGTACACTATTATGTCATCTGCAAACAGTAAGTGTTTTACTTCTTTTCAATCTGAATTCCTTTTATTTCTTTTTTTCTCTTGTCATAGCTACAACTTCCAAGACTTTGTTAAATAATAGTGGTGATAGTGGATAACCTTGTCTTGCTCCTCATCTTGGAGGGAATGCATTCACTTTTTCACCATTGAGAATAATGTTTGCTATGGGCTTATCATATATGGCCTTTACTATGTCGAGGTAGGTTCTTTCTATGCCCAATTTTTGAAGAGATTTTATCATTTTGTCAAAGGCTTTTTTTCTGTACCTATTGGGGTTATCATATGGTTTTTATCTTTCAATTTGTTAATATGGTGTAATCATAGTGATTGATTTGCATACATTGAAAAACCCTTGTGTGTGTTAGTTGCTCAGTTGTGTCTAGACTGTTTGTGACCCCATGGAACATACCCATCCCAGGCTCCTCTGTCCATGGGAATTTTCCAGGCAAGAACACTGGAGTGGGTTGCTATGCCCTTCTCCAGGGGATCTTTCCAACGCAAGGACTGAACCTAGATCTCCTGCATTACAGCTGCATTTTTGCCTGAAGAATCCTTGCATCCTTGGAATAAACCCAACTTGATCATGGTGTGTGAGCTTTTTAATGTGTCATTTAATTCTGTTTGCTAGAATTGCAATCATAGTGATTGATTTGCATATATTGAAGAATCCTTGTGTGTGTTAGTCACTCAGTAATGCCCAACCACTTGTGACCCCATGGAGTATACCCACCCCAGGCTCCTCTGTCCATGGGGATTCTCCAGACAAGAATATTGGAGTGGTTGCTATGCCCTTCTCCAAGAGATCTTCCCAACCCAAGGATCGAACCTGGATCTCCTGCATTACAGCTGGATTTTTGCCTGAAGAATCCTTGCATCCCTGGAATAAACCAAATTTTATCATGGTGTGTGAGCTCTAATTAATGTGTTGTTTGATTCTGTTTGCTAGAATTTTGTTGAGGATTTTTGCATCTATGATCATCAGTGATGTTGGCCTGTAATTTTCTTTTTGTGTATTGTCTTTGCCTGGTTTGGGTATCAGGGTGATGGTGGACCTGTAGAATGACTATGGAAGTGTTACTTCCTTTGAAAATTTTTGAAAGAGCTTGAGAAGTGTAAAATTTAGCTCTTCTCTAAATGTTTGATAGAATTCACCTGTGAAGCCATCTGCCCTGGACTTCTGTTTATCTGGGAGATTTTTATCACAGTTTTGGTTTCAGTGCTTGTAACTGGGTTGTTCATAATTTCTATTTCTTCCTGGCTCAGTCTTGGAAGATTGAGCTTTTCTAAGCTGTCCCTTTCTTCCAGGTTGTCCGTTTAATTGCTGATAATAGTATCTTATAATCCTTTGTATTTTTGCACTGTTTGTTGTAACTTCTCCTTTTTCACTTCTAGTTTTGTTGATTTGATTCTTCTCTTAAACTTCCCTCTTAGAACTGCTTTTGCTGCATCCCATAGGTTTTGAGTTGTGTTTTTATTGTCATTTATTTCTAGGAATATTTTTATTTCCCTTTTGATTTCTTCAGTAACCTGCTTATTATTTATAAACATATTGTTTAATCTCCATGTGGTTTTAATTTTTTAGTTAACTTATTTTAATAGATATCTAGTCTCATAGTGTTGTGGTCAGAAATGATGCTTGCTACAAGTTCAATTTTCTTAAATTTGCTGAGGTTTGATTTGTGACCCAAGATGTGGTCTATCCTGGAGAATGCTCCATGTGCACTTGAGAAGAAAGTATATTTTTCTGCATTTGGGTGAAATGTCCTGAAGATATCAATGAGATCCATCTGGTCTAATGCATCATTTAAGGCCTGTGTTTCCTTATTAATTTTTTTTTTTTGATGATCTGTTCATTGGTGTAAGTGGGGCGTTAAAGTCTCCTACTCATTACTGTCAATTTTTCCTTTTGTGTCTGTTGGTGTTTCTCTTATGTATTGAAGTGCTCCTATGTTGGGTGCATAGACATTTACAATTGTTATGTCTTCCTCTTGAATTGATCCCTTGATCATTAAGTAGTGTTCTTCCTTATCTCTTGTAATATTCTTTATTTTAAAGTCTATTATGTCTGATATGAGGATTGCTACTCCAGCTTTCTTTTGCTTTCCATTTGATGTGATATCTTTTTCCATTCATTCACTTTCAGCCTATAAGTGTCTTTAGGACTGAAGTGGATTTCTTGTAGACAACATATATATAGGTCTTGTTTTTGTATCCATTCAGCCAGTCAGTGTCTTTTGGTTGGATATTTAATCAATTTACATTTAAGGTAATTACTGATACAAGAGAGTCTCGTGGACTGCAAGGAGATCCAACCAGTCCATCTTAAAGGAAATCAGTCCTGAATATTCACTGGAAGGACTGATGCTGAAGCTCAAACTCCAGTACTTTGGCCACCTAATGTGAAGAGCTGACTCCTTTGAAAAGACCCTGATGCTGGGAAAGATTGAGGGCAGGAGGAGAGGGGGACGACAGAAGATGAGATGGTTGGAGGGCATCACTGACTCAATGGACATGGGTTTGGGTGAACTCCAGGAGTTGGTGATGGACAGAGAGGCCTGGTGTGCTGTGGTTCATGGGGTCACAAAGAGTTGAACATGACTGAGAGACTGAACTGAACTGAACTGATGTTCTTATTGCCATTTTCTTAATTGTTTGTGGATTGTTTCTGTAGATCTTTTTCTTCTCTTGTATTTCTTGACTATATCAGTCCCTTTAACATTTTTGTAAAGCTGGTTTGTACTAAATTCTTTTAACTTTTACTTGTCTGAAAATCCTTTTGATTTCTCTCTCAATTTTGAATGAGATCCTTGCTGGGAAGAGTAATCCTGGTTGTAGATTTTTCCCTTTCAGTACTTTAAATATATCCTGCCATTCCCTTTTGGCCTACAGGGTTTCTTTTGAAAGATCAGCTGTTAAATGTATGGGGTTTTCCTTGTATGTTACTTGTTGCTTTTCTCTTGCTGCTTTTAATATTCTTTCTTTGTACTTAATCTTTGTTAGTTTGATTAGTTTTTGTCTTGTTTTGTTTCTCCTTAGGTTTATCCTGCATGGGATTCTTTGTGCTTCTTGGACTTGATTGACTATTTCCTTTCTCATATTGGGCAATTTCTCAAGTATAATCTCTTAAAAATTTTTCTCATACCCTTTCTTTTCCTCTTCTTCTTCGGGGACCCCTATATTTCAAATGTTGGTGCTTTTGGTATTGTCCCAGAAGTCTCTGAGACTATCCTCAGTTCTTTTCATTCTTTTTACTTTATTCTGCTCTTCAGCAGTTATTTCCACCACTCTCTCTTCTAACTCACTTATCCATTCTTCTGCCTCAGATATTCTGCTATTGATTCCTTCTAGAGTATTTTTAATGTCAGTAATTGTGTTGTTTGTCTCTGTATGTTTATTCTTTATTTCTTCTAGGTCTTGTTAATTGATTCTTGCATTTTCTCCACTATACTTTTGAGGTTTTAGATCATCTTTACTGTCATTCTAAATTCTCAGGTAATTTGCCTATTTCCTCTTCATTTATTTGGACTTGTGTGTTTCTAGGTTGTACCTTTATTTGTCCAAAATTTCTCGCCTTTTTATTTTCTTTTAAACTTATTGTGTTGAGGTCTCCTTTTCCCAGGCATTGATGCTGAATTCTCCCTTACTTTCGGTTTCTGTCCTCATAGGGTTGGTCCAGTGTAAACTTTGTGTAAACTTCGTGTAGGGTGTGACTTGTGCTTCTGGTGAGAGGAGGTGAGTTTTCTTTGTTTTTCCTTTGATGGGCAAGGCTGAGTGAGGTGTTAATCCTGTCTGCTAATGATTGGGTTTGTATTTTTATCTTATTTTTGTTTGGATGAGGCATCCTGCACAGGGTGCTACTGGCAATTGGGTGATGTTGAGCCTTGTATACAAGTTATTGCCTTTGTGGAAGTTCTCACTATTTGATACTCCCAAGGGTTAGGAATTCTCTGGTAGTCTAGGATCTTGGAGTCTAGACTCCCTCTCTGAAGACTCAGAACTCGATCTCTGGCCAGGAATGGAGATTCCACAGGTGATTTCTTATGGCATTACATGGGAATAAAACAAATACACAAAAATAAGAAACAAAAGATTCACCCCAGACAAATGACAATTACAAAATAAGGCAAATAAGAATGAAAATAATAGAATATACACATATACATGTACACCCAGAAGCAAAACCAAAACAGTCCAAAAAAAAAAAAAATTAAAAAAGGACAATAAATTGACCCAGTGAACAAAGGAAACAAAAAGTGATATCCACCAGTTAAGAACAAAATTAACTAAAGAACAAACTGGAAAACAAAAATAAAGCAAGGTGCCAACTGGGAAGTAAAGCAACAAAAACAAAACCAGCTAACAAATATGGTGAGAAAAAGAAAGAAAAGAAAAAATAGAAATGCAAACTTAAATAGAGGCAGATAAAGATAATATAAAGATTATATTAAATATTATATGTAAAAGATTAACTGAAACAGGAAAACAATAGTAGGAAAAGCAAACAAAAGAATAAATGTAGAAAAATTTAAAAATTAAAAAATATTTTAAAAACATAAAATAAAAAATAGAGGAAAAAAAGAGAAAGAAAGAAAAAAGGAAAACCCTATAGAACCACAAAAGGCCAACATAGAGGAAGAAGTATATAACAGGAAAAAAAAAAATTCCAAAATCTTAAATAGATTTAATAGTACTAATAAAATTGATAACAACCACAGAGGGGAAAAAGAGAGAAAAAAAAGAAAAAAACTAGAAGGATCTATAGAACAAGTCAAAAGATAAGAATATTAAATGTTTTTCCTGAGTCTCTGCTGTCAGCATCCTTTCCCTTGCCTCCCTAGGATGCCCTCCAACACTGGGCTGATCTCTGGACCTGCTCTGAAGGCAGCTCAGGCTCTAATCTGGTCCTACTCCTGTGTGTTCTTGCCTCCAATATCCACAGCTGTCAGAACAAGTGTGCTTTCTTTTGTGAGAACTCTCATCGTCCTTTTATCTATTCCATAGACATAAAGTCTGCCTAGTTGATTGTGTGGATTTAATCTGCTGCTTGTACAGCTGGTGGAAAGGTTTTGGGTCCTCTTCTTTAGCCACACTACTCCTGGGTTTCAGTTGTGGTTTTATCTCCACCACTGCATGTGGGTTGTCCACTGGGGTTTGCTCCTGAGGCTGCCCTGGAGGACTTGTGTCTGCCCTTGTGAGGGCCAGGTGTGGAGGTGGTGCATCTGCTTGGGTCACAGGGGCCCTGGGAGCACCAGAAATTCAGGGAAGCCAGTGGTTAGGGCAGTAGGAAATATAGTGCTCTAGAAGGGTGTGGCAACCCACTCCAGTATTCTTGCCTGGAGAACCCCACTGACAGAAGAGCCTGGCAGGCCGCAGTCCCAGGGTTGCAAAGTTGGACACGATTGGAGTGGCCCAGTGTGTGCAGACACAGGACTTTCTTAGTCTATGTCAGCTCTGTCCTGAGGTGGCACGGGTTTTACAATCATGGGGACCCTGGCAATACTGGCTGTGCAGGGGTGCCGGCATCTATTGTCATAGAAGATACGATTCTGATTAGCTTTATTTTAGCTGGCAGCAGCTCTGCCCAAGTAAGGATTGAGTGTGAAGGTGGTGCAGCTGCTTGGGTTGTGGGGACCTTGGCAGTGCCAAGTGTGCAGGGACACAAATTGCTTCAGCCGTAGGAGCTATGGCCTTGTTAGAGCCTTTTTCTAAGGCTCAGGCAGCTGGCGATCAGAAGGCCTCTTTGGCTAGTCCTTCTCCTTTGCTCCACCCATTCAGGAACTTAGAGTGCTCCCCTGGCTGGGGTCCTTCTCTGCTTGGCACGTCAGGCACTTAAAGTCCTCCCGCTCACCCACCTGCCGGCTGGTGTCCTACTCTGTTGTTCAGTTAGTCAGGTGCCTGAAGGGCCAACCTCTGGCTAGTGGGAAGAGAGGCTACAGTGATGGCTGCATCCCCTATGCATGACTCAGCAATACTGTCTTGCTTCCTTGGCTGCCTGGCTTTCCTCCACAAGTATTTCTCACCACAATCTCCCCCTGCCCTCACATTCACTGGGTCTGTCTCTCTACAATCAATGGCAGCCCTCACCCTGGGATTGCTCCACAATCCCCATGCTCCAGCTCCCAGCCGCTGCACCTTCTAGGGGACCCGCGTCCTTGTCTGGGGTTTGTATGGCTATGGCAAGGATTGCCTGTATTATTCTCATTCCATTTACACTGTCACAGATTAGCGGCTTCACTCTCAGCCTCAAATGTTTCTTCTCTGTCTCAAATAATTGCCTCAATGAGGGGATTGTACCCCCGCTTCAGTTCCCCCACCCACCAAGGGTTGATTCAGTCCTGGTTCTAGAACTGGACATGGAACAACAGACTGGTTCCAAATAGGAAAAGGAGTACATCAAGGCTGTATATTTTCACCCTGCTTATTTAACTTATATGCAGAGTACATCATGAGGAACACTGGACTGGAAGGAACACAAGCTGGAATCAAGATTGCTGGGAGAAATATCAATAACCTCAGATATGCAGATGATACCACCCTTATGGCAGAAAGTGAAGAGGAACTAAAAAGCCTCTTGATGAAAGTGAAAGAGGAGCATGAAAAAGTTGGCTTAAAGCTCCACATTCAGAAAACGAAGATCATGACATCCCGTCCCATCACTTCATGGCAAATAGATGGGGAAACAGTGGAAATAGTGTCAGACTTTATTTTTGGGGGCTCCAAAATCACTGCAGATGGTGATTGCAGCCATGAAATTAAAAGACGCTTACTCCTTGGAAGAAAAGTTATGACCAACCTAGATAGCATATTCAAAAACAGAGACATTACTTTGCCAACTAAGGTCCATCTAGTCAAGGCTATGGTTTTTCCAGTGGTCATGTATGGATGTGAGAGTTGGACTGTGAAGAAGGCTGAGAGCCGAAGAATTGATGATTTTGAACTGTGGTGTTGGAGAAGACTCTTGAGAGTCCCTTGGACTGCAAGGAAATCCAACCAGTCCATTCTGAAGGAGATCACCCTGGGATTTCTTTGGAGGGAATGATGCTACAGCTGAAAGTCCAGTACTTTGGCCACCTCATGTGAAGAGCTGAGTCATTGGAAAATACCCTGATGCTGGGAGGGATTGGGGGCAGGAGGAGAAGGGGACGACCAAGGATGAGATGGCTGGATGGCATCACTGACTCGATGGATGTGAGTCCGAGTGAACTCCAGGAGTTGGTGATGGACAGGGAGGCCTGGCGTGCTGTGATTCATGGGGTCACAAAGAGTTGGACATGACTGAGTGACTGAACTGAGCTGAGCTGAACTGATATCTTCGTTTCTGGTTGGTCAGGTACTCCTGTCTGCTCTCAGCTGGTGTTCTTCACGCTCTTCTGTGTCTGAAGGTGTATTCCTGATGTATCTGTGGAGAGATGTACTCTACGTCCATCTACTCCTCTGCCATCTTGTTCTCTACAACACATTTTATTTATCCATTCAACAACTGAGAGACATGTGGATTGTTTCAATTTTTTGGCTGTTATGAATAATGCTGCTGTTTACAGTCACCAATATGAAAACAATGTAAATGTGACTGGCAAATGAATGGATAAAGAAAATGCGGCACATGTATACAATGGAATATTACTCAGCCATGAAAAGAAGAAAATACTCCTATTTGCAGCAACATGGATGGAACTAGAGATTATCATACTAAGCAAAGTAAGTCACAAAGAGAAAGACACATACCATATGACATCACATATGTGGCATCTAAAAAATGAACATATCTATAAAACATATAAACAGACTCATATAAAATAGAAACAGACTCACAGACATAGAGAACAGACTTGTGGTAGCCAAAGAGGAGGGGTTTGGGGAGGGAAGTGTTGGGAGTTTGGGATTAGCAGATGCAAACTATTATACATAAAATGGATAAACAACAAATTCCTACTGTATAGCACAGGAAACTACATTAGGTATTCTGGGATAAACCATATTGGAAAGGAAGTGAAAAAGAATGTCAATGTAGAATTGAGTCATTTTGTAAAACACAACATTGTAAATTAACTATGCTTCAATAAAACTAAAAAGTAATGCTACTGTGAACTTTCATGTACAAATTTTTGTGTGAACATATGTTTTCATTTCTGTCTAATATATACTTAGGAGTGAAATTGCTGTTTTACATGGTAACTCTATGTTTAACATTTTGAGGCACTGCCAAACTGTTTTCCAAAGCAACTATATCATTTGGCATTTCCCCAATAAGGTATGGGCTTAATTTCTTTATTTCCCTGTCAACTGTTTTTGTCTGATTTTTAATATCATATTTAGTCTGCTACTGCTAAGTCGCTTCAGTCATGTCCGACTCTGTGCGACTCCATAGACTGCAGCCCACCAGGCTCCCCTGTCCCTGGGATTTTCCAGGCAAGAACACTGGAGTGGATTGCCATTTCCTTCTCCAATGCATGAAAGTGAAAAGTGAAAATGAAGTCACTGAGTCATGTCCAACTCTTAGCGACCCCATGGACTGCAGCCTACCAGGCCCCTACGTCCATGGGATTTTCCAGGCAAGAGTACTGGAGTGGGGTGCCATTGCCTTCTCCACATAGTCAGTCTAATGGGTGTGAACTGGTAATTCACTGCATTTTCCTAATGGCTGGTAATGCTGACCATCTTGTCCTGTGCGTATTAGCCACGTGAAATGTCTTCTTTGGAGAAATGTCTATTGGAATCCTTAACCCACTTTAGAACTGGGTTATTTGTAGTTTTTACTGTTCTTTATATATCCTAGATACAAATTCCTTAAGACTTGATATCTTCTGGAGGTGTAAAATGTAAAGTTAAAGTACGATATCATGTTCTGTCTTGATACCTGGAAAAACTAGGAGGGCTTGAGTACCCTGGGCTCCCCACTCTACTCCATATGTGAGAACACTGTGCCAAACAACTCTCCTTGTCAAATTGACCAAATGTAGCTCCTGCTTATTCTTGAGTAGTGGGTTTCAATTTCCTGCCAACCCGTGGAATAATTCAGATAAACCAATCACCTGCTTTCCAGGAGGCCAGAAGGCATCCACCCTCTTGATGACACAAAGTTAGACTCCACAGCTCATGGTGGTTCCGTCTGCTGCTCCATACAACCCCGTGTGGCCCTGCAGGGCGGGTGTCCTCCCTGGGCTGAGTGTTTGTGGCTCATCAGCTGCTGCTGATCTCACCTGCTCGGTGTCAGGTATCACGTGTTCTGGCATTTTTTGTAACTCTAGAGCGGAATGTTTCCCTCACTAGCCAGGCAAAGAGGAAGGGATAAAGACGTATATTTGATTTGCAGTTTTTCCCTTTTCTGTGTGTCATTTTCACTTTCTTTTTCTAAAAAATTTATTTTGTCCAAGTATAGTTGATTTACAATTTTGTGTTCATTTCTGCTATATAGCAGAGTAATTCAATTATGCATATATATATAGTATTTTTCATGTTCTTTTGATTATGATTTATCATAGGATATTGAATATATTATACTTCCCCATGTTGTACAGCAGGACCTTGTTGTTAATCCATTCTATACATCATAGTTTGCATCTAATCCAAAACTGGCGCTCTCTCCCTCCCTGACCCCTTCTTCCCCTTGGCAACCACAAGTCTGTTTTCTATGTCTGTGAGTCTGTTTCTGCTCATAGATATGTTTGTTTGTGTTGTATTTTAGATTCCATATATCTGGTGAAATTTTGGGCTCCAAAATCACTGCAGATGGTGACTGCAGCCATGAAATTAAAAGGCACTTACTCCTTGGAAGAAAAGCTATGACCAACCTAGACAGCATATTAAAAAGCAGAGACATTACTTTGCTGACAAAGGTCCATCTGGTCAAAGCTATGGTTTTTCCAATAGTCATGTATGGATGTGAGAGTTGGACCATAAAGCAAGCTGAGTGCTGAAGAATTGATGCTTTTGAACTGTGATATTGGAGAAGACTCTTGAGAGTCCCTTGAACTGCAAGGAGATCCAACCAGTCACTCCTAAAGGAAATCAGTCCTGAATATTCATTGGAAGGACAGAAGCTGAAGTTGAAGCTCCAATATTTTGGCTACCTGATGCGAAGAATTGACTCATTGGAAAAGATTCTGATGGTGGGAATGATTGAAGGTAGGAGGAGAAGGGGACAACAGAGGATAAGACGCTTGGATGGCATCATCGACTTGGTGGGCATGAGTTTGAGTAAGCTCTGGGAGTTGGTGATGGACAGGGAAGCCTGATATGCTGCAGTCCATGGGGTCGTAAAGAGTCGGACATGACTGAGCAACTGAGCTGAACTTAGATTCCACATATAAGTGATACCATATGGTATTTCTCTGGCTTGCTTCACTTAGTATGATAATCTCTAGGTTCATCTGCATTGCTTCAAATGGCATTTTTTCATTCTTTTTTTTTTATTATGGCTGAGTAGTATTCCACTGTATGTATATATAATACACATATATACCACATCTTATTTGTCTATTCATCTGTTGATGGGCATTTAGGTTTTTTCCTTGTTTTGGCTATGGTGAATAGTGCAGCTGTACATGTATCTTTTTGAATTATATTTTGTCTGGATATATGCCCAGGAGTGGCATTACTGGATCATACAGCGGCTCTATTTTTAGTTTTCTGAGGAACTTCCATATTGTTTTCCCTAGTGGCTGCACCAATTTACATTTCCACCTATAAAAGGAGGGTTCCCTTTTCTCCACATCCTCTTCTGTAGTTATTATTTGTAGAGCTTTAAATGATGACCATTCTGACTCGTGTGAGATTGTAGTTTTGATTTGCATTTATCCAATAATTAGTAATGTTGAGGATCTTTTAATTTTTGCTTTCTTGATGGTATGATTTGAAGGACAAAATTTTTAATTTGATGAAATCCTATTTATTATTTTGTTTTGTTTTGGTACTTATGTTTTTGATGCCATATCTAAGAAGGCTTTGCTTAACCCACATTCACAAAGATTTGCTGCTATGTCTCCTCCTAAGAGTTTTATGGTTTTAGCTCTTACATTTAGACCTACACTCCACTTGGGGTAAATGTTTGCCTGTGGGGTAAAGAATGATTCCAACTTCATTCTTCTGTATGTGGATGTTACTTGTTCAGCATCATTTGCTGAAAAGAGTATTTTTCCCCACTGAGTTATTTTGGCACCCCTGTCAAAATTGTCCATTTCTTTTTGACTGTTATTCTGTATTTGGGGAAGTTTCTAATTTTTTGTGTCCCACGTCCTTAGTGTAGAGTCAAACTTCAAGTTTGTAGCCCTTTCTGCAGGTAAAGTGTAGCATGTGTCCTGGGATGCAGCTGCCAGATATGCCTGTGTGAGACACTGATCCGGAGAGAGCAGTGTGAACTCACAGGCCAGGTGTAGACTCCCACTGGCTAGTTCAGTGGTGGCGGTAGTTGGCCCATAGCAGTGGGGCTGCTCTTTAACAGGCCAACTGCACCATGGTTTTAGACATTTTACCCAAGCTTCTCCTTGGGTCCCCAGGTCTCCCAATCAACACTTCTGTGAATTATCACATCCTTTTTTGCTTAGCAGCCAGTGTCAACCAAGAGTGTGACTGATACACATGCCAAAGGGAGATAATGTAGAATTCTGGGAGTGAATTGCACTTTGGTTTTGCATTCAACATGGATCTGACAATTCCTACTGGGTTTTGAGATAGGAATGTGAGGATATTCTTACAAATAGTGGCATCTGTTTTAAGCCCATCAGGTACAACCCTGGGTATTCCATTCACTGCTAAAGTAAAGACAAGCAGTGGACTCCCTGATCCAAAGTTGCACATACACTTTACACGCTCATTTCTCACCAGCTCTGCTCCATTCTCCCCCTGTCCTGTTTATTAGCTCTATCCCACTGTTAGCTCTCTCCCCCCTGCTCTTGTTTCTTAGCTCTGTAGGCTGTTCTTGGACCTGGCTACATGTTGAACTTGAACCTCCTTCTTGGAGAGTGGGACCTGATGACTGTCTCTAACTGAGCATATCCGAACTGGTCTTCTGCCTTGCCCGGTAAGACCTAATCCCTGGATCCAGGTAGCCTGGCAGGTGGGAGGTTGCACATGCCCAGCCTAACTCAACCCATTTAACTCCAGTTCTCTGGATTCAAGGGCAGTCCAGTTGCCACATGAAGTAGAAATAAATTCTATCTCATGGGCACTATGATCTGGAGAAGGTGGACACTGTGCCTGAGGGGCAATGGAAACTCTAAGAGGGGGTGACAGAGAAGCTGCAAATCGCTTTCAGAAGCTTTCCCTACATTCTCCTTGAGGGGGACCCAGCTCTATTCCAAATCCTTTCTTCTGGAAGAATTATTAGGTAAACCAGACTAATGGCTTTGCTAATGTGCTGTGCTCAGTTGCTCAGTTGTGTCCAACTCTTTGTGACCCCATGGTCCTCTGTCCATGGAATTTTTCAGGCAAGAATACTCGATTGGTTTGACATTTCCTTCTCCAGGATATCTTCTAGATCCAAGGATCAAACCTGTGTCTCTTGCATTGGCAGGCAGATTTTTTACCACTGTGCCACCTGGGGAGCTCTTTTCTTCTCCATGCAGACACAAATCCTTAAGAAACAAAGCCCTCTTCTTATTAATGAATTCAAAGGTTTGTCCTTTTTAATGTCCTTCTGTGAGGGTATTAGATGAAGTATATGTCACCAGAATCCTCTGTCCTCTAGAAGTTCCGTATTTCTTATTTTTCTTCACCACAAAATTCACATTTTGGGGCTCTGGAGCCCCTTATAATGACTACCTTGAGAGCTACAAACAATGGTATTGGGCTGAGTTGGGGTGGGGTGGTCGGGGCAGAGGAGGCTCTCATCAGCTGCTGGCATTAGCTGCACGGTGGTTGCGGGGTAATGCAGTTCTGCTTGTTCCTAATATAGAGAGGTATTGCATATTCTCTATCCATCCCTGAGAACTGAATTCTACTGTCATTTTCTTTTCGCCTCATAGACGATCAGCTTAACTCCTTGCCTATGTTGTTAAAAACTGGAATCGGTATAAACAGTGTCATTGGGAAAAGTTAGACATTTTTGAGAGCATGAACCAAGAAAAACTAGATTGGTAAAAGTAATGTGAAGTGGTCTCTATCAAAGTCATTATGTTTGATCGGTTTTTCTAAGGCATTAACCTCAGAGGTATCTTGGAGAGATGCTTTCAAGATACAGTGCTCTTATAAAAGATGACAGCAGAGTCAGTGGGCTAAAAAATAAACTAGGACCCGGAGGACCCCATTTGAAATTCCACCTTCCTACTGAATCTCTGAGGTACAAAGCAAAGTCGCTTAGGCCATCACTGCTTCAGTTTGGCTACCTGTAAAGGGGAACAATAGCTGCTTATATAGTTTGAAAGCTCAAAAATTTCTTTATATTACAGAAGCATTACACATTTATTCAGGGGAAAATGCAGATAGTTAAGAAGAACACAAAATATGCCTGCAAGCTCCTTTCCTGCCCAGAAGAAATAATTACTTCTCTCTAGTGCATATCCTTTGAGATCTCTGGGTCATCTTTGCATTCTAAGTTTTGGGAGTTACTCTTTTTTTCAAAGATGCTTACTTAAATTCATTTTATTTATTGACTTTTTGGCCATGCTGTGTGGCACGCAGGATCTTAGTTCCCCAACCAGGGATGGAACCCATGCCTCCTGCAGTGGAAACACAGATTCTGAACCACTGGCCCACCAGGGAAGTCCTTTGGAGGCCATTCTTTAACAATGATTGATGAACATGAAATATTCAATAAAATTTCAGCCCATTTCAATATGTCACCCTTCACTTTCTTGTTGAAGTAAGGTAAGGTCAATCATACCAAAAGATATATTAAAATGGTGTAAAAGATAGACTTCATGTTACATCACAAAATTGTGAATTTGTACCACAGGAAGTAGGTAAAAATTCACACATGGATTCATATGCCCAGGGCAACCAAATTAGCAAACACTGATCTTGTGGAACCTTGTGGACTGTATACAACAGGTCCTCAGTCAACAGTGGAGGGGAGAGTAATTCTTGTTAATGGGACAACACAAGGATAGACACAGCAAACTCCTTTGCTTATGGAAAAACGCTGCTAAGTTGGGTTCAAGGATTGAGAGAGATCCTGACCTCTATGTGATGCTGCATAATCCAGGCCATAGTGACCGAGGTGACCCAGCAACCACACTGAGTTGCCCAGTTCATTCTAGACTTTGTTGTTGTCATGAAATTGTGCATCTCCCAACATGCCCAGGGACCTTGAGGGCCTCTCTGGGTAAGTTTGTTTGTAAGGGTCTTTATGGAGAGGCAAGTGGAGCCCTCCAATATTATTATCTCAGCATGGGGAGGGGGTGGCTGAGGCCTGGATTTCTGAGATGGCTTCTCCATTACATGGACAGTTCATGGGCTGGGAACCAATTGCTTAGGAAGAGACATGGGAGAGATATTTTACATGGAACACCTTGTGCATTTCAGTTTTATACCATGCATGAACAAATATTATCTATTACAAAAACAAATAAAATTTAACATTTAGAAAAATCTAAACAGGCAAATGGCAGTGAAAAAATCCAGCATTTCAGGTGGAGGTTGGATTGCTATACAGCATTTAAAAATCCTGAATACATTTTAATTCTCTTGGAAGGATCAAAGGAATATGATAAAATATTCACTTGTAGAAAATTCTACTTCCTGCAATATCCTGGATTAATGGAAAAAATCTAGAGATGTTCCTTTTAGAGCAGACTGTACTCTAATTCGGTGCTGTGGCCACAGGACTCAAACCACCCTAACTAAACCGACTGAGGAATATTGAAGGATAGCACCCAACTCAGCTGTGAATTAAGCCTTCCTCCACTGAGTAAAACATGTTCTGTGTTATCTTCTCCACAACAGAGAAACTTGAATAATCCTGACCATGTTTTCTTACTTTTAAACTTTTATAGTGAATTATTTTTAGGCCAATGGACCATTTTTGAGACTCTCTGAGAGATGGTGTTTGTCTCTTAGTTCATTAAGTTATGCACAATAGCATTTGGAACTTCACTTACTACACTAGTAGGTCATTTATGTAGTCTCGCCACATGATTTGAACACGTGCTGCTAATGGTACTAGATTAGAGCCTGTAGTTCTTTTGCACGATATAGTACACCATGACTTAAGACATTAATGTGACTTCACTGAAATAGTCTGTATTCATCCCGTGACCTATATTTATTTTCCAAATATACTGCATTTTACTTTTAATTTGGGCAAGGAATGAGCTTACCTGTAGAAAACACACTTAAAATAGACTGTACTCTGATAACTTTCCTTTGTTTAGAAATTTCATTTATAGTCCTGGCAAGCACATGTTTTGAATTTTCTACCTACCTATCAATTATTCACCTATCATGAGGGTTATCCAGAAGATAATAGCTGAAAGAAAATGCCAAGTGAAATTATTTCCATGTTATTAACTCAAGACCAGATGTAAGCATACATTTGCTGTGCACCCTTCTGCATCTACATGCCTTTGCAATACCAAATTTGGCTTTGCGTGTTTCTGAAATCTTCTAGACTCCCTTTCCCGGTCACGGTCTCCTCCTGCTCAAGCTTTGCATCTCTTTCTCTGTGTTCTTGCCTTTCATCTATCCTCCTCTGGGCCAACAAGATCATCTGCCGGCTTGTAAACTGATATTCCTGATTCAATCTCAGTATAATTAGAGGGGCAGTTTTCAACAGTCTGGATTTCTGCTTTTCTCTCCAAATTGTGAGGTTGATTAAATTATGCATCTGACATCTATGTTCTTAAAGCAGAAGTTCATCTAATGGACTGCAGCAATTAAATAAAAATTTCCCCTTGTTTTGTTTTCCTCTGAGCTGTTTTAATTTTGAACAATGGCAAGGACACTGCAACAATGCATAAAGCGTAAATGAACAGCTTAATAAATTTTTATAAAGCAAAGAGTACTTAATCGTCAGCCAGGTGAACAAATAGGACATGGCCAGTGCCCCAGGATGCCCTCGTGTGTTCTTCCTCCCTGACCACAAGTTTCCATGCTCTTGACTTTCCTGACCATTTATTCCTTCCTTTTCTCTATAATTTTACCACCTATGTGTGTGCATTCCCTCCAGCAGTAATTCAGTTTTGCCTCCTCTTTTTATATCAATGTATTTTGTAAATGTTTGGGTCTGGCTTTGTATGGGTCAGGTTTCTGGCAGGAAACAAGTAACATAATCAAAATGAGAATTTAAGAGAGTTTGCTAAAGAGACTGTGTACAAGCTGTGTGCAAAATGAAAGCAGCACTAATATTAATAGTGGGGAAGTGGGGAGCCTTCCTGACCCGAGGTCTATGAGGCAGGCAGCTGCAGGAATCCTGTGCTGTCACTGTACAGAGCCATCTGGACACGCTCCATTTGCCCCCAGGTCCAGCTTTCAGCCCCTGGGCCCGTGTCTGTGCTGGGAGCCTGACCAGCACAGATTTCTCCAAATGGGCCACCTGCCCTCTGGCTTTTGGTCAGATCCCACTGACAATAAGCAGGTGAGAGGGTGAGGGGACATAGGGGAGGACATCCATTCCCGGGCTCCTTGACCAAAAGAAGGCGATGGCACCCCACTCCAGTACTCTTGCCTGGAAAATCCCATGGACGGAGGAGCCTGGTGGGCTGTAGTCCATGGAGTCGCAAAGAGCAGGACATGACTGAGCAACTTCACTTGCCTTTGGTCATCATAACTGATATCTATTGAGGCACACATGTATGTTTTCTATTGTTAGAATTCATAGACTATATCCAGTAGCAGAATTGCTGGGAAATGTAGCTTATGTACATTCAATTTCAGGAAATAATGAAAGTATTTTCTAAACTTGCCTTGATTTACGCTTGCCCTGAAATTATGTTTGCCCTGAAATCACTCCCTGATTTATGTAGCAGTTTGTGAAATAGAGTTGCCAATCTTAGGTACTGCCAATCTTTTAAATTTTAGCCATACTAAACACAGTGTTATTTCATTTGGATTTCTTTCATCAGTAATGAGGTCACGCACTGTATACATTCACTGGCTGTTTGGAAAACTTTCATGTTCTAGTTTCTGGTCCATTTTTCTTTTCTTTTTTCCAAATAATATTTCTGTAATTCTTTCTTTTTGATGATGAATCAAAAACATTCCTTCCTGAAAGTTTTCTAATCTGCATATTTTTACCTGCTAATAATGGGACTCCACCCAGCATAATTTCTATATATAAATTTTGTTTGGATATTCATTTTCCTCTGAGAAAACTGCAGTCTGTTTTCCTTAAGCTTTAGCAGTCTAGGAGCCTATTTGCTTTTAAAATATTTTATGATATTTTTACTATTACTTCTTGCAGTTTTCATCTTGTTCATTTCCTACAGTGTTGTGCATTGTCTGCTTTTTCCTTATTATATAAAGATATAATATTCCTTATTACAAAAATTGTATTTATGTCTTCCTACTTATAGTTTGCTTTTTGCCTGTCTTATGGTCTTATGTATTTTTATGGTTATAAGCTTTAAATTTATTATACCCTACTATTAATATTTCCTTTGTATTACTGCTTATATGTTCTATGTAAAAAATAATTTCCTCCTTATTTAGATTTTTTCTCCCAATTTCTCTTAATAGTGTTTTATAGTTTTATTTGAAGAAGACTTGTGTATCTTTCATTAATATTCCTAGGTATTTTATATTTTTGACACTACTGCAAACAGTTTTCTTCTTTAAGCCTCACTTTCTAATTGTTTGTTCCTGTTACAGAGAAGCAATACTAATTTTTGTATATTCATTTTGTATTAAATAGCAGCTTATTTTCCACTCAGGAAAACAGGAATTATTCTAAGTATTTTATACAAAGAGAACTTAATATAAGAGATTTGTAACAGGTGATAGAGAAATTGAAAATTGAAAGAGGAGAGGTAATGGGGCAACTCAAATTATAAAAACCAGTGAACTGTTTCCACCTCTGGACTGTAGGAATAAAAAAAGGTAGCATTACTGAAGCCCAGAGACCAGCATCACTCAGCCTAAGTGGAGCAGAGACAGCACGTGCAATAGGGGCTAGAAAGAAATCAATAGTTCCCTGAGATGCCACAGGGAGCAGAGAGAGAAAAACACCCTGGATCCACTCCCACCCCCACTATTATTCAGCCAGGCTCTTCCATGGGCTGAATGAGTGTAAATAGAAGCCACAGGCCAAAATAAATTGCAAAATTTTGTTCCCTTCAGTACAGTACAGGACAGGGGAGAAACAGAATGGATGGGGGATGGATAGGTAACTGACCAGATTATGTGTTACCTACTCTGAAAATTTCTCTCTCTCCTTGAATACACACAATCATATCTTTCACAAATAATGGCAGTTTTATTACCTGCTTTTCAATCCTTTGAATATTTATTTATTTTCTTTGCCTTGTTGTACTGTCGATGTAGGTGGATTTTTAGGCTCAGAGACCATCAAGTCACTCTCCGGTCTCCTGGAGCTATCTGCAGGTTCTTCCTGGGCATCGCAAGCCCATCTGCGATAGGTAGGACTAACTGCCTACTTCATTTTTAGAATCAAAGGTTCATGCGATTTCAGAGCTGGAAGGGCTTTAAGAAGTTACCTTGTACAGGCATTGGCAAGCTACTATTCTACAGCCCTTGGGCCAAATTTCACCTGCTGCTCACTCTGTGAATAAAGTGTTACAGCTACATTTCTTTGATCATGTGTATCTGTAGCTGCTTTGGTGCCGCAACGGCACAGTTGAGTAGCTGGACACAGACCACATGGTCTTCTAAGCCCCAAATATTTACTATTTTGACTTTTTGCAAAATAAGTTTCCTACTCTTGATCTAGTCCACCCTCTTCATTTGACAGATGAGGAAACTGGGACGTGGATTAGATCACAGACCTCCAGACTCTAGACTTGTGTTGTTTTCACTGTATTACATAATTAGAAACTTCTCCGGATTCAATGTGGAGTCTGTGCTGTAAGATGGGGCAAGACGGACGTCCTATTGTGGAGATGGCCCGGGCTGGGCCCTTAGGATGGGGGGCCAGCAGGGACTCAGGGGATGCAGCTCTCCTGTCTGTCTGCCTTTCTCTCTATTATGGATGAGACCATGGCAGTAACAGTTCTCCTTTGCCCTACAGCAATAAAGAAGAGAGAAAAAATGTGAAGAATGAGCCTCTTCTCCTCTTGTGCAAAGGCCTCTCCCTCACATGCAGTGCCAGGATGATGTTAGCTTAGCTTCCTCAAAGTACTGCACAATTTAGAGTCATCAATTTCATCTTGAAAGTGTTGTGAATGTTGTTGTTGGCTTGAAAGTTAAGATTTCCAAAGGACCTTGAATTATTATTTACTGTCCTTGTTGCCATTATTCACAGCTCCCTAGACATAGAAAACATTCAATTAAATTTTCAAGCAGTCCTGTTTGATGATGGATACAGGGAGGATTTCTACTGAAAAGGAATGACCTCACATTTACTTTTCTCAGTATTGAGGCCTCAGCTTTCTTCTGTTTGAAAAGACATAATTACTTTAAAAAATGTTAAATGATTTTACATTTTTTTTCTTATGTCCTTAATATGTCAGTCTCTGTGGCGACTTCAAATGGAAAGACTGATTCTAGACTCCAAGTTTGTCTTTGTCCTCTGCTGTTTACCACTACATTGTTTGGGGGTTTAAGTGCCAATTTTCATAAAAGAATATTTACTTAACTAGATATTCCCATAAGTGAGGGTCTTACAGTAAGAGAGATAAGGAGCTTTATTTTCTGTTAACCTAAGCTTATTCTCTCTCTCTTTTTACTACTATGTAGGAGAATTCGCTTTCTTAAAGTTCATTTCAAATCTTTCCTGCTTTGATTTCTTTGCAAAGTTATGACTTCAGTCAGAATATTTTAGAACTCAAATGCTGGATTTAATTTTTTAAAACATTTATTTGTAGAGTTAAGGGAATGGCTGTTTCTTTGTCTTCAGGAGCACGTTCCTTTAGCTCTGATCTCATATCCTATCTTCCCCCACGGACAAACCCTGGAGAGGCATCTGAGTAACAAGGAGGTGGGTGCAGACCGGGTCACCCATCACCTGACGTCATCATCCTCTGAACCATCTTCCACAGTTATATCTGTTGAGGGAGACGAGAGTGGTTTGCTGTATTATTGTCTTCTAAGTCTGGAATATATAAAACTGCTTATGACACCATGGTTCCAGAAAGCAGGCTGGACGCTTTACCTCAAAACGGGGAAAGGGGGAACAAGTGATGCTAAGTTGAGCACAAATCTAATGTCCTCTTCTTCCTCTTTGATGTGGGTCCCCATAGCCAACACCTGGGCATTTGATTCCCTATGAGCTGTGTAATGAAAAAGTCTAGGTTTTGCCCATCTACTACTAAAATGAGGGCAGTTACAGTAATATACAAATTTCTACCTCTTAAGGTTCCTACTCCTAGACCAAACATAAGTTAGTTGATTCTTTGCCCCTATCATTCCTCCTTGTTGATTTTTGAGACTCCCCAGTGGCCTGTGTGTCTCAGTTCTGTCTGTTGTCCACAGCTCCTCTTGACAGAAGAAGGTGCCACAGTATCTCCCCTGCAGAACTCATGGGGTTCTGCTGGGGAGATAGCACCACAGCCCAGTCTCACTCAGAGGCTGCCTTCTCTTTGCAACACTGGTTCTGCTGGTCAGATAATCACTGCTGAAGTCAGGCTGCAAAGAGCCCAGTGCCATTTGCCACTCAGCTGCAGGACTGGGGGAACTGCAGTGCTCTAAGTGGACAGAGAGCGAAAGGAAAAGGACAGGTTTCTCTTATGCTGCGCACCTTTACCAGTGTCCCTCCCAGTATTGCCATCCTCCCAACCTGCTTGACCCAACAGTTTGCTTTTAGGTGAACCCTAATTAAGATCTTTCTGGCTTTGTAGAAGGTTGCAACCTGTTTGTCCACAGGATCATGACATTTTGAACTGAGAGAACATTCTTTCTTGCTGAATGATACTTGGTTGGAGACTAGAAATATTAGATTTCTTTTTTTTCACACCTAAAAAATTTTTTTTGAATTGAAGGATAAATGCTTTACAGAACTGTTAGTTTCTGCCAAACATCAACATGAATCAGCCATAGGTATACATATGTCCTGTTCCTTTTGAGCCCCCCCCCCCCACCCCACTTTCCTCCCTATCCCACCCTTCTAAGTTGTTACAGGGCCCTGGGTTGAGTTCCCTGAGTTATACAGCAAACTCCCATTGGTTATTGTAATATAAGTTTCCATGTTAATCTCTCCCCACATCCCACCCTCTCCTTCCCCCTCACCCATGTCCGTAAGTCTGTTCTCTATGTCTGTGTCTCTGTTGCTGTCCTGCAAATAATTTAATCAGTACCATTTTTCTAGATTCTATAGATATATGCATTAATATACAATATTTGTTTTTCTCTTTCTGAGAAGTGTCAGATTTCTTAATGGTCTATCTTTTTCCATCCATGGGCTGACATATCCCACTTTCGCATTCCCAGTGCTCCTCCCCATTCAGGGGATTCACACATATCCAGAGAAGCTGGGCAGAAGCAAGTAGAAAAGTTAGTTACATCAGCTGTATACCCAGGTGAAGCCTGGGGGTTGTATGGGCCAGGAGCCAGGGCTAGGACCTCTGACTCTGAGGGAAGCAAATGCTTAAAAAATTTTTTTTTATTGAAGTATAGTTGATTTACAATGTAGTGTTAATTTCTTCTGTACAGCAAAGTTATACACACAACATATTTTCTTTCTCATATTGTTTGCCACTATTGTTTGTCACAGGGTATTGAATATAATTCCCTGTGATATATATAGCAGGGTTTCTCAGGTGGTACTGGTGGCAAAGAATCCACCTGCCAATGCAAGAGATGCAAGAGACATAGGCTTGAACCCTGGGTTAGGAAGATTCTTTCGAGGAGGAAATGGCAACCCACTCCAGTATTCTTGCCTGGAAAATTCAGAGAATCCTGGCAGCTGCAGTCCATGGGGCTGCACAGAGTTGGACATGACTGAGCAACTGAACACAACAACAGCACAATACAATAGGAGCTTGTTGTTTATCCATCCTGTATACAATAGTTTAGGGCTTCCTAGTTGGCTAAGTAGTAAAGAATCTGCCTGCCAAGGAGATGTGGGTTCAATCCCTGGGTCCAGAAGATTCCCTGGAGGAGGAAATGGCAACCCAATCCAGTATTCTAGCCTGGGAAATCACATGGGTGGAGGAGCCTGGCAGGCTACAGCCCAAGGGATCTCAAAGAGTCAGATATGACTTAGTAACTATACAATAATAACAATATAATAGTTTGCCTTTGATAATCCCAAACTAGACAGATGAATGGATAAAGATGTGGTACATATATTCAATAGAATATTACTCAGCTGTCAAAAAGAATGAATAATAATAATAATTATTATTAATAACTGTAAATAATCCCACTTACAGTAACATGGATAGACCTAGAGTTTATCATACTAAGCAAAGCAAGCCAGAAAGAGAAAGGCAAACATCATATGGTATCACTTGTATGTGGAATCTCAAATACAGTGCAAATCAGCAGGAAATTAATATCTAGGAAACAGAATCACAGGCATAGAGAGCAGACTTGGGACTGCCAAGGAGGTAGGTGTGGGGAGGGAAGGACTCTGTGTTTAAGATGCTCACTTTGCCTTCTCTTGGTATCTCAAGATCCTGTGTTTCTATTGATTCACAGTCTTAGAAAGGGTTGCATCATGTTACCTTGAAAAACAGTGTTGCTCTTGGAGAAAACGCTTAGAAGAAAACTGTTGCCCTTCCTTACCCAAGGCCCACATGCCAGTTACCTTCTGGGCTACTTCACTGTATTCAGAACAGTATCCCTTCTGTTTATCAGATTTGGTACTCTGAGTCTGATTTTTTGAATCAAATTCTTTACTCCTTTATGGACAATGGTTCTGAATTTTTAGTGCCATTGACCTCTTTGGAAGCCTGGGGGCCTTTCTTAGTGATTACCATATTAATGCATAACATGAAATGCATAAGAGTATAAAAGAGCCTAAATGTAATGAAATACAGTTAACAAAGTACTTTTTTTTAAATTTCCTACTTCTTTTTTTAAACATTTAATAACAAGATCCAGTGATGAGTCTAATAAACAATTTTAAAGTGGTGATAAATTGATATTTTGAATTAACAATAATTCTAATATGATGTGAAAATATCTGTGTTTTCTGTTGGTGGCAAAGTCATGGGTACTGTTAACATTGCTCTGTTTGGGGCTTTCCAGGTGATGCTAGTGTTAAAGAACTCACCTGCCAAGGCAGGAGCTATAATGTTGATCTGGTTTGTAGTAGAAGGAAATGCTTTGTTGCAGTTAAAGATTAGTGAAAATAAGTATGAATTATTTTTCTATCCAAGTTCACAAATCTGGGGTTCATGGATCCCTGGTTAATGTGTGAGCTCTGAGCAGGGTTCCCTTGGCCATTTCTGTGGTTTGGTCTTGGTCAAGGTCCCTGTGGTCCATTTAACATGCTGTGGTATCTTTGGCCCTTGAAGGGAATCAGAGTTTCTGGCCCCCTGGTTCAAGCAGAATTTTTAGCCTTTTAGAAAACTAAAAGATACTAATTGGTACCTAGAAAGGGGTGCTACTTGGCTGACCAGCTAAGAACCCAACCCTCAAGGACAGATGGGCTTGGAATGAACAGGGGAGGAGGGCTGTACAGCTTCTTCTCTCTTGGGCAGCTTCTTAACCCAGCCTTGCCCCCTTCGAGGATTCCTGGGCCTCCTGGTGCTTAACTCAGGGCAGGGTGGACAGAGGCCATTCCATCCTCCTTTTGCAACCCCTGCATCCCAGAAAATCTGGCTATATGGACGTCTCCTTGTGCCTTCCCACTTCGTGCCTTGCTGTATCCCTGTCCTTGAAGGAGATCTCTCCCATCATGCTCTGTCAGAGTGAGCCATTTGCTTTATTCCTTCACTTGATTAAAATGTCCGCCCCCCCCCCCCACAAGAATGGCTACTGTTTATGTTGTGAGTGTACACTAAACTTGTGGGAATATGTGTAATATCTACTTTAGACTAGTACCAATCTTTCCAAGCCACGTTCAGATCCAACTACCTCCTTGGTGCCTCCCCTGGTATTTAAGATGCAGAGGACTCCCTACCTGGGTTCTCAGGCCTCCACTGTTGTCATCATATTCTATGGTGAACAGATGGCTTCTCTTGTCTCTTCTTCCAGATCATAAGGCCTTTGAAGACAGTGTTTAGGTATTTACTTATTGATGCATTCTCCCCAGTACCCAGCCCGGTATCTTGCACACAGCATCCTATTTTATCATATTCTCATTAGTTAATTATTTAATATGCCACATGGTAAGCACATAAGAAAACGCATTTTGGGCAACATTTCAACTAAAAATAATGATTGATAACATTTTGGTTGAATCAATATAAAATTTTCTTGAAAATCCACTCTTCACTGTAATAAGCTATTTCTAGGGAGGGGGCATTTCTACCCACCTTTTTGCATCAGATTGGCCTAAGTGTAGCCCTCCTGACTTGATAAAACCAAATAATTCTTTGTTAATTAAATTGGTCAGGCTATTTGCTAGGGTATATGTTAAGAAGAAAGGCATCTCCTCCCTGTATACAGGTGAGGCTGTCATCCATCCCTACTCTGGGGACACCAACCATCCTAGTCTGTGGTGGGGATGTATTGGGGATAAGGCAGAAAGTAGGAGCCCTCTTGGCTCTTTGAGCCTAAACTGTGCTTCCCATCTCACTTCTACCAAAAAGTCATTGTATGGGGGTTATTGGATGTCTTTCCAACTATTATTAGGTTTTACTTTGATTTCTAGTCATCTATTTTGCAAAGAAAAAAAAAGAAAAACTCCCTTAGGCCAGATTTTCTCAAGGAGGTCAGGTGAACAAGGCAGTTAGTTCAGTTCACTGATGTTATTTCTCATAATAGAACTTTTCTGGTCTTTCAGTTCAGATCAGTTCACTTCAGTTGCTCAGTCATGTCCGACTCTTTGCGAGCCCATGAATCACAGCACCCAGGCCTCCCTGTCCATCACCAGGTCCCAGAGTTCACCAAAACTTCTGTGCATTGAGTCGGTGATGCCATCCAGCCATCTCATCCTCTGTGGTCCTCTTCTCCTCCTGCCCCCAATCCCTCCCAGGATCAGGGTCTTTTCCAATGAGTCAAATCTTGGCATGAGGTGGCCAAAATATTGGAGTTTCAGCCTCAGCATCAGTCCTTCAATGAACACCCAGGACTGGTCTCCTTCAGAATGGACTGGTTGAATCTCCTTGCAGTCCAAGGGACTCTCAAGAGTCTTCTCCAACACCACAGCTCAAAAGCATCAATTCTTCGGCGCTCAGCTTTCTTCACAGTCCAACTCTCACATCCATACATGACCACTGGAAAAACCATAGCCTTGACTAGACGGACCTTAGTCGGCACAGTAATGTCTCTGCTTTTGAATATGCTATCTAGGTTGATCATAACATTCCTTCCAAGGAGTAAGCGTCTTTTAATTTCATGGCTGCAATCACCATCTGCAGTGATTTTGGGGCCCCAAAAAATAAAGTCTGACACTGTTTCCACTGTTTTCCCATCTATTTCCCATGAAGTGATGGGACCAGATGTCATGATCTTCGTTTTCTGAATGTTGAGCTTTAAGCCAACTTTCTCACTCTCCTCTTTCACTTTCATCAAGAGGCTTTTTAGTTCCTCTTCACTTTCTGCCATAAGGGTGGTGTCATCTGCATATCTGAGGTGATTGATATTTCTCCCAGCAATCTTGATTCCAGCTTGTGTTTCTTCCAGTCCAGCATTTCTCATGATTTACTCTACATAGAAGTTAAATAAGCAGGGTGACAATACACAGTCTTGAAGTACTCCTTTTCCTATGTGGAACCAGTCTGTTGCTTCATGTCCAGTTCTAATTGTTACTTCCTGACCTGCATACAGATTTCTCAAGAGGCAGGTCAGGTGGTCTGGTATTCCCGTCTCTTTCAGAATTTTCCACAGTTTATTGTGATCCACACAGTCAAAGGCTTTGGCATAGTCAAAAGAGCAGAAATAGATGTTTTTCTGGAACTCTCTTACTTTTTCCATGATCCAGCAGATGTTGGCAATTTGATCTCTGGTTCCTCTGCCTTTTCTAAAACCAGCTTGAACATCTGGAAGTTCACAGTTCACGTATTGCTGAAGCCTGACTTGGAGAATTTTGAGCATTACTTTACTAGTGTGTGAGATGAGTGCAATTTTGCAGTAGTTTGAGCATCCTTTGGCATTGCCTTTCTTTGGAATTGGAATGAAAACTGACCATTTCCAGTCCTGTGGCCACTGCTGAATTTTCCAAATTTGATGGCATATTGAGTGCAGCACTTTCAAAACATCATCTTCCAGGATTTGAAATACCTCAACTGGAATTCCTTCACCTCCACTAGCTTTATTCATAGTGATGCTTTCTAAGGCCCACTTGACTTCACATTCCAGGATGTCTGGCTCTAGGTGAGTGGTCACACCATTGTGATTATCTTGGTCATGAAGATCTTTTTTGTATAGTTCTTCTGTGTATTCTTGCCACCTCTTCTTAATGTCTTCTGCTTCTATTAGGTCCATACCATTTCTGTCCTTTATTGAGCCCGTCTTTGCATGAAATGTTCCCTTGGTATCTCTAATTTTCTTGAAGAGATCTCTAGTCTTTCCCATTCTGTTGTTTTCCTCTATTTCTTTGCACTGATCACTGAGGAAGGCTTTCTTACCTTTCCTTGCTATTCTTTGGAACTCTGCATTCAAAGGGGAATATCTTTCTTTTTCTCCTTTGCTTTTCACTTCTCTTCTTTTCTTAGCTATTTGTAAGGCCTCCTCAGACAGCCATTTTGCTTTTTTGCATTTCTTTTTCCATGGGGATGGTCTTGATCCCTGTCTCCTGTACAATGTCACGAACCTCCATCCATAGTTCATCAGGAACTCTATCAGATCCAGTCCCTTAAATCTATTTCTCACTTCCACTGCATAGTCATTAGGGATTTGATTTAGGTTGTAGCTGAATGGTCTAGTGGTTTTCCCTACTTTCTTCAATTTCAGTCTGAATTTGGCAATAAGGAGTTCATGATCTGAGCCACAGTCAGCTCCCGGTCTTGTTTTTGCTGACTATATAGAGCTTCTCCATTTTTGGTTGCAAAGAATGTAATCAATCTGATTTCAGTGTTGACCATCTGGTGATGTCCATGTGTAGAGGCATCTCTTGTGTTGTTGGAAGAGGGTGTTTGCTATGATCAGTGCGTTCTCTTGGCAAAACTCTATTAGCATTTGTCATGCTTCATTCCATATTCCAAGGCCAAATTTGTCTGTTACTCCCAGTGTTTCTTGACTTTCTACTTTTGCATTCCAGTCCCCTATAATGAAAAGGACATCTTTTTTGGGTGTTAGTTCTAAAAGGTCTTGTAGGTCTTCATAGTACCATTCAACTTCAGCTTCTTCAGTGTTAGTGGTTGGGATATAGGCTTGGATCACCATGATATTGAATGGTTTGCCTTGGAAATGAGCAGAGATCATTCTGTTGTTTTTGAGATTGCATCAAAATGGTGCATTTTGGTCAGGGGCGGTGGCCGAGAGGAGCTAGCCTGCACCTGAGATCAGGGTCAGTGGCCAAGAGGAGCAACCCCACATCCAAGGAGCTACTCCATGTTCAAGGTCAAGAGGGGCGACCTCATCCAAGTTAAGGAGCAGCGGTTGCACTTTGCTGGAGCAGATGTGAAGAGATACCCCACATCCAAGGTAAGAGAAACCCAAGTGAGATGGTAGGTGTTGTGAGAGGGCATCAGAGAGCAGACACACTAAAACCATAATCACAGATAACTAGCCAATGTGATCACACGGACCACAACCTTGTCTAACTCAATGAAACCAAGCATGCTGTGTGTGGGGCCACCCAAGATGGATGGGTCATGGTGGAAAGGTCTGACAGAATGTGGTCCACTGGAGAAGGGAATGGCAAACCACTTCAGTATTCTTGCCTTGAGAACCCCATGAACAGTATGAAATGGCAAAATGATAGGATACTGAAAGAGGAACTCCCCAGGTTGGTAGGTGCCCAATATGCTACAGGAGATCATTGGAGAAATAACTCCAGAGAGAATGAAGGGATGGAGCCAAAGCAAGAACAATACCCAGTTGTGGATGTGAGTGGTGATAGAAGCAAGGTCTGATGCTGTAAAGAGCAATATTGCATAGGAACCTGGAATGTTAGGTCCATGAATCAAGGCAAATTGGAAGTGGTCAAAAAGGAGATGGCAAGAGTGAACGTTGACATTCTAGGAATCAGTGAACTGAAATGGACTGGAAAGGGTGAATTTAAGTCAGATGACCATTATATCTACTGCTGTGGGCAGGAATCCCTAAGAAAAAATGGAGTAGCCATCATGGTCAACAAAAGAACAAGGCAGGAACTGGTTATTTCTGGGTCTCTGTCCATGATGCCATCAGAATTTTGTAAAAATCTCATCTCTAACCTAAACATCATGGAGGAGAACTACAACAGGAAATTGACCACATTCTGTTGATAACACAGGCAGCACTGTTTTCCATTTGTTTTGGATTTTAGAACATCATGAAGAAAATCACCCAATTTCATAATATGAATGTCACATGCTAGTAAAGTAATGCTCAAAATTCTCCAAGCCAGGCTTCAGCAATACGTGAACCGTGAACTCCCTGATGTTCAAGCTGGTTTTAGAAAAGGCAGAGGAACCAGAGATCAAATTGCCAACATCTGCTGGATCATGGAAAAAGCAAGAGAGTTCAAGAAAAACATCTATTTCTGCTTTATTGACTATGCCAAAGCCTTTGACTGTGTGGATCACAATAAACTGTGGAAAATTCTGAAAGAGACGGGAATACCAGACCACCTGACCTGCCTCTTGAGGAATCTGTATGCAGGTCAGGAAGCAACAGTTAGAAGTGGACATGGAACAACAGACTGGTTCCACATAGGAAAAGGAGTGCTTCAAGGCTGTGTATTGTCACCCTGCTTATTTAACTTCTATGCAGAGTACATCATGAGAAATGCTGGGCTGGAAGAAACACAAGCTGGAATCAAGATTGCTGGGAGAAATATCAATAACCTCAGATATGCAGATGACACCACCCTTATGGCAGAAAGTGAAGAGGAACTAAAAAGCCTCTTGATGAAGGTGAAAGAGGAGAGTGAAAAAGTTGGCTTAAAGCTCAACATTCAGAAAATGAAGATCATGGCATCCGGTCCCATCACTTCATGGGAAATAGATGGGGAAACAGTGGAAACAGTGTCAGACTTTATTCTGGGGGCTCCAAAATCACTGCAGATGGTGACTGCAGCCATGAAATTAAAAGACGCTTACTCCTTGGAAGAAAAGTTATGACCAACTTAGATAGCATATTCAAAAGCAGACACATTACTTTGCTGACTAAGGTCTGTCTAGTCAAGGCTTTGGTTTTCCCAGTGGTCATGTATAGATGCGACAGTTGGACTGTGAAGAAGGTTGAGCACTGAAGAATTGATGCTTTTGAAGTGTGGTGTTGGAGAAGACTCTTGAGAGTCCCTTGGACTGCAAGGAGATCCAACCAGTCCATTCTGAAGGAGATCAGCCCTGGGATTTCTTTGGAAGGAATGATGCTAAAGCTGAAACTCCAATAGTTTGGCCACCTCATGCAAAGAGCTGACTCATTGGAAAAGACCCTGATGCTGGGAGGGATTGGGGGCAGGAGGAGAAGGGGACCACAGAGGATGAGATGGCTGGATGGCATCACGGACTCGATGGACGTGAGGCTGAGTGAACTCTGGGAGATGGTGATGAACAGGGAGGCCTGGCGTGCTGCGATTCATGGGGTCGCGAAGAGTTGGACACGACTGAGTGACTGAAATGAACTGAACTGAACTGAATGGTATGAAGTTCTGTTTGCAACTCATGGCAGGTTTGGGACAGATTTGGAGATTTGTACAGTGAAAGGAGATTCAAATGGTGTGGGCTTTTCATGGTGGCACTTTTTTAATGAGGAGAGAAGATGGGTTTACCAGTGTGGGATTGCTTTCCCAGATGAGGCAACAGGAAGAGTCCTAGAGCTGAACTGCTGTGGCCAGTTTGGCAACTGGCAGCTGCAGGCTCACCATGGCATTTCTAAGTGACTTGCTTTTATTTCCTTTTTGCGAGAGCTGTGACCTGGTTTTATAACTTATCCTGCTGTGATATAAATGATATGGATGAAAATCCATTAATTTCACAGAGAAAAATGCATGTACAGAATATTCATGGAATGGTTCTGTAATATCTCAAATGTTTAAAACTTAAACATTTTTTATACAATAATCTATATTTTGGGTCCCTCCCCCTGCTTTGGAACACTATCCCTTCAGCATTAGGTATTAGCCGTGGAATCTGGGGACTAGATTTACCAGCTGGCAGTATCTAGGGATTAACTCAGCAGTTTTTCGAGTGAAAGTTTCTTAGAATTTCTTAAATATTTTATAAGCCACGATTTTTCTCCAGCAATGTGTTATTGGAATCAGGCGAAACAGATTGTAGTTGATAGAAAATGAGACATTGATCTCCAAGGACATAATTTTCCTCACCTGTAATAACTTGTTTTGAAGTCAGAGAGCTTTTAAATCAGTTCACCTTAACTACTCCTAAGAGAAAATATTTTGTTGAACTTCTATTCTTGTCTTTTTCTTCCAACATGAACTTGTAAGTGTTTTTCAGAATATTGGTGAAGCTAAAAGACCAAATAGAATTCTGGAAATAAACCATCTTTGTCCTGTAAGCAATTTGTTCATATGGAAATGGCTGAGAGGGAAAATGATGCACTTTTGCTCTGAGCTCTGCAGAAAATTAACTAGAGAGCACAAGACTTGTGCATCTAACTGTCTTTATAGTGTCTCCTGTTGGATGTCGCAAAGGCAACCAGAAACCAGACTTGGGATCTCCTGTCTCATCTTATTACATTCCTCACATGGTGAGTGGTGTAACCCTTCACCCAGTGGCAAGTGGCAGAATAATGTATTGAATGGTTGAATTGTACCTTTTCTCCTCATGCTTCTCCTTTCCAGGTCACTTAAAAAAGGTGTGAATATAGTGAGAGTGTCTCAGTGTGACTCCCAGCCTCAGGGATCCTGGCTGGGCTGAAGCAGTGTCTGAGATCCAAGGCTGGCCTTTGGAAAGGCTTCAGCCAGTTGTAGAGGGAGGAGCTGAGAAGGGGAAAGGTTTTGAGGACCAGCAGAGAGAAAGGGAGGGAAGAATCCTGTGAGGATCTCTGCAGGGGACCTGAGTGGCACTTGCAGGCTGTGTCCCCAGGAGGTGGCATCCCTCAGGGGAAAGAGTTCTTGTCCCGAAGGAGCTGAATTTAGCCCCACCAGAGGTTTCTGTGACCTGGGAGTAGTAACATCCTAGAAGCCAATAGATGTCAAAAACAAGCATCATGTACAGAGCCGTGGTAACTGTGCAGATGGAGGCTGTTGAACCAGGAAGCAGATTGCTGGAAACAGCCCTGGAGAAGGGCCCCTGTGGTCAAGAGAGAGCATGGTGGAGAGTGAGGCAAAGTACATGGACAGACCCTGTCAGTCCACAGGCCTGCCCTGCTGATCTGCTCAGCACACAGGTTTCTTGAAATAGATTGCTAGCTTGGTATCCATCACCCCTCAGGGAAATGGCCCTCCTCCTGAAAGTGAATGCATGGGCCTCATCTGCTCCTGTCCATCTCCTCCCAATTTCCCTTCCTGTCTTTTCCGCCTTCCCAAACAGGTATGTGTTGAGGTCTGCCTGGGAAACAGGAGTCAGGCTCTGTCAACTAAGCCTCATTAAGAAAGGGAATAAGAGCAGCTTTCCAAGAGGACTGTTGAGAGGAATACTCTCTTTGAAGCAGTTATCATGACTCTGGCTCCATGCACGATGGTCCCCAGGCTCGTCATGTCCTGACACTGGGACTCAGTGTCACTCACTTGTGGTAAACAAGCTGGGTTCCTGACCTCATCATGCCCTTGGCTTCCAGCTTGACCCTGAGTCCCTGGTCTCAGGTGCTTGCCAGCTGGGCTCTCATCCACTCATTTCTCAGTGAACATATTCTTATACTCCCACCATAGCATCTCCCAAGAAAGACAAGTAATTTTTAAAGGCTTAAATAAGAACAAGTCTATCATAAGGACTTTTATTAAAAGTAGGAGGGAATTTTCAATTGAAAAAATATCAGTTAAAAAATATTAGCTGTGCTTTTTGTTGTTCTTGAAGTTAATAACACATGGATGTGAACTTAAAATAGTTTATCATTTCAGTTCAGTCCCTCAGTTGTGTCCTACTCTTTGTGACACCATGGACCGCAGCTTGCCCAGCCTCCCTGTCCATCACCAACTCCCGGAGTTTACTAAAACTCATGTTCATTGAGTCAGTGATGCCATCCAACCATCTCATCCTCTGTCGTCCCCTTCTCCTCCTGCCTTCAATCTTTCCCAACATCAGGGTCTTTTCAAATGAGTCAGTTCTTTGCATCAGGTGGCCAAAGTATTGGAGTTTCAGCTTCAACATCAGTCCTTCCTATGAACATTCAGGACTGATCTCCTTTAGGATGGACTGTTTGGATCTCCTTGCAGTCCAGGGGACTCTCAAGAGTCTTTTCCAACACCACAGTTCAAAAGCATCAATTCTTTGGTGCTTAACTTTCTTTACGGTCCAACTCTCACATCCATAGATGACTACCACAGCCTTGACTAGACAGACCTTTGTTGGCAAAGTAATGTCTCTGCTTTTTAATATGCTGTCTATGTTGGTCATAACTTTCATTCCAAGGAGCAAGCGTCTTTTAATTTCATGGCTGCAGTCACCATCTGCAGTGATTTTGGAGCCCCCCAAAATAAAGTCTGACACTCTTTCCATTGTTTCCCCATCTATTTCCCATGAAATGATGGGACCTGATGTCATGATCTTAGTTTTCTAAATGTTGAGCTTTAAGTTATGGTTTGAATATATAAATTTTTAGTTGTGTATGTGGTCAGTTGTGTCCAACTCTTTGTGACTCCATGGACTATAGCCCACAGGACAGGCTCCTCTGTCCATGGGATTTTCCAGAGGAGAATACTGAAGTGTGTGCCATTTCCTCCTCCAGGGGTTCTTCCTGACCCAGGGATCAAACCTGCACTTCTTGCATCTCCTGCAAGAAACTGGCCGGTGATTCTTTACCACTATAAGTTAAAATATAGTCTCTGGTGGATGACAAAATACTCTGACAGATGACTCTGATTATTTACTGGTTCTATCTCTCTCTATCTTCTCCATCTGGGAATTCTTGCATTACTGCATCCAAAATCTCTGTGATAGTTAATTATGTTCCACATACCAGTAAGTTTGTCATGAGGTTAATAAAATTTAAGCTCTAGGACTCCCACCTGTACTAGCTCTTCTAAGATTCAGTTCTAATTTTGTTACTATACTTTGTATAATTTTTCTTAAAAAAGAATTACTTCAGTTCAGATGCCGCAAGGGCTGGAGCTGTTCCTGGTTCCTCAGGAAGGGCTTTTTCCCCAGGTGGTAGTTGGGCCCACCGTTCCTACTGTGTTTTCTCCGAGGTGAGCTCAGGGCTCAGGCCACTGCTGATCTCCTTCCGCAACTCGTAGCTTTCAGTTCACTGATCCTTCCTCTGGGGCTCTCCCTGTGAGAACAAAGCTAGTCTTTACAAAACATATGCCAGCAATTCTGAAAATATTTTTGTTGTTTAAATAATGTAGTAACAAGTCTCCCTCTCATCCTATTCTATTCTCTAAAGGGAACCACTGTTGAGCATTTGTGTCCATCTTTCTGAATCTTCCTTTGCATTTGTAAACATGGATACTTAAAAATTTTTGCACTAAAATTGTATATCATGTTAGCAAACAATTATGCTATGTGTATTGCTCTGCAAATTTTTTATTTAGCAGTTTGTCTAGGATATCTGTCCAGTACATATAGACCTAACATTCTTTAGAAACTAGGTGATTCCTTGATCTGGATGTCTTTTTCCTTTCCTGAGTTAGGGAATTTTTCTGCTATTATTTCCTCAAATAAGTTCTGTACCTCTTTCTCTCTCTCTCTTTTCCTCTGGGATCCCTGTAACACTTCATGTTGTCAGAAGTCTCAAACTATCTTCATTGTTAAAAAAATTCTTTTTTCTGTTTATCTTGGATGATTTCCTGGAATGAACCTGGAATTTCCTTGGATGAACCTTGAATGTTAGGTACATGAATCAAGGTAATTTGGAAGTGGTCAAACAGGAGATGGCAAGAGTGAATGTCAACATTTTAGGAATCAGTGAACTAAAATGGATCGGAATGGGCAAACTTAACTCGGATGACCATTATATCTACTACTGTGGGCAAGAATCCCTTAGAAGAAATGGAGTAGCCCTAATAGTAAACAAAAGGGTCTGAAATGCAGTACTGGGACGCAATCTCAAAAATGACGGAATGATCTCTGTCCATTTCCAAGGCAAACTACTCAATATCACAGTAATCCAAATCTATGCCCCAACCACTAATGCTGAAGAAGCTGAAGGTGAACGTTGCTATGAAGATCTACAAGATGTTCTAGAACTAACACTGGAAAAAGATCTTTTCATCATAGGGGACTGGAATGCCAAAGTAGGAAGTAAAGAGATACTTGGACTGACAGGCAAGTTTTGCCTTGGAGTGCAAAATGAAGCAGGGCAAAGGCTAACAGAGTTTTCCCAAGAGAACACACTGGTCATAGCAAACACCCTTTTCAAAAACACAAGAGACTCTACACATGAACATCACCAGACTGCTGATACCGAAATCAGATTGATTATATTCTTTGTCACCAAATGGAGAAGCTCTATACAGTCAGCAAAAGCAAGACTGGGAGCTGATTGTGGCTGAGATCATGAACTCCTTATTGGAAAATTCAGTCTTAAATTTAAGAAAGTGGGGAAAACCACTAGACCATTCAGGTATGACCTAAATCAAATCCTTTAGGATTAAATAGTGGAAGTGACAAATACATTTAAGAGATTAGATCTGATAGACAGAGTGTCTGAAGAACTATGGACAGAGGTTCATTACATTGTACAGGAGGAAGTGATCAAGACCATCCCTAAGAAAAAGGAATACAAAAAGGCAAAATGGTTGTCCGATGAGGCCTTGCAAATGACTGTGAAAAGAAGAGAAGCTAAAGGCAAAGGAGAAAAGGAAAGATATACCCATATGAATGTGGCGTTCCAAAGAGTGGCAAGGAGTCATATGAAAGCCTTCCTCAGTGATCAATGCAAAGAAATAGAGGAAAAATAGACTGGGACAGACTAGAGATCTCTTCAAGAAAATTGGAGATACCAAGGGAATATTTCATGCAAAGATGGGCAAAATAAAGGACAAAAATGGTATGGACCTAACAGAAGCAGAAGATATTAAGAAGAGGTGGCAAGAATACACAGAAAGTGAAAGTGAAGTCGATCAGTCGTGTCCGACTCTGCAAGTCCATGGACTGTAGCCCACCAGGCTCCTCCGTCCATGGGATTCTCCAGGCAAGAATACTGGGGTGGGTTGCCATTTCCTTCTCCAGGGGATCTTCCTGACCCAGGGATTGAACCCGGGTCTCCCACATTGCAGGCAGACACTTTACCATCTGAGTCACAGGTTACTTTTTTTTTTTTTTTTTTACACAGAAGAACTATACAAAAAAGATATTCATGACCCAGGCAATCATGATGGTATGATCACTCACTGAGAGCCAGACATTCTGGAAAGTGAAGTCAAGTCTGCCTTAGGAAGCATCACTATGAAGAAAGGTAGTGGAGGTGATGGAATTCCAGTTGAGCTATTTCAAGTCCTAAATAATGATGCTGTTAAAGTTCTGCACTCAGTATGCCAGTAAATTTGGAAAACTCAGCTGTGACCACTTGACTGGAAAAGGTCAGTTTTCAGTCCAATCCTAAAGAAAGGCAATGCCAAAGGATGTTCAAACTACCACACAGTTGCACTCATCTCACATACTATCAAAGTAATGCTCAAAATTCTCCAAAACAGGCTTCAATAGTATGTGAACTATGAACTTCTCAGTGTTCAAACTGGATTTAGAAAAGGTAGAGGAACCAGAGATCAATTTACCACCATCCGTTGGATTTTTGAAAAAGCAAGAGTGTTCCAGAAAAACATTTATTTCTGCTTTATTGACTACCCCAAAGCCTTTGACTATGTAGATCACAACAAGCTGTGGAAAATTCTTTAAGAGATGGGAATACCAGATCACCTTACCTGCCTCCTGAGAAATCTGTATGCAGATCAGGAAGCCGGACATGGAACAACGACTGGTTCCAAATTGGGAAAGGAGTACATGAAGGCTGTATATTGTCACCCTGCTTATTTAATTTATATGTAGAGTACATCATGAGAAATGCTGAGCTGGATGAAGTGCAAGTTGGAATCAAGATTTCTGGGAGAAATATCAATAACCTTGGATATGCAGATGACACTACTGTTATGGCAGAAAGCAAGGAAGAAGTAAAGAGCTTCTTGATAAAATTGAAATAGTGAAGAAGCTGGCTCAAAACTCAACATTCTGAAAACTAAGATCATGGCATCCGGTCGCATCACTCCATGGCAAATAGAGGGAAACAATGGGACAGTGAGAGACTTTATTTTTTTGGACTCCAAAATCACCACAGGTGATGACTGTATCCTTGAAATTAAAGATGCTTGCTCCTTGGAAGAAAAGCTATGACAAACCTAGACAGCATATTAAAAAACAGAGACATTGCTTTGCCAACAAAGGTCTGGCTAGTCAAGGCTTCGGTTTTTCTAGTAGTCATGTATGGATGTGACAGTTGGACTGTAAAGAAAGTTGAGTGCTGAGAAACTGATTCTTTTGAACAGTGGTGTTGGAGAAGACTCTTGAGAGTCCCTTGGACTGCAAAAAGATCAAACCAGGCAATCCTAAAGGAGATCAGTCCTGAATGTTCATTGGAAGGACTGATGCTGAACCTGAAACTCTAACATTTCGGCCACCTGATGCGAAGAACTGACTTATTGGAAAAACCCTGATGCTGGGAAACATTGAAGGCAGGAGGAGAAGGGGATGACAGAGGATGAGATGGTTGGATGGCATCACTGACTCGATGGACATGAGTTGAGGAAGCTCCAGGAGTTGTTGATGGAGAGGGAAGCCTGGCATGCTGCAGTCCATGGGGTCTCAAAGTGTTGAAAACGATTGAGCGACTGAACTGAACTGGGTAATTTCTACTACTCTCTCTTCTGGATCAGTTATCCATTCCTCTGTCATCAAATCTTCTGTTGATTCCTTCAAGTGTGTTTTTAATTTCAGATTTTGTGTTCTCCAGGTCTGTTTGGTTCTTTATATTTTCTAACTCTTTGTTAAACTCCTTGTTTTCATCTGTTTTTCTCTGGAGTTCATTGAGCATATTCATGATCCTTACCTTGAGTTCTTTATTGGGTATTTACCTGTCTCTACTTTGCTAGCTTTTCTTCCAGAGTTTTGTCTTGTTTCTTCATTTGGAGTATATTTCTCTGTGTACCCATTTTCTTCATCACTTGGGTTTATTTATGTTTTGGATGTGTTGATTATATTTCCTGATCTTGGAGAAGAAGCCTTCTGTAGGAGGCATCCAATGGGACCCTGCAGCACACTGAAGTCAGCAGAACTGAGTTTGTTAGGGGTACCTCCAGTGTGGGCTGCTTGTGACCTTCTGTTATTGCCAGCCTGACTACTGTGGATGTGCTATGATAGGGCTGGCCCCTGCCCAGTTGCCTTACAGGTCTGCTTCCTATTGTGGCTGCCAGTCTGCTAGTGGGTAGGGCTGATTCATGACACAACTTTCTGTGTGGCTCTGGAGGCCCTAGAGCTGATGCTGGCCTGCTGGTGTCTGGGTCTGGGTCCTGGGGTTCCTGCCTGTGGAATGTGGAGTATCCTCAGGCTGGTGTGGGCCTCCTGGTGGGCTGGGCTGCATGCCCAGATGAGTGGGTGCACATCCTGGGGATGCCAGCCTGATGGTGGATGGGTAAGCCCCTGGCACGAATAGCTAGAGGGAGGACTCTGAAGTGGAGTTCCTCAGTACCAGAGGGTCTCAGGGTGGATTGAGCTCTCAGAAATGCCTTTTCCCAGGGAGAGTCTGAGCTGCCTCCTGACTCTTGGGAGGCTCTCCAAGAGCAGCAAATGTGTCTGACCCAGACTCTTTTTACATTACTGCTTCTGTGCTGGGACTTGGAACTTGTGAAATTCTGTGTGTGCCTTTGAGAGCAGAGCTTCTGTTTCCCAGTGCCTCAGGCTCTCTCATGCATAGATTTCACTGGCCTTCAAAGCCAGATGTTCTGGGGACTCAGTTCCCTAGGCAAGAGCCTGGGAATCCAAAGTGGGGCTTGGACTCCTTGCTCTTTGGGGAGAACCTCTGCAGTTGTGATCACCCTTCCATTGGTGTTTTGGTTTTCTGTGAGGATGCTTATCCAATTCATCTATCTGGACACCAATATCAGGCTCCCTTGATTACTGTGGATTTAAAAAATTCTGAAGTTATATTAGTCTTTTGACTTTGTTCTTTCTTCAAATGCATTTTGGCTATTCTATGCCTTTTACATTCCTACATGGATTTTAGAATAAACTGGTGAATTTTCAGCAAAAAAAGCTTGTTGGAATTTTAACTGTGATTACATTGAAACTAAAGATCAATTTTGGAAGAACTGGCATCTGAAAAAATTAAAACTTTTGACTTATAAACATGGTTTATTTTTCCATTTATTTCATCTTTTAATGTATTTTAGCAATATTTTTTCATTTTCAGAGTGCAAGTTTTATTTATCTTTTGACCGGTTTATATCCAATTATTTCATATTTTGATGTTACTCTAAATGGTTCAGTTCAGTTCAGTTCAGTTGCTCAGTCATGTCCAACTCTTTGCGACCACACGGACTGCAGCACGCCAGGCCTCCCTGTCCATCACCAACTCCTGGAGTTTACCCAAACTCATGTCTGTTGAGTCGGTGATGCTATCCAACCATCTCATCCTCTGCTGTCCCCTTCTCCTCCTGCCTTCAATCCTTCCCGGCATCAGGGTCTTTTCAAATGAGTCAGCTCTTCACATCAGGTGGCCAAAGTATTGGAGTTTCAGCTTCAACATCAGTCCTCCCAATGAACTCTAAATGGCATTTTTTGTTAATTACAATTTCAATTTGTTCATCGCTAGTATAATAGAAGTATAGCTGATTTTTTATTTGCTCTTTTTTCCTATAACAGTGCTAAACATTTATTAGTTTTTATAACTTTTCTATAGTTTCCTTGGAATTACCTACATAGATACTCATGTATGTAGTCTGCAAATACAAAGAGTTTTACTTCTTTTACAGTCTAGATGACTTTTCCTTGCCATATTGCACTGGCTGGATTCTCTACTACAGATTGAATAGAAGTAGTGAGAGTGAAATATCCTTTCTTATTCACAGTGTTAGAAGAAAAGTATCTAGTCTTTCACCATTAAGTATGATGTTTTCAATAAGTATTTATAGATTCTCCTTTCTTCCTAATTTTCTGAGAAATTTTTAAAAAATCAGGAATGGATGTTGAATTTTGTCAAATGAGTTTGCTATGTCCATTGAAATAATCATATTCTTTTTTAGTGTGTTGATATGGTCAGTTACACTGATTGATTTTTGCCTGCTGGGATTTTGATTAGTAATTTATTAAATATTAAGAAGAAGGGTTGATATCTTTCCAATAATGAGTTATGAAATTTATGAAACTTGACAGCGTTTTGCAGCTTTCTGTGTGGAGGTCTGGCACATATTTCTTCCTCTCCCTCCCCCCTTCCCTCCCTCTTCTCTCTTTTTTTGTTTGAACTCTTTAAGAGTAGATTGCCTACATACTTGCTTTAAAATATGTCCACCTGTTTTTAGCACTCCTTCCATCAGAAGTAGTTTGAAGCCCCCTTCTCTTGAATTTTGGTTGGTCTTAGTGACTTGGTTATGAGAATGGAATGCCGCAGCTGATGCTATGTGGCTTTTCAGGCTATTTCTGGGAAAGCCAGATCTCATTAAGCACATTCTCTTGCGTTCTGACATTATATTCTCTTTTGTGATTCAGCCTTTACCCTGGTGCCTGGAACCAGATTCTAAATATATGTAAAATAATTTTTAAAATAGTAACTTGTTCTACCTCTAGGGACTTGACAAAGCTGGAAGTTATGCGTTGGGGATGGGAGTGGGAGAAAACTTTGTGAAGGAAATATTTCTATTATAATTAAACACTGGGAAAACAAAGACCCAGAGAGGGTAAATCACTTGCTGATGTAAAGGTAGCCCCACAAGTGAAGCCCCCAGGCCATATCTGGCTCCAGTGTTCTGGCCCTTCCTCACTACGCCAAAGATAATAGGATTAATATGTCATATCTTCCTGGAGGACATTTTATTTGAGTATTTTAAATATTAAACTATATATGATATATTATGGAGTATAAAAAACAACCTACCATCTTTTAAAAAGACAAAACCAGAGATTTCAAAGAAATATCATCCTTGCAGCTTCTTATTTTGGACTATAACTCCAAAATTATCAAGTTACCTCTTCTGTATTGGTAGGAGCTTTAAAGATATTTCTGATCCAGGAGAAAAAATGAAATGTATTGCGCCATGCATGCTTTGCAAGGCACTGATCACAAAATTCTAAGATTACTAATACATTTTTGGTTGTCAGTACATGCCAAAGACAATGCTTATCATTCTTCCTCATTTGTATTTACTACCTTCCTACAACTAGACAATATTATATCCTATTTAATGTGAAGTCACTGAGTCTCACGCTAAGCAGTTTGCCTACATTTTCACAGACAGAGCAGGGATCCAATGTTAGGTCTGTTTGTTTCCAAGGGCTCTGCTCCTAATCCCTAATATTGCTTAAGCAAAGAATTCTTGAACTGGAGCTCCTTGTAGGATGCATAGGGGTGGAAATGTTAGTTGTAGATGTGGGCAATACTTGATTAGCTCAGTGAAAGAATTAGTTGCTCAGTTATGTCCTTCTCTTTGCGACCCCATGGACCTTGCCAGGCTCCTCTGTTCATGGAATTCTCCAAGCAAGAATACTGGAGTGGGCTGCCATTTTCTCCTCCAGGAGATCTTCCCAACCCAAGGATGGAACTCAAGTCTCCCGCATTGCAGGCAGATTCTTTACTGTCTGAGCCACCATAGTGTATTTCTGCATTCCAGCATGGTCTACAGGGGGACCATTCTATGCAAGTTAGATCTCTAATCTCTCAGGATAGAACTCATTATGGCTTCAGAATGCAGTCCTCAGCTCCTCTTTGACTGGCCAGCCAGTTTGCAGTGAGGTCTCATACCTGGCTGTGCATCTGCTCAGCCATCTGTAGTGTGAGATGTCAATCATTCTTACCTTAGGGACACCATGCAATTTCAGTTTAGGAAAATTACTGTCCTGCAGAAGGATAAAGCAGAATGCCAGTGGTAAAGATATTTTAATAACATGTCTTACTTTCCTAGATATATGGATCGTAAACTTAGAATTTTAAAGTACGTGAATAGTCTCCCAGCCTCTCAAAGCAGTTTATTTTATGCCTAACAGATCACTGGCTCGTATGTCCTCCTTCCTAGGATACTGACAGTCAAGGTTTGCAGGCCAAATAAAACCGTAGTGTCTCTGGGATAAATAAATTGCTCAAATCAGCTCTTTGGTCACTCTGTGAGTGTCTGGCTTTGGTCACTGTGGTTGTGGCAGAGAGTGGGCAGTGGTGAACAGGGGTGGGATGAGCAATAACCTGGCTGGGCATCCAGTAGTTTCTTAGAAAGGACACTAGTTTAGTGGGCTGGTGAATCTTCTGGTTGATGATTTATTTTTTCAAAAGACCTGAAACTGTTACATGTACCACTCCCTCACTTGCTCTCCTGTGATTAAGTGACTATGGTTTCAACAGCTTCATCTCCCATGAACATCCAAGCAACACATTGATTTTCAGTTTCTTTTGTGTCCTACATCACAAATGTTGAGAGACAGTGTCCACAGTTAGGTTTTATTTTAATGTCTAGTGATGACTCCCAAAGCTGAGGGGACTCGACAGGTCAGGAGACCCAGGGCTACTTCTTGTTCAAGATTTGCAGTTTGTGCTCATTTGAATGAATTTTCATTATTTCCTGCTCCTATTGCAGAATTCACAGCCTGCAGTTATATAAATGGAAACTACTTCTGTGACCTTCCTCCTCAGAGCTGGCCCTTTCCCCAGTCTCAATGAATGGGGCTGTCATCTTCCTAGCCACTCATGCCAGAACCTAGGAGCCATCCTAGGCCTTCTGCCCCTTTGGCTGTACTCAACCCATCACCACGTCCTTTTCTTTAGTCCTGAAATAACCCCTCAGCAGCCTCCCTGGCACCCTCCTGGTGCTCCTTCTCAGCAATATTCTCTACATCATAGCCAGAGTGATGTTCTCAAGTTATGAATGCATCGGCACAACTCATAAATATATGTTTAGTGCCTACCATGTTTAGGGAATACAGTGGGGAGTAAAATAAAGCTCTTCCCTCATTAAAATGCACAAGGAATTGTGTGTTAGATTCCCAACTGCTCCTCCCCTACCCCCTTGAAACACTTCCATAGATTTCTAGGTATTCTCAGGTAAAAACCCAATCTTTCCAGGGGAATTCAAAATCATGTCGCCATCCCTTCAGCCTCACTTTTGTCAACATTCACTTCATTCGAACCTCCCTGCCTGTTGCTGTTCCTCAATTATGCCAACCACCTGCCATTCTCAGGCCTTTGCATGTGTTGCCCTTCTTGTCCAGAATACATTCAGCCTTCGAAACGGAAGACTTTCTGGGTTCACCAGACTAGGCCGCATCCTTGAATTCTATGCTTTCATAGTAACATAAGAACTTTTGTGGTAGTCATCACAGTTATTCTTAGGATTAATTAGTGACTTGACCTCCACAAGTCTTTAAGTCCCATGAATTTTTTAAAAATTGAAGAATAGTTGATTTACAATGTTGTATTAGTTTCAGGTGTATGGCAAAGTGATTCAGTTTATACACACACACACACACACACACACACACACACGTACATAGGTGTATGTATACATATGTATTCTTTTTCAGATTCTTTCCCATAGAGGTCATTCCAGAAGTTTGAGTAGAGTTCCCTGTGCTATACAGTAGAGCCTTGTTAGTTATCTATTTTGTACAGTGAAAGTGAAAGTGAAATCTCTCAGTCATGTCCAACTCTTTTCGACCCTATGGACTGTAGCCCATAAGGCTCCTCCATCCATGGGATTTTCCAGGCAAGAATACTGGAGTGGGTTGCTGTTTCCTTCTCTAGGGGATATTCCTGACCCAAGGTTTGAACTCAGGTCTCCCACAATGCAGGCAGACTCTTTACCACCTGAGCCACTGTAGTAGTAGATACATTTTATATTAATATATATATTGTAATATATACATATAGTTGTTGTTCAGTTGCTAAGTTGTGTCTGACACTTTGTGACCCCATTAACTGCAGCATGCCAGGCTTCCTTGTCCTTCTCCGTCTCCTGAGTTTGCTCAAACTCATGTTCATTGAGTCAGTGAGGCCATCCAACCATCTCATCCTCTGTCACCCACTTCTTCTTTTGCCCTCAGTCTTTCCCCATATCAGGGTCTTTTCCAATGAGTCAACTCTTTGCATCAGGTGTTTGAAGTATTGGAGCTTCAGCTTCAGCACCAGTCCTTCCAATGAATATTCAGGACCAAATTTCCTTTAGGATTGACTGGTTTGATCTTCTTGCTATCCAAGGGACTCTCAAGAGTTCTCCAGCAACACTGTCCAAAAGCATTAATTCTTTGGTGCTCAGCCTTCTTTATGGTCCAACTTTCACATGCTTACCTGACTACTGGAAATACTGGAGAAACCATAGCTTTGACTCTGTGGACATTTGTTGGCAAAGTGATGTCTCTGTTTTTTTATATGCTGTCTAGGTTTGTCATAGCTTTTCATCATAGTATACATATTTTATATATAGTAGTATGTATTTGTTAATACCAGACTGCTAATTTATCCCTCCCCCATCGGTAACATGTTTGTTTTCTACATCTGTGAGTCTGTTTCTGTTTTGTAAGGAAGATTTTTGCTCATCATTTTTTAGCTGCAGAGGCCAGTATACATCATGGGTAATAAGAATTTAAAATGACATTTTAAAAATGCATCATTTGAACAAATGGACTGGGTCTTATGGAGTGGGTCTACACTTACTGATTCAGTCTGGGTTGGCCATGTACACTGATGGTGTCTGAGAGCTCAGGATCTTGAAATGCATGTACCTATGAAGCCAATCCATCTCCTCTAATTATTAGCAAATTATTCACCCTCTGATTTCTTCAGTTTTGGCACCAATATCAACAGGCTGTTATAAGGAATAAATGGAACATTGACACAAACCACTCAGCATAGTGACTGGAATTTGGTAAGCAGTAAGTGCTAGTCAAAATGATAGCAATACATCATTATCATTTAGCATAGCTTCTGTCTACACACTTAAGTAGCAGCTCTGGTCTTTACTGCTGTCAGTGAGTCATATGTGAATGAAGTGTCCCTTGGGGGAGAAAGCCTTCAGAAATCCCGAGTGCCCTTCTTAATATTCTGTACTCCACTTCCATGCAGGAGGATTTTCCCTGGGAACAGAGATCACTGCTGTTCTCCAATATTCATCCTCTCCTCTGTTGTAATAAAAAAAAATTTAAGGACCCACACTGCCCAGAATAAAGTCTGTGTTTACTAGTCTCTGTTGCATCTGATATGTCTGTTTGACTAATTTCTGGCCAATGGGGTAATGTCTGTGGCAGTTCTGAGGACATTCTTCAAGAGACAGCTGGTGTATACCCCCACCCTTTTTAAAATATTTCCCTTTCTAGCTGGAATGCTGGCTGGACCCAGAGCTGCCCTCTGTAACTATGTTGTGACTGGGCCTGAAGATCCTGTGAGGCATAGCTACAGGGCAGAACCTGGGTTCCCAGGGCCTTTGAGGTTGGAGACTTGCTCTGTAGAGCAGAGCCATCACGTGACTCTGATCTTTCTCCCTCCCAGTTTTTAAATCAGGGAAAAACGAACTTCTGCTTTGCTCAAGCCACCATCATAGGAGGCTTTATTTGCAGCTGAAACTGAATTGTAGGTGATACAGTTCTGTACTATAAGACATGGAAGGAACAAGAATGTCCTTATCTTCTTTCCAAGCCCTGGCAAATACTGATTCTGACTCCTGATTTCCTCTGAGACTTGACAGCACAATGCAAGGACCAGACTTTAGCACTGTAGAGTCTGGAAGAGTCTTTCTATGCCTTTCCACGCCCAGGTGCAGGTCAGAGTCCCAGCACCTTATCTGGCTTCTTCACTCATTTATTCAGACCACAGATATTTTTCTGTTATGCACCGTGGAGCAAGCACTGTCCCAGGTACTTGGGGTTCATCAGTAGGTTAAGCAGCTGAAGTGGGTTGTATTTGAAATGATTTCTCTTGTTTCAGAAAGGAGAGCAAAGAGGAACTGCTAGAACAGTTATATTTCTGGTTGTTATTTCAATCTCAAGATCTTTTTGGTTTTAGGGTGAATTTAGTGATGAGACTTACAGTTAACACAGATAATTTCTTTAGCTTTTAATGTTTGTGAAGACAAGTAAAAGTAGCTCTTTTTGATGTTTCATGGTCAGAAATTTTGTCATCATAGGTTAAGAGGAAGCTTGAATGATAGGCCATAGGTCTTTTTAATTTCGTTTTAAATTTATTTATTTTTTTAATTGAAGGATTATTACTTTACAGAATGTTGTTGTTTACTGTCAAACCTCAACATGAATCAGCCATAGGTATACATATATACATATCCCCTCCCTTTTGAACCCCTCTCCCATCTCCCTCCCCATCCCACCCCTCTAGGTTGATACAGAGTCTCTGTTTGAGTTTCCTGAGCCATACAGCAAATTCCCATTGCCTATCTATTTTACGTATGATAGTAAGTTTCCATGTTACTCTTTTCATACATCTCACCCTCTCTTCCCCTCTCTTGTGTATGTAAGTCTGTTCTCTATGTCTCCTTCTCCTCTGCTGCCCTGCAGATAAATTCTTCAGTACCATTTTTCTAGATTCCGTGTATATGCATTAGTATATGACATTTGTTTGTACCTTTTTGACTTATTTCACTCTCTATAATAGGCTCTAGGTTCATTCACCTCATTAGAACTGAATCAAATGCATTTGTTTTTATGGCTGAGTTATATTCCATTAAGTTTACGTACCACAGCTTCTTAATCCATTCATTTGTCGATGGACATCTAGGTTGCTTTCATGTTCTAGCTATTGTAAAGTGAAGTGAAGAAGAAGTGAAAGTCGCTCAGTCGTGTCCGACTCTTTGCAACACCACGGACTATACAGTCCATGTAATTCTCCAGGCCAGAATACTGGAGTGGGTAGCCGTTCCCTTCTCCAGGGGATCTTCCAAACCCAGGGATCGAACCCAGGTCTCCTGCATTGCAGGCAGATTCTTTACCAGCTGAGACATGAGGGAAGCCCAAGAATACTGGAGTGGGTAGCCTATCCCTTCTCCAGTGGATCTTCCTAACCTAGGAATTGAACTGGGGTCTTCTGCATTGCAGACAGATTCTTTAGCAACTGAGCTATGAGGGAAGCTACTGTAAACAGTGCTGCAATGAACAATGGGATACACGTGGCTTTTTCAGTTTCGATTTCCTCAGGGTATATGCCTAGGGGTAGGATTGCTGTGTCATATGATGCTTTTATTCCTACTTTTTAAAGGAATCTCCATACTGTCTTCCATAGTGGCTATATCAATTTACATTCCCACCAACAGTGCAAGGGTGTTCCTTTTTCTCCACACCCTCTCCAGCTTTAACTGTTTGTAGACTTTTTGATGTTGGCCAGTCTGACCAGTGTGAGGTGATATCTCATTGTAGTTTTGATTTGCATTTCTCTAATAATGAGCAATGTTGAGCATCTTTTCATGTGTTTGCTAGCCATCAGTATGTCTTCTTTGGAGGAATGTACGTTTAGGTCTTTCACTCACTTTTTGATTAGATTGTTTATTTTTCTGGTATTGAGTTGTATGAGCTGCTTGTAAATTTTGGAAATTAATCCTTTGTCAGTTGTTTCATTTGCTATTATTTTCTCCCATTCTGAGGGTTGTCTTTTCAGCTTGTTTATAGTTTCCTTTGCTGTGTAAAAGCTTTTAAGTTTAACAGGTCCCATTTGTTTACTTTTGTTTTTATTTACATTACTCTAGGAGGTGGATCAGAGAGGATCTTGCTTTGATTTATGTCATCTAGTGTTCTGCCTATGTTTTTCTCTATGAGTTTTCTGGATTCTGGCCTACATTTAGGTCTTTAATCCATTTAGAGTTTATTTTTGTGTATGGTGTTCTCCAAGCCAGGCTTCAACAATATGTAAACGGTGAACTTCCAGATGTTCAAGCTGGTTTTAGAAAAAGCAGAGGAACCAGAGATCAAATTGTCAACATCCAGTGGGTCATCAAAAAAGCAAGAGAGTTCCAGAAAAACATCTATTTCTGCTTTATTGACTATGCCAAACCTTTGACTGCATGAATTACAATAAACTGTGGAAAATTCTGAAAAAGATGGGAATACCAGACCACCTGACCTGCCTCTTGAGAGATCATATGCAGGTCAAGAAGCAACAGTTAGAACTGGATATGGGACAACAGACTGGTTCCAAATAGGAAAAGGAGTACGTCAAGACTGTATATTGTCACCACGCTTAATTAACTTATATGCAGAGTACATCATGAGAAACACCGGGCTGGATGAAGCACAAGATGGAATCAAGATTGTTGGGAGAAATGTCAGTAACCTCAGATATGCAGATGACACCACCCTTATGGCAGAAAGTGAAGAAGAACTAAAGAGCCTCTTGATGAAAGTGGAAGAGGAGAGTGAAAAAGTTGGTTTAAAGCTCAACATTCAGAAAACGAAGATCATGGCATTCGGTCCCATCACTTCATGGGAAATAGATGGGGTAACAGTGGAAACAGTGACAGATTTTATTTTTTTGGGCTCCAAAATCACTGCAAATGGTGACTGCAGCCATGAAATTAAAGGACGCTTACTCCTTGGCAGGAATGTTATGACCAACATAGACAGCATATTAAAAAGCAGAGACATTACTTTGCCAACAAAGGTCAGCCTTCAAGGCTATGGTTTTTCCAGTAGTCATGTATGGATGTGAGAGTTGGACTATAAGGAAAGCTGAGCACTGGAGAATTGATGCTTTTGAACTGTGGTGTTGGAGAAGACTGAGAGTCCTTTGGACTGCAAGGAGATTGAGCCAGTCCATCCTAAAGGAAATCAGTCCTGAATATTCATTGGAAGGACTGATGCTGAAGCTGAAACTCCAGTACTTTGGCCACCTGACACAAAAAGCTGACTCATTTGGAAAGACCCTGATGCTGGAAAAGATTGAAGGCAGGAGGAGAAGGGGACGACAGAGGATGAGATGGTTGGATAGCATCACCAACTCGATGGACATGAGTTTGAGTCAACTTTGGGAGTTGGTGATGGACAGGGAGGCCTGGCATGCTGCAGTCTATGAGGTTGCAAAGAGTCAGACACGACTGAGTGACTGAACTGAACTGAACTGATGGTGTTAGGAAGTGTTCTAATTTCATTTTTTTACATGTAGCTTTCCAGTTTTTCCAGCACCACTTATATATTATTGCCTCTTTTGTAAAAAATAAGGTACCCATAGGTGCATGAGTTTATTTCTGGATTTTCTGTCTTGTTCCCTTGGTCTATATTTCTGTTTTTATACCAGTACCATACTATCTTAATGACTGTAGCTTTGTAGTATAATCTGAAGTCACAAAAGTTGATTCCTCCAGCTCTATCCTTCTTTCTCAAGACTGCTTTGGCTATTCGGGGTCTTTTGTTCTTCCATATGAATTGTGAAATTTTTTGTTCTAGTTCTGTGAAAAATGCAATTGGTAATTTGATAGGAATTGCACTGAATCTGTAGATTGCATTTGGTAGTATAGTCATTTTCACAATATTGATTCTTCCTACCTAGGAACATGGAATAAAGTCCATCTGTTTATGTCATCTTTGATTTCTTTCATCAGTGTCTTATAATTTTCTGTGTACAGTTCTTTTGTATTCTTAAATAAGTTTATTCCTAGATACTTTATTCTTTTTGTTGCTATGGTGAATGGGATTGATTCTTTAATTTCTCTTTCAGATTTTGCATTGTTATTATATAGAAATGCAAGTGATTTCTGTATATTGATTTTGTATCCTGTGACTTCGCTAAATTCACTGATTAGCTCTAGTGATTTTCTGATAGTATCTTATCTGCAAACAGCAACAGCTCTACTTCTTTTCCAGCCATGGGTCTTTTTATCATCTAATATGGACCAACTCTTCTTCCATCCTTGCCAGGATGCAGACCAGCCTACTCTGGAGCACAGGGATGGAGGTGGTGTGCTTACTGTCAAGGAGGCAGGGACTACTCTGAGATGGCTCACCAAGGACACATGGGCAGTGTGGTTTTCCCTCCTTCAGGTTTAAGTCCTAGTCTGCTCCTGATGATCTTGGGCAGAATGTCCACAGAGAAACTTGCTTCCTCTTGCTTAGCCCTGACTGCTCCACATCAGCATGAAAGAGGCCAGGCTTGTCTCAGTATCTTGGTACCAGTGTCAGTCTAGCTAATCTGAATTTTTATTTCTTTCTAATGGGACCAAATTTTCTCTTTTTGATGCCCTGAACTGTTATTTATTTAGTGACTTGGATTCAAGTGGGGCTGTACAATATTCTCAAATATTTCTCTATCTTTTCTTTCCTAATTCAAGCTGATAGATAGTACACTTTGTTTCAGAGGATTCTGGTTCTCTTTTTCAAAAGCATAAACTACTGTGTGCCAGAGAGAGGAAGGTGTAGGAATACTTTCTGGTTTGATCAGACTCAAGATTCAGCAGGACTCAGGGAGTGTGCCTTGTGGGGCACCCCAGAGGCTGTGTCCAAGCCCTCCCTGTCCTTAGGTGGCCTGGAAGCAGCAGACCAGGGAACCTGGTTGGACCACACAGGTAGGGCAGGGTAATTTAGAAGTCACCCTGAGGAGGGATGTCCAGTGACAGGGGGCCTCCCCAGTGCTGGGAGTCCCTGTGGTCTCAGGACAAAGTGTCAGACACAACTTAGCGACTGAACAACGACAAGCATTCTATATGCTAGTTAAGATTGCCTGTTTATAGAGGATATCCTTTTGTCTTTTGGTTATACTCCTTTTATAGACTTTTCAGTAACTCTCAGAAGAAAAGTACTTTGGAAAAGAAATGTAAAGCTACTGTATTAGGAGAACATTGTTCACTAAAAAGCAATAAAAAACTACAACTAGAACTGCCTTATGACCCAGCAATCCCACTGCTTGGCATACACACCAAGGAAACCAGAATAGAAAGAGACACGTGTACCCCAGTGTTCATCGCAGCACTGTTTATAATAGCCAGGACATGGAAGCAACCTAGATGTCCGTCAGCAGACAAATGGATAAGAAAGCTGTGGTACATATACACAATGGAGTATTATTCAGTCATTAAAAAGAATACATTTGGATCAGTTCTAATGAGGTGGATGAAACTGGAGCTGATTACACAGAGTGAAGTAAGCCAGAAAGAAAAACACCAATACAGTATACTAACACATATATATGGAATTTAGAAAGATGGTAATGATGACCCTGTATGTGAGACAGCAAAAGAGACACAGATGAGGGAGGGAGAGGGTGGGATGATTTGGGAGAATGGCATTGAAACATGTATACTATCATGTAAGAAACAAATCGCTAGTCTAGGTTTGATACAGGATACAGGATGCTTGGGGCTGGTGCACTGGGATGACCCAGAGAGATGATATGGGGAGGGTGGTGGGAGGGGGGTTCAGGGTTGGGAACTCATGTACACCTGTGGTGGATTCATGTCAATGTATGGCAAAACCAATACAGTATTGTAAAGTAAAAAAATAAAATTATTAAAAAATAAATGTGTGCCCCCCCAAAAAAGCAATAAGAACTGGAAGTAATAATTTTTGAGTGATTTAAAAAAAAAAAGCTTAAGAAATGACATGAGTGTGATCAAAGCAGAGAGTATCCTTACAGCCTTCCTCTCTCTGGTAATCCTGTCCCTCCAAATAGTTTATGCTTTTGAAAACAGAACCAGAATCCTCTGAAACTAACTTTTCTGAGGCAAGGAAAAACATGTGCTATCTGCTTGAATTAGGAAAGAAAACAAAGAAATATTTGAGACTATTGTACAGCCCCACTTATTAAACAACAATTCAGGACATAAAAAATGAGTTCACGGAAACTTGACATTTTCTGAGAAACTCTTTATTTGGTGTAGTAAGGAGTAACTGCAGTAAATAATTCTGTGTGTTCTAACATCCATTTTTATCTAATCTATGGTCCAGTATTGCAGAAGTTTCTTCTTCCTCCCACTGCAAACCAATTCAGGAAAACACACCCTCATGACCCATATTCTCTGGTCCTCTGACCTCGGGGACTTTCAGTCAGAGCCTGATCCTTATGCTTGAGTAACACAAAATAAACACCCAGAAAACTTTGTGGCTTGATTATTTCTAAAGTCTACATTAGCATAGTTGGCAGAACACGTCAATGAAGTTCTGCATTTTGGTCCGGTGCTTAAGAAGTCCACTTCAAGGCATGTAAACCCTTGTTTCCTATTTAGACCCTTAGCCCAATGTGCTGGGGCAAAATGTCACAAACTGTAACATGCACTTGAACCACTTGGGGCCTCATTAAAATGCAAGTTCTGATGCAGCACAGTGGGGTTGCCCAGATTCTGCGTTTCAGACAACCCCCCAGGTGGTTCCTGTGGTCAAGAACCACACTCTGAATAACCAGGGCCTCGGAGAAGGCAATGACAACCCACTCCAGTACTCTTGCCCAGAAAATCCCATGGATGGAGAAGCGGGTCAGACACGACTGAGTGACTTCACTTTCACTTTTCACTTTCATGCGTTGGAGAAGGAAATGGCAACCCACTCCAGTGTTCTTGCCTGGAGAATCCCAGGGATGGGGGAGCCTGGTGAGCTGCCGTCTATGGGGCTGCACAGAGTAGGACACGACTGAAGTGATTTAGCAGCAGCAGCAAGTTCTGACTGGAGACTCACACCAGCAGCATGTTGTGAGAGATGGGAGCTGTTACCAAGGAAACTTCCTTCTCTTTTCCTGGAGAACTGATGGATTGAATATGTAACAGTGTAATGGGAATTCTCTAGAGGCTGCCCTCTGACAGTTACTGCCACCTCTCCAGCTTTATAATGGGATAACAGAGTCCTATTGTGGTGCGATATTCAAGTCCCCTACTGTGTCTGCAGGCCTGTTCCCTATGGATACATCTCTACTGCTGCCCTGCAAGTAGGTTCATCAGTAGCATTTTTCTATATTTCATATACATGCATTAAAGTATTATTTATGTCAAAGAGTAGTCTATATTTTCCTCTAAGAGTTTTATAGTTTCTGGTCTTACATTTAGGTTTTTAATCCATTTTGAATTTATCTTTGTGTGTGGTGTTAGGAAGTGTTCTAATTTCATTCTTTTACACTAAGCATGCACATGTGTGCGTGCATGCTTAGTCACTTCAGTAGTGTCCAATGCTTAGAGTAGCTCCCAGGCTCCTTTGTGCATGGGATTCTCCAGGCAAGAACAGTGGCATGGGTTGCCATGCCCTATTCCAGGGCATCTTCCCGACCCTGGGATTGAAATTGCATCACCTGTGTCTCCTGCATTGCAAGCAGATTCTTTACCCACTGAGCCATCTGGGAGGCCCTCACTTAATCATAGCTGTCCAGTTTCCCAACACCAGCTGCTGAAGAGAATATCTTTTCTCCGTTGTATATTCTTGCCTCCTTTGTCAAAGATAAAGTGCCCATAAGTGCTTGGGTATATCTTTGGGCTTCCTATCTTGATCCATTGATCTATATTTCTATTTTTTCTTTTTGGTTTTTATTTTTTTAAACTAATTTATTTTAATTGGAGGCTATTTCCTTTACAATATTGTGGTTTTTGCCATACATCGACATGAATCAGCCTTGGATGAACATGTGTCCTACCATCCTGACCCCCTTTCACCTCCTTCCTCATCCCATCCCTCTGGGTTGTCCCAGAGCACCAGTTTTTAGTGTCCTGCTTCTTGCATTGAATGTGCACTGGTCATCTATTTTGCATATGGTAGTATACATGTTTCAATGCTATTCCACTATATTTCTAGTGTTGTTCCCATATACTGTCTTGATGAACATGGAACAACAGACTGGTTCCAAATCAGGAAAGAAGAACATCAAGGCTGTATATTGTACTCTGCTTATTTAACTTATATGCAGAGTAAATCATGGAAAATGCCAGGCTTGATGAAGCACAAGCTGGAATCAATATTGATGGGAGAACTATCAATAACCTCAGATATGCAGATGACACCACCCTTATGGCCAAAATCATAGAGGAATGAAAGAGTTTTCATCATTCTTGATGAAAGTGAAAGAGGAGAATGAAAAAGTTGGCTTAAAACTCAACATTCAGAAAACTAAGATAATGGCATCTGGTCCCATTACTTCATGGCAAATAGATGTGGAAACAATGGAAACAGAGGCAGACTATTTTCTTGGGCTCCAAAATCACTGCAGATGGTGACTGCAGCCATGAAATTAAATGACACTTGCTCCTTGGAAGAAAAGCTATGACCAACCTAGACAGCATATTAAACAGCAGAGACATTACTTTGCCAACAAAGGTCTGTCTAGTCAAAACTATGGTTTTACCTGTAATCATGTATGGATGTGAGAGTTGGACTATAAAGAAGGCTGAGTGCCAAAGAATTGATGTTTTCAAACCGTGGTGTTGGAAATGAATCTTAAGGGTCCCTTGGCCTGAAAGGAGATAAAACCAGTCAATCCTAAAAGAAATCAGTCCTGAGTATTCATTGGCAGGACTGATGCTGAAGCTGAAGCTCCAATACTTTGGCCACCTGATGCGAAGAACTGATTCATTGGAAAAGACCCTGATGCTGGGAAAGATTGAAGGCAGTAGGAGAAGAGGATGACAGAGGATGAGATGGTTGGATGGCATCACTGACTTGACGGACATGAGTTTGAGTAAGCTCCGGGAGTTGGTGATGGACAGGGAAACCCGGCATCCTGCAGTCCATGGGATCACAGAGTCAGACACCACTGAGCAATTGAATTGAACTGAGCTGAACTGTCTTGATGACTATAGCTTTGTAGTATAGTCTGAAGTAAGGAAGATTGATTCCTACAGCTCCATTTTTCTTTCTCAAAATTGCTTTGGCTATTTGACTCCTGTTTTTCCATATGAATTGTGAATTTTTTTGTTCTAGCTCTGTGAAAAATGCCATTGGTAATTTGATAGAGATTGTATTGAACCTGTAAATTGCTTTGGGTAGTATAGTCATTTTCACAATATTGATTCTTCCATTCCAAGAATGTGGTATATCTTTCCATCTGTTTATGTCATCTTTTATGTCTTCTTGGGTTATCTTCTTGATCATTTGTAATGCCCTTCTCTATCTCTTGTAATATTCTTTAGTATAAGATATATTCTGTCTGATATGAGAATGGCTATTTTTTGATTTCCATTTTCTTTTTAAAAAAATATTTATTTTAATTGGAGGCTAATTACTTTACAATATTATAGTGGCTTTTGCCATACATTGACATGAATCAGCCAAGGGTGTACGTGTGTTCTCCATCCTGAACACGCCTCCCACCTCCCTCCTCATCCCATCCCTCAGGGTCATCCCAGTGCACCAGCCCTGAGCACCCTGTTTCATGCATCAAACTTGGACTGGCAATCTATTTCACACATGATAATATGCATGTTTCAATGCTATTCTCTTAAATCTTCCCACCCTTACCTTCTCCCACAGAGTCCAAATGTCTGTTCTTTACATTTGTGTCTCTTTTGCTGTCTCACATATAGGGTCATCATTACCATCTTCTAAATTCCATATATATGCATTAATATACGGTATTGGTGTTTTTCTTTCTGACTTACTTCACTCTGTATAAGGAATATTTTTTTCCATCCTCTCACTCAGTCTGTATGTGTCCCTAGGTATTAAGGGGTCTCTTGTAGGCAGTATATATAGGGGTCTTGCTTTTGTATCCATTTAGCCATTCTGTGTCTTTTGGTTGGGGCACTTAATCCATTTACATTTAAAGTAATTTTTGATGCATATGGTCCTATTGCCATTTTCTTAATTGCTTTGGTTTTGTTTTGTAGGTCTTTTCCTTCTCTTGTGCTTCCTACCTATAGAAATTCCTTTAGCATTTGTTGTAAAGCTGATTTGGTGGTGCTAAATCCTCTAAACTTTTGCTTGTCTGTAAACTTTTTATTTCTCTATCAATTTTGAATGAGATCCTTGCTGGGTAGAGTAGTCTTGGTTGTAGGTGTTTTCCTTTCATTACTTTAAATATGTCCTGTGATTCCCTTCGGGCCTGCAATGTTTCTGCCAAAAGATCAGCTGTTAACTGTATGGGGCTTCCCTTGTATGTTACATACTGCTTCTTCCTTGCTGCTTTTAATGTTTTTCCTTTGTGTTTAATTTTTGTTAGTCCTTGGGTTTATCCTATATGGGACTCTCTAAATTTCTTGGACTTCATTGACTATTTCCTTTCACATGTTAGGGAAGCTTTTGATCTAATCTCTTCAAAAATTTCCTCAGATCCTTTCTTTTTCTCATCTTTTTCTGGGACCCCTATAATTCGTATTTTGGTGTGTTTAATATTGTCCCATAGGTCTCTGAGACTACCCACAATTCTTTTATTCTTTTTTTCTTTATTTTGCTTTTCAGCAGTTATTTCCACCATTCTATCTTTCAGTTCATTATCCATTCTTCTCCCTCAGTTATTCTGCTATTGATTCCTGGTAGAGTATTTTTAATTTTAGTAATTGTGTTGCTGTCACTGTTTGGTTATTCTTTATTTTTCTAGGTCCTTGTTAAATGCATTAAATGACTCTTGAATTTTCTCCATTCTATTTTTGAGATTTTGGATCATCTTTATTATCATTACTCTTAATTCTTTTTCAGGTAGCTTGTCTATTTCCTCTCCTCTTCATTTATTTGGTATTATGGGTTTTTACCTTTTTTCTTTAGTTTCATAATGTGTGTTTTCATTTTATCTAATTTACTGTGTTTGTGTCTCCTTTCCCCAGGCTATAGGGTCATACTTCTTCTTGCTTTTGGTTTCTGCCCTTGGTGGGTAAGATTGGTCCAGTGATTTGTGTAGGCCTTGTCTCAGGAGGGACTTGTACATGTATTCTGATGGGAGAAGGTGAGTTTTTTCCCCTCTGCTGGGCAGGACTGTATGAGGTGGTTTGTTTGGGGGTATCTCTGGGAAAGCCTGCATGCTGATGGTGGATCCAGCGTGATTCGAAGGTGGGGACAGCATCAGCGTCCTTGGAAAAATACATATTTAATCACAGATATATAGAGAGATTAGAAATGGATAGTGTAGTAGGAAAATTAGTGGAGAAAAAGAGGCTGAATAACTTGGTTTATGTGGAATAGCATCCATGCTCCAGATGGGAATTCAGCCAGAAAAACGGGGAGCAAGAAAGAAACGACATGGGGGAATCAGTCTTTCCAGAAACTGATCCGATTTCTTTATTTTTGGGTTTGCTTATATACCTTTTGTTACACATAGGGATGAATACAGAGTCACGCGGGGGTCAGCAGTCCTGACCTTTATCAAAATCAGGTGCTTCACATAAATGTATAAAAAAAAGGTCTTAGGGATATTACATCATCTTATGGCCATGAGACCTGCTGACATTTTATGATCCTTTCTTTCTGATAACCAAAAAACTTATTTTTTCCAAGGGTGTTTTTTCTTAAACCAGGCACCACCCTCCAAATAAAGTTGCATTCCTATAGGATGAGGGTGTAGTGAGTTACAATCAAGAAAGGAATTTATTTAACCCAAGGTTAACATGATTAATCTTAAAGGTTAATACTTATTTCTCCTATATGCTTAAAGGTTAATGCTTATTTCTCCTATATGCTAGTTATATTCATTATAAGGGCAGGGAACATGGAGATTTAGCAGCAAACATCAACCCAACAAATGAAAATCCTTTCACCAATGTTCCCCTTAAGATCTATTTAGTCTTAAGATAGGTGACAAAGTTACATTTTTACATAGCAAGGACACAGTGATTTATAACAAAGTACAGTGATCTATTACAAAAGAGAAAATTCATTAACTCAAAAAGTCTAGTATTGCTAACATCAAAACCTACTATATTTCCTTTTCTATATTCCAAATACATTGATTAATATATTCCCAGGTGCCTAAGGATATGGAGGCCTGGCGGCAATCATTGACTCAACAAGAAGAAAAAGCCGTATGCTAATTAAGACTCTCAAAATACTCCAAAACTCTCTGTGCTGTTTATGGTTAAGAGATAGTAAACAATCATGTGCATAGTGGCAGGAGTATGGATAATCCTGTCACTCAAGCTAGTCTGTCAGCAGAGAGGTTTGACCTGAGACATCCTTGTCCCACCCAGAGCAGGGAATTAGCAGCAATTATTGACACAACAAATGAAAAACCCTTCACCGATATAATTCCTAACCAGCCCACTATACTAATAATTTCCAACTCCCGAAAAGAATTTGTCTTTAGTAAGTCTAAAACATCTCGTGCCTCTCAGATTGGGAGACTGGAAACAATCACATGTGGCCAGACGAACCTATACAGGTGGGCTAGATAACCTTCAGAGGAGTCCGTAAGCTGAAACACTCTTGTCACGCCCAGAAATTTTTATTGCCTTGGAGCTGCACGTTTACTCCTTCTCCAAGAGAAACGGTTATGGGGAAGAGCATAAAACAGACTCTGGTTTTGGGGTAGATGCTCGGGAACAGGGGGTTTCCTGAGGCTTGATCACACCTTTCCATATGCCAAGCCTCCTTCCTCATGACCTTTGCCATGGGTGGAGTTCCTCACACTGGCCCCCGGCAGCCTGCATGCTGACGATTTGGTTTGTATTCTTGTCTTTCCTGTTGATTGGGTGAGGCATCCTGCTCTGTGTGCTGCCAGCAGTGGGTGGGGCTGGATCTTGGATACATGTGGAGGCCTTTGTGGAAGTTTTCACCAATTAATACTTCCTGGGGTCAGGAGTTCTCTGGCAGTCTAGTGTCCTTGACTCAGTGATCCCATCACAGGCTCAGGCCGAATCTCTTGGTGGGGAATCAAGATCTCACAAGCCATTTGTTCTGTCAATGAAGGGGACTAAAACAAACACAGAGAAAACAAAGAAAAAATCAAGAAGCAAAAAGTGAACCCCAGACAAATGGTAATTGGAAAATAAGACAAATAGAAACAAAACCAAAGGAACGCACGTGCACACAAAACCAAAACAGTCCAAAGAAAACAAGTTACATCCAGTGAGCAAGGAAACCAAGAATGATATTAGCAAGTTAAAAGCAAAACTACCCAAAACACAGCAGAAAACAAGACCAAACAGAGTGCCAACTGAGGAGTCAAGCAAAGAAAACAAAACAAACAAACACGGTGAAAAAAAGAGAAAAAATAAAAAAGTAAAGTTAAATGGAAGTGTATAAAAAAGATTTTATGTATTAAAGAGTACAGCAAGAAAAGAATAGCAGCAAAAATAAATAAATAAATAAAATGAAAACAAGAACAAAAAACCCCTAGAAAAACACAGAACCATAAAAAGTCAACATGGAAGTATATAAAGGAAAATAAAGTGTGATTTTTAAAAAGTTCTCAAAAGCCTCAATAGAAATAATAAAGCAACAACTACAGAAACAGAGAAAGAAGAGGGAAAAAATCCAGAACCAACTACAGAATGAATCAAAATATAAGAACAATAATACATGTTTTTCTTGGGTCTCAGTTGTCACCATCTTTCCCCCCACTCTGAGCCACAGCCATCTTCCACTTACCTAGGAGGCCCTCCAATGCTGGGAGGGGGCTGGTCTCAGGATCTGCTCTGGGGACAGTCCAGACTCTAATCTGGTCCTACTCCTATGTATTCTTGCCTCTACTGCCCACAACAGCCAGAGCAATGGCCTTTTCTTCTGTGGGATCGTTCATTGTCCTTTTATATATTCTTTTGGTAGTCAGTCATGTCTGACTCTTTGAGACCCCATGGACTGTAGCCTGCCAGGCTTCTCTGTCTATGGAATTCTCCAGGCAAGAATACTGGAGTGTGTTGCCATTTTCTTTTCCAGGGATATATTCCTTAGACATAGAGTTTTCCTAGTTGATCATGTAAATTTAATCTGCAACTTGTACAGCTGGTGGAAAGATTTTCAATCTTTATCCTTAGCCATTCTGCCCCTGGAGCTCACCTGTGCTTTTATCCCCACATCTGTATATTGGTTATCCACCAGAGTTTGCTCCTGAGGCTTCCCTAGAGGACTTGGGTCTGCCCCAGTGAGGACCCCATGTGAAAGTGGTGTGGCTGCTTGGATTGCATGGATCCTGGTGTCACCAGGTGTGCAGGAAGACTGGAGGTCTTGGGAGCAGGAGATATGGTGTCATTAGGACTCTTTTCTGGTCTCTGGCAGCGAGGAGTGAGTGTGGATATGGTGCAGGTGCTCGGATTGCAGGGACCCTGGTGATGCCAGGTACTCAGGGAAGCTGGCAGCTATGGGGACAGGAGATATGGCTCGCCTCTATCACAGGCTCTGGTGAAGTTGTGTGCCTGTCTGGGATACGTAGGGCTTGTCTGTGTAGTTTTCACTCCATTCAGACTGTCAAGATCAGCTGCTTCACTCCCAGAGAGCCTCAGATGCCTCCTTTCTCAGTCCCAACCAATTGCTCTGATGTGGGGATCTCACCTCTGCTTCAGCTCCCCCACCCCCGGGTGCAGGTCCAGTCCTGCTCACGCTCTTCTTTTTCCTTTCCTTCCTTCATCCTACTCAGTTTTGTGTGGACCTATATATTCCTTTCTGCTGGTTAGGGGCTTCCTCCTGGCTGATGTGGAGCCACTGAAATCTATGCAGAGGAATGGCATGATCCCACTTACAAGTTAGAAGGGCTGCTGAGTTGTTTTGTGGCTAGAAAGAGGGGCCCAGGTGAAGATGCTAAAGATACTCTGTGGGCAAGAAAGGATGAAATCCTGTAGCAAAGCTACGAATATGGAGAGAAGCAGTCAGGAGATAAAAATTTGGCCATGAAATGGCCAAAAATCAAACAGACCTGTATCAGAACCTTTCTTTGTTAACGATTAGCTGTGTGGCCTTGGGCAAGTTACTGAAACCCTCTGAAGCTGTTTCCTCATGATGAAAATGGCAGGGTGATCACCACTACGTTCATGGGTGTAGGAAGTCATAGGACAAGGTGAGTAAAAGACTAACACGGTGTCCAGTGTGAAGGGCGGTGTAGTTGGTGCTTATGGATGGGAATGGAGCATCCGTAAATGAGACAGAAGTGGTTTCACCTCCTGCTTTTCTTCTTTGTGTGGTCTAAAAAGGGGTGGCTCCTGGCCCTTTGGTTAATCTCCATAGCCTCTGCTGAGCACTTGGCAGGTTTTCAAGTTTTTAGATTTAAGTCCAAAATTGACTTTCTAGACCTGATCTCTGATTTGAGTGCCATTTTAAAGTTATTTATTGAGCACTTACTAAGGGCTCTGTTTTATATGTAAATTTTTGCTTAATCTTAATTATTCAATATATATCTCCTCATTTGATTCCCATCATAAACTACTTACTTTTTCTAGCTGTTTAGTTTTTGCATCTGTCCAATAATTTGTAGAGAATCTTTTAGAGCTTTGAGAAAATTTCCCTCATCTGGAGCGATTTTCTGGCCAAATACTTCCTGATCTTCTTATAACTTAACCTGATTCTAAATCAGAGGAAATAAGAGAGATGAAGGAATAGAGATATGAAGTATATTAAGCTTCTATAAATGTGTCTCAGCTAAGTGCCTTATTTTATTATTTTAAAATAGAGGTATTTGAGTAACTGTTCAAACAGTTCCTTTCTTTCTCTTCCCCCCTCCAAATTTCTCATACCAAAAATAAAGTGTGTGCTTTGAGTATTTCATTCAAGTTTAAAGTTCTATTACATTAAAAAAATGTCCTCTGCTTTCCATTTACAAAAATCATAGCAGTTAAGTTTTAGAAAATAAAATGAATTGCAGGGATTTCAGTGGATTGCAAAGTTGGAAAAAAAAATTCATTAACATCTCCTTCATACAGTAAAAAGCATGTTTGTAGTCACTGGAGAATTTAAGGTTAAAAACAAAATTTTAAGGGAAAGCCTATTGATTTTTGGTTAATGATACAAGAAAAATAAGGGTAAAATGCCAAGTAAAAGTTTCTTTTATTATTCTGAAGGGATTAAAAAATCACACTAGCAGAATGTTGAAACATATCCAGTAGCTGTTATTGATTGCCCAAAGCAAATACAAATAAAATCTATTAGAAAATATGATTATTCCCTAAAATAAAAATATGATTTATGATTCCATAAAAATGTGATTATTTTTTTCACACATATTAAGCACCAAACAAACAGCATTTCACATAGCTTGGAAAGGTTTGTTTTAAAGCAGATGTAAAGTAAAATAAAGTAAAAAAAAAAAAAGATGCTTACTCCTTGGAAGAAAAGTTATGACCAACCTAGATAGCATATTCAAAAGCAGAGACATTACTTCGCTGACTAAGGTCCGTCTAGTCAAGGCTATGGTTTTTCCTGTGGTCATGTATGGGTGTGAGAGTTGGACTGTGAAGAAGGCTGAACGCTAAAGAATTGATGCTTTTGAACTGTGGTGTTGGAGAAGACTCTTGAGAGTCCCTTGGACTGCAAGGAGATCCAACCAGTCCATTCTGAAGGAGATCAGCCCTGGGATTTCTTTGGAAGGAAAGATGCTGAAGCTGAAACTCCAGTACTTTGTCCACCTCATGCGAAGAGTTGATTCATTGGAAAAGACTCTGCTGCTGGGAGGGATTGGAGGCAGGAGGAGAAGGGGAAGACAGAGGATGAGATGGCTGGATGGCATCACTGACTCGATGGACATGAGTTTGAGTGAACTCTGGGAGTTGGTGATGGACAGGGAGGCCTGGCGTGCTGTGATTCATGGGGTCGCAAAGAGTCAGACACGACTGAGTGACTGAACTGAACTGAACAGATGGCAAGGGTTTGGGAAGAATGATGTTCTCATTCTATGTTGGTGGGGCTATAAATAGATGCAATAGTTTCAGAAGACAATCTGGTGCATATATCAGTTTCTTAAAACTGCAAACTCAATGACCTCACAATTCCACTTTTGGAGTCTACCCCATAGAGGGGAAAGAACGCACAGAAGTACACAGAATATGCAAACAAAGGATGTTCACTGGGGACTCTTCTGTAATAGTGAAAACTTGGAAACAAGTGTCAATGAGTTTTATAAAATTCTTAAATTATGGTACATTGATACAAATCAGACAATAAAAAAGAGTTGCCAAGACAAAAAAAAAAAAAAAAGCAGATGTTGTCTTTACTGTAGTAACGCTTGCTTTTCCCCCAATGTTCTAGCTGGATTATCACTTTTATAAAACTGAAAATTGCATTTGTACATTAGTCAGGTGTAGAAAGAAACATGTACAACCAGCTTCTAGGCCAAGTTTTTCTTTTTTTCCAACAAAAGTCAAAGAGATGATTGCTAAAGGCTTTGTATTGTTTCCCAGTGAGATTGAGCTTTTATGAAGGATATTGTTTGATGGGCCATGCAAGATTTTAGGGAGTTATGCAGGAAAAAAAGAGAGATGAACATGCTGAACGGATTTAGAAAGTCGGTGGAGAACGTAAGCATAAGTCATAGGTTCTGTATTCACTTAATATAAAGAAAGATTGACATTTGCCCCACCTACAAGGCTATCAATTATGGGTTTAGAGTTTCAAAGATGAAAAAAAAGAGAGAGAGAGAGAGAAAATGTAAGCAATTCAATGCAACCAATAAACTAACTCAAGTCTTTGACCAACTCTTAAAAATAAGCTGGCCAATTAAAATAATTAACTTGGTTGCATATGTTGACAGAACTGAAATAAAGAAAACCGGGTTAAATATGCCAGTTTTCTATTTTTTCTTTACTCACTTATCTCTCACTGATTGTGTTAACTGCTAAGTTGACTTTTCTGGTATCTATAAAAATTTGATGAACCTTTATATATTTGCTTCTTTTGATTAGTCACTTATAGTTGATCAAATTTGGACTACTATTTAATTTTTTCCCAATCCAAACTCTTTTATTTGGAATTTAGGCCTTTTATTACCTAATTAGACAAATAATGGAGATTTCTTTTTTTTATGTGCCAATTTCATAATTATTTTCTTAATGGAATTTCCACATAGTCACAAAAGCATAGAGAAAAATATAACAAATTTCATGTGCTTTTCAAACAGTTTCAGTACTGATTGAGTTACTCCCAGTCTGTTTCATCTTTCTCTCTATTTCTCCATCCCTCCCACTTGTCACTGGACATTTTAAAGCAAGCTTCAGGCATGATTATCTTACTCAGTTCAGTTCAGTAGCTCAGTGGTGTCCAACTCTTCGGACCAACTCTTCAGTCATGTGTGACCCCATGGACTGCAGCACGCCAGGCTTCCCTATTGGCATCACCAACTCCTGGAGCTTGCTCAAACTCACGTCCATCAAGTTGGTTATGCCATCCAACCATCTCATCCTCTGTCATCCCCTTCTCCTGCCTTCATTCTTTCCTAGCATCAGAGTCTTTTCCAGTGAGTCAGTTCTTTGCACCAGGTGGCCAAAGTATTGGAGCTTCAGCTTCAGCATCAGTCCTGCCAATGAATGTTCAGGATTTTAGGATTGACTGGTTTGATCTCCTTGCAGTCCAAGGCACTCTCAAGAGTCTTCTCCAACACCACAGTTCAAAAGCATCAATTCTGGTGCACTGGGATGACCCAGAGGGATGGTATGGGGAGGGAGGTGGGAGGGGGATTCAGGATTGGGAACATGTGTACACCCGTGGGGGGTTCATGTTGATGTATGGCGAAACCAGTACAATATTGTAATTAGCCTCCAATTAAAATAAATAAATTCAAATAAAAAAAAAACCACAAAAGCATCAATTCTTTGGTGCTGAGCATTCTTTATAGTCCAACTCCCACATCCATACATGACTACTGGAAAAACCATAGCTTTGACTAGACGGACCTTTGTTGGCAAAGTAATGTCTCTGCTTTTTAATATGCTGTCTAGGTGGGTCATAGCTTTTCTTTCAAGGAGCAAGCCTCTTTGAGTTTCATGACTGCAGTCACCATCTGCAGTGATTTTGGAGCCCCCCCAAATTAAGTCTGTCACTATTTCCATTGTTTCCCCATCTATTTGACATAAGTGATGGGACTGGATGCCATGATCTTTGTTTTTTGAATGTTGAGTTTTAAGCTAGCTTTTTCATTCTCTTCTTTTACTTTCATCAAGAAGCTCTTTAGTTCCTCTTTGCTTTCTGCCATAAGACTGGGTTCATCTGCATATCTGAGGTTATTGATATCTTATTGGAGGGGGTCAATAATTGTATGCGTTCTCTTAAAGAGAAACGCTCCTCTATTTTAGTTCCATTTTATTTGCCTTCCCTCCAGTTAGTTATTTTTATTGTTGTCTTACAGAGGAATACATCCACCAATTTTATTGCTCTTCCCTGAATTTTGCCTGCTGTTTGTTCATTCTGGCTTTCATTTCCTTCTAGACCACATATTTTAAGTAATTCTTTAATCAAAAGAGAATGGTTGTGACTCTGTGGATTCTATCTCTCAATTTTGCTTGTGTGCTCCCTGTTGAATAATATTTATCTGGAAATAAAATACTTGGCTGGCAGTTATTTTTCATAGTATTTTGAAGTTATTTCCCCATTGCCTTCCAAATTTTACAGTTGTTTTGTAAATAAATACAAATCAACTATCAATCTAGTTACCACTGTAACTTTCATCTTCTGTTGCTTCCTTTAAATGCATATGACCATGGATTTTTAGCTTATTTATATCAGCTTCTTGAATCTGAGAATTCATAGATACAATTTGGAAAAATTCTCAGCTTTTATCTCTTTAAATATTGCCTCTCTCCATTTTTTAAATTCTTTTCTTCTGGAAGCTCCTATTTTTAAAATTGGACTTTCTTAGTTGGTTTTCCATGATTTTTAACTTGTTTTTTTATAATTTGCATCTCTGGACTGCAGTAATATTTTAAGATCTACCTTTCAGCTCTCTAATTTTCTTTGGGGCTTCCCTGGTAGCTCAGTCAGTAAAGAAACTTCATGCAGTGCAGGAGACTTGGGTTCAATCCCTGAGATGGGAAGATCCCCTGGAGAAAGGAATTGCAACCGATTCCAGTACTCTTGCCTGGAAAATCCTATGGACAGAGGACCCTGGCAGGCTACAGTCTATAGAGTTGGGAAGAGTCAGGCATGAGTTAGTGATTAAACCACCACTATATGACTTTATTTCCCAAAGCACCATTTGAGTTTTTCCAGGAGGTCACTGAGTACCTATTTATTGTCCCAATTTTACCCTCCAGAATGGGGCAGTTAATTTCTTGTCTTTTAACCTTATCTGTGCTATTTTCACATTTTCTCTCAGGTGGTCTTTTAGTGACTACACGGTCTTTCAGCTCTAACCTCTTGTATGTATCTGTCGACTCTTTCCCAGGGGGGGCTTGTCCCCACATGATCCTGAGTCAATTTCGGGGATATTTTTGCTGCTTTTGTCTTGTGCTGGCCTCTCACAAAACAAGCCTGGAATGTGGGAGGCTCCTCCAGAGCGGTTTTGCACTTCCCTGTATTATATGGCCCAGGGGAAACGTTGACCCAAGACAGACTTTTGTGGGAAATTCTCAGTTTAGAGCCCTCAGACCCCAGACCATGAAATTAGAAGAAATTTGGTTTACAAAATTATGTGGCTTACAAATCCGGAGTTCAAATTTATTGGGAGATACTTTTCTTTCCTTTTTTTTTCCTTTGTCTTGAGTTCAGAGTTAGACAAGTTTTCCCATTGCCTTACAACACAGCTTTAAAATAAATGAATCTTTAGAATTCCTAGGCTGTCAAATATGCTGCAAAAGAAATTGTTTGTTGTAGTGAATGTTAAAAATCTAGAGGGGAAAAAAAAACAGAGAAAAAAAACAAAACAAAATGACTTATTATCACGTTGTCAGCTGACCACTTTAACGTTTTGATGTTCTTAAAGTTCTATTTTTTGGCGGCTCAGATGGTAAAATGATCTGCCTGCAATACGGGAGACTAGGGTTTGATCCCTGGGTCAGGAAGATCCCTTGGATTGGGAGAAAGGCATGGCTACTTACTTCAGGGTTTCTGCATGGAGAATTCCATGGACAGAGGAGCCTGGCAGGCTATAGTCCATGGGGTCACAAAGAGTTGGACACAACTGAGTGACTAACACTTCATATATTTTTCTCAAAAAAAACCAAAAACCAAAAACAAAAGACAACTAGATCATATATTGTACTTTACTTTATAACCATTTTCACTTGAAAATAATACACCATAAAATATCTGCATATTTCTAAATATTTTTCTATAGCAGATTTTCAACTAGAGTGATTTTTCTCTCTTGGGGGACAGTTTTGATTGTCATGAATGGGGAGTGCTGCTGGCCTCGAATGGGTGGAGGTCAGGGATGCTGCTGAACATTTTACTTCATGCAGGACAGACACTCCCCAACTCCCAGCAAGGATGTATGTGACCCAAAATGTCATCAACGGTGTCGAGGTTAAGCAACTTTCACAACATTGTTTTAATGGGTGCTAATAAGATTGTCTCTTTTTAAAATTTAATTTTTAATTGAATTATAGTTGATTTATAATATTGTATTAGTTTCTTGTGTATAGCAAAGTGATTCAGTCATACATAAAAAAAATATGTTCTTTTTCTGATTATTTTCCTTTATGGTTATTATAAAATATTGAATATGATTTTTTGTATGTTTTTAATTTTTAAAATTCTGATCTTACAAATTCTTATTGATAAAAAACTTTTGGAGTCCTTATTATTTTTCTTGTTACTTAAGAAATAATACATGCTGTCTTGAACTATCTTTTTATTTTATCTAACTAGTCTGCTTTCTAAGGAGCTGCTTCTCTGTGCTGTGTTTGTTGATGACCAATAGACCCTCAGTTCCTGTCTACTGATAATGATGGAGACAATTAGCAGTATATAAATTGTGAGAATGCAAGACCTCCTTTGTAGATTAGCAGTAGTGTGTTGGGACATGCCAAGGTGCCCTTTCTTAGCAATTGTGTGATTTGGACCTATATTTTTCTTCCTTTGATTTCAGTGGCAAACTGAGTATAATAATGTTAATACTTAGCTTGTAAGTTTTTGTTAGAATTTGAGAACATGTGGGCAAAATGCCTGTAGGAAATTAATAGTTGTCATAAAAGTGATAGAACATGTATATTTAGGGAGGACCCATATGGGAAATATCTTGCCTAAGATTGAGCTTCCATTACTTTCTTATTTACATGTTTTCTTCTCTGCAATCATTCTCTTTCTTTTCAGTTTTTTAACTTTATTGAGGCTTTCAAAGGCTAAGTCAGATATATCTCTTGGTAAAGGTCACATTGCACTTGAAACTATGTGGTTTATTCTCAAATATCTCTGTATACTGAGTTCTAAGATAATGATAAGAACAAACTGTATGATTTCAATACTTTTAGACCATGAAGTTTTTGCACCTTGTTTTATGTCCCTGGATATATTCCAGTGTTTCCTGGTTTGTAGCTTATGGGAACATGAATAGAATTTATATCCTTCTGTTTTATGTGAAAATTGTATGAATCTCAATTATGTTGAATTGGTTCACAGTGCTTTTTAGGTCCACTATATCCTTCTACTTTTCCCTCTATTCATTCCGCTATTTTTGAGAGTTTAATATTTAAAGTCCAACTAAAAACCTTAATTTATCTACTTAAAAATTGCAAAATGTAGTGTAACTATATGTAACTTTGTTCTGTATTTTCCAAGTTTCCACGTTATCATTTTGTTGTTGTTCAGTCAGTCAGTCATGCCCAACTCTTTGTGACCATATGGACAGAAGCAGGCCAGGCTTCCCTCTCCTTTACCATCTCCCAGAGGTTGTCAAACACATGTCCATTGAGATGGTGATGCCATCCAACCATCTCCCCCTCTGTCATCCCTTCTCCTCCTGCCCTCAGTCTTTCCCAGCATCAGGGTCCTTTTCAATGAGTCAGTTCTTCACATTAGATGGCCACAGTATTGGAGCTTCAGCTTCAGCATTAGTCCTTTCAGTGAATAATCAGGGTTGATTTCCTTTAGGATTGACTGGTTTGATCTCCTTGCTGTTCAAGTGACTCTCAAGAGTCTTCTCCAACACCACAGTTTGAAAGCATTAATTCTTTGATGCTCAGCCATTTTTTATTGTCCAGATCTCATATCCATACATGACTACTGGAAAAATCATAACTTTGACTATATGGACTTTGTTGGCAAAGTAATTTTTCTGCTTTTTAATACACTGTGTAAGTTTGTCATTGCTTTTCTTCCAATAAGCAAGCATCTTTTAATTTCATGGCCACAGTCACTGTCCAAAGTGATTTTGGAGCCCAAGAAAAGAAAGTCTCTCACTGTTTCCATTGTTTCCCCATTTATTTGCCAGGAAGTGATGAGACTTGATGCCATGGTCTTCGTTTTTTGAATGTTGAGTTTTAAATCAGCTTTTTCACTCTCCATTTTCACCGTCATCAAGAGGCTCTTTACTTCTTCTTCACTTTCTCCCATAAGGGTGCTGGTCATCTGCATATCTGAGGTTATTGATATTTCTCCTAGCAATCTTGATTCCAGCTTGTGCTTCATCCAGCCCAGCATTTTGCATGACGTACTCTGCATATAAGTTAAATATGCAGGGTGACAATATACAGCCTTGACATACTCCTATCCCAATTGTGAACAAGTCCGTTGTTCCATGTCTGGTTCTAATTGTTGCTTCTTGACCTGCATACAGGTTTCTCAGGAGGCAGGTAAGGTCGTCTGATATTTCCGTTTCTTTAAGACTTTTCCACAGTTTGTTGTGATCCACACAGTCAAAGGCTTTGATGTAGTCAATGAAGCAGAAGTAGATGTATTTCTGAAATCTCTAGCCTTTTCTATGATCCAGTGGATGTTGGCAATTTGATCTCCCTGTTATCATACTTTCATAATTAAAAACAAAAACCAAAACGGTTGAGCTTCCAGTGAACTGGTAAAAGACAGACATTACAGAGTCAGATTCTATGCAATTTCAAAAGAGTTTCTTTGGAGTGAACAATGCTTTTTATGTAGTCAGTAGAGAGAACTGTGGTCCCTCCTTCAGTCAATGGGGGCACCACTCAGGGCACTGAAGCAGTAATTTACCAGCAGTCTGGAAGCAGTAGAGTGAGTGTTACAGTGCAGCAGGTCATGGGGTTTAACATTTTCAGGCAAGATACTTTTATGTTAAGATCACTTAATAGGGCTGGCCTTGGGCAATATTGTGGAATAGGCAAGGTTGGTCTTTATTTATCATTTCACACCACTCAGGGCCAAGCTATACTGTCACCCCCGGCCAGAAGTCCTGCACTTGCTCCTGGAGAGTATTATTCTTCACTGGCTATCACAGCAGAAATGCTGACATGCATTCTCTCTATACATCAGCCAATGGAGCTGCCAGTGGTATGTGCATTTTAACAGGGGTTTCCTAAAGACCAAAAAGGCTTTGAACTCAATGGAATGAGTCCTTTGGGGAAATTAAAGGTCATGGGGGAGATAGTAAGATGTGGGGAACCTTTCCAACACCTCCAAAATAATATTTAATTAAACTGATGCTTTCTCATAAGGCTAATTTTTGAGATTTATGTAGAGATTTTGAGGATCACTTGGAAGAAATGCAGTGTGCATTTATTGAGCATCCCTACTGTCTGAAATACTGTCAGTTTTGTACATTAGCACCTCAGCAAAGGCTTATATTCATCCTGTGATATAAATAATCTCACTTAGAGATGAGGTCAAAGAGGTTGAATGACTACACCTCAGGAGCTGTCAAGGAACACATTTTCATGCCATTTGCAGGAGAAGAGTCACCAGAATTCCTGCTGGTCCTGAAAAATGCCAGTGTCTTTTCTAGAGTAGATCTTTGTGATGAACTAGGAGCTTAGGACTTCTGTACCTCTGTGTTCAGGGGATTCTGCCAAGATAAGTAGCCTGGGGCAGGGGATGGGAAGTTATTGTGGTTAATTTCATGCATTTCCTTCCATCTTTATTGCTGATTGTGGCTAGTCTAGTCCTGAAAAGGATGGGTTGTAAACACATGTGTGTGTGTGTGGGCACATTATGGGTTAATGTGTGTATGGGCATGTGTAGATATACAGTGAATTCTGCATTGGTGTTTTGAAGTATCCTGGTCAATTGGCTAGATGGATTTTCAAATGTCACAGTAGTTTTAGAAATGATTGGCATTATCTAAGCATACATGGCATCTGGTCCATTGTTTTACCAGCTGTATCTCTGCATTTGGTGTTCTTCAACTGCTTTCCCATCTACTGGGTGGGGTTCAGAACACACTACACCCCTTAATATAGCATCTTGGCATATTCAATACTTAAAGACACAGGAGTTTGGGAAAATAGCAGATGCAGAAACGTTGCTCTGCCCTTCTCTCCTGAAACAGGTCATAAACCCTCACGTAAGGGGTGCCCTCTATACACCTGAAGGAAAGGAGCATTCTTTTCTCAGAAGAGTCCTTAACAACCAGGCCTTGCTAAGTTTTCCCCGTGTACTGCACTAACCTCACATTTCTTCACCTGCTTCATTCTTCCATGACTGTCCCCTAATCATCAAAGTCCATGTATAAATATCAGATCTGTTTCTTCAGGGCTTCATTTCCTTAGGAAACCTCTTGCATCATGTAAAACTCATACTATGTAAATCCTTATGTTTTTCTCCTGTGAATCTGTCTTTGTTAGTTTAATTTTCAGAACCAGTGACCCCAAGAGAATAAAAAGAACTTTTCCTTCTTTGTACACTCTGTAAGTTTTGTTATGTTTGCAGGAGTTCCTCTGATAAACAAGACTTCTAGATGGGTATCTCAGCACTTATTTCTGCTCACCACACCCTTAGTGCTTATTGTTGTTGTTTTCCAGTTGCTCAGTCGTGTCTGACTCTTTGCGACCCCATGGACTGCAGCACGCCAGACTTCCCTGTTCTTCACCATCTCCCAGAGGTTGCTCAAACTCATATCCATTGAGTCAGTGATGCCATCCAACTATCTCGACCTCTGGCATCCCCTTCTCCTCCTGTATTCAATCTTTCCCAGCATCAGGGTTTTTTCCAGTGAGTCAGCTCTTCACATCAGGTGGCTGAAATATGAAACTTCAGCATTAGTCCTTCCAATGAATATTCATGGTAGATTTATTTTAGGATTGACTGTTGGATCTCCTTGCAGTTCAAGGAATCTCAAGAGTCTTCTCCAACACCACAATTTGAAAGCATCAATTCTTCAGTGCTCAGCCTACTCTCACATCCATACATGACTACTGGAAAAACCATAACTTTGACTAGACAAGCCTTTGTTGGCAAAGTAATGTTTCTGCTTTTTAATATGTGTCTAGGTTTGTCATTGCCTTTTTTTCCCCAAGGAGCAAGCGTCTTTTAATTTCATGACTGCAGTCACCATCTGCAGTGATTCTGGAATCCAAGAAAATAAAGTCTGTCACTGTTTCCACTGTTCCCCATCTGTTTGCCACAAAATGATGGGACTAGATGTCATGACATTCATTTTTTGATTATTGAGTTATAAGCCAGCTTTTTCACGCCTCTTTCACTTTCATCAAGAGGCTCTTTAGTTCCTCTTTGCTTTCTGCCATAAGGGTGGTGTCATCAGCATAGTTGAGGTTATTGATATTTCTCCTGTCAATATTGATTCCAGCTTGTGCTTCATCCAGCTTGGCTGTGGGGAGAGAGCAAATAAGCCAAGATGGTGTGTCCAGGCTCTCTTGCCCCATGTTTTGTAAATAATGACTATGACAGCTGAGCTCATTTATGGTACTGCGTGTGCACATCATGAGGTACTCACTTTGTCATGGGCTGTTTCTGATGCATGAGCTCCAACCAAAAAAGCCGCAGCATTGCTGCGGTGTCATGTCTGCGTCCATTGTGTCGGCCTCAAGAGGAGAGAATACAGCATGTCTACGGCTACGGCTGCTGCATCAGCCAGGAGAGAATAAATGTGTCTGCAGTTCCTGTGGCTCCTCCAGTCCTCTTCCATCCTCTTAGCTTGTGCCTTGCCTACTCTAGGTTCAGCAAACAGTATGAACAGCAAGACAACTGGCACCACAAACAGGTTGATCAGGGATACATTTGGCATAGTTGGCAGGATACCCAGCAGATAGAAGAGCCTGACACTCCACTGGGTGGAGGAAGCCATTGGCCACCGTATAGTATGTGGCTGTGATTCTGTTGGTTTGGGCTCCACTGGAAGACTGGAAGGCCATGGGCAGTTCACCAGATAGTACTGAAAAGGCGATACAGGTGGTGAGTTCCCATTTGCTGGACAAAGTGGCATGGACTTCTGCTGGCACCGTGAGTTGGATTTTCCTGACTACCTTGAAGGTGAATATGGATAGTGCCTTATGAGATGCTGTGCTGGTGCACAATGTGCAGGGATGCTTGGAAGAAATAGAGCAATGCACACTGGCATTAGAGCAAGAACCCCATGGCCCTGAAGAACCCAGCATCTCTGACAGTGAGGTGGTAAGTGATGGTGATAATGAACGTTATGGGCCCCACTTGGCAGTGAGGCCCCTTGTTCACCAGAAAGTGAAGTATGAACAGCCTAGGGCCCAGGGGGACATCCTCATGGGGCCCCCAATATGACTGAGTTCATGACATATCAGGTGGCGTTGGCCTACTTGGGTGCACAGTTTTGGCAAAGACAAGAGGAACACTTGGCAGCTGGCTTTTGTGACTCTGGGGATGAAGCAGAACAGCTGGCATCCATAACCACTCACCCCTCACTGAGACTAAGGTTGCAGAAGACTCGATGACTCTTGCAAGGGGCACCTGACCAAACGTGCACCCTCGTGGCATGAGTTAGCACTGCCACCCACACAATGTTGTTGAAAGTGGGAGAGTTCCCAGATTCAGGGAATAAATGACATGCCTATGCTGAGTTGACCCAAGGAGTGAGAAAACTGGGTATGAAGCAGTCAGTATTTAACCCAACACCCGAGGTCCAGATGATGAGCGTTTTACTGGCAGCATTCGAGATGCCATTTTGAGTAATGCCCTGTCTACCTCTTTGGGCTCCCTGGCTGCTATTCTTGTGCCCTGTGTGTGGTCACCTGTGAGGTGATCTCTATGGTGGCTAACTTGGGAGAAATAGAGGGATGGTGGCAGGCAAAAGGGATTAGAAGTGTGAAGACCCTGAAGGGGGCCTGAGCTAGTAAAAGCCCATCTGGGTGAGGAGAATGAAACTGTGGGCTGATTTGCTGGCACCAGGAGTTGACAGAAATAAAATTGATAGCCCAGTGCGCCGTGCCTAGAGCTATGGAGGCAACTGAGACTGGAGCAGCAGTTTACCAAGTTTGGGAAGCACCCACAGCAAGAGATATGGGCATTTTAGTTAAAAGATTACAATGATACCCAAGGATGTTACTTTAGAGGATCCTGTTTTCTGCTTTGAAGAGGGCTCAGACCAAGGTGTCTTCCTGAAGAGCCCAGGCAGGGACTGGAGGCCCCCTGTAGAACTTGCATCGCTGGTCAGAGGGTAATGGCCCAGGTTGACATGGTTGCTGAATGCAGCTTTGTTTATGGAAACCCAGAGCAGTTTCCTGGTCCTAGTGGTTGATGGCTGTGGTGGCCAAATAGTGTGTAAAGGCTGTGTCCTTACTTTTGGAAATTGAATGGCTCCCTGTGAAGAGGTAAAGGCTGTGTCTTATGCTGTGGACTTAGAACAGTGTTCTCTGTAAAGGCTGTGTCCTTAGATTCAGAAAGGCTGTGTCCTTAGATTCAGAAAGGCTGTGACCTCAGATTCACAGCCCATATGGATGGGCTGTGAATGCTGCAAAGATCCCCTCCTTGAAGGTGTGGGCCCAGGAACTGTCAGGGGTTTGTAGGGTCTTAACAAAATTCTTCAGGAGTGGAGCTGCCCCTGTGGAGGCTTTCCTGCAATTTCACAAGGACAGATGGCGGACTGGACTTGGCCATGTGAGATAAAGGCACTCCACACGCAATGGGTGGCCCTTCTAGCCCCATGAGGGCAAGGTCGGCAGCATGCATTCCAGGTGAAGCTTGGCCTTGGGTTCTGCTATGTACTGGGGGTGTCTGTTTGTTGTAGTGTCTACTGCTGTTGTAAGGTGTAAATGCAAGGGTCAGTGTTACTCACCAAGGGAACATTGCAGAAGATGGACTACCGGAGGATGGTGAGGTGGAGACCTTGAAGGGGTGGAGTGTGGGAAGAGAGCAAATGAGCCAAGATGGTGTGTTCAGGCTCTCTTGCCCTATGTTTTGTAAATAATGACTATGTAACAGCTGAAATCATTTACAGGCCTGCACATGCAGTCACGAGGTTCTCACTTGGTCATGGGCTACGTTTGATATATGAGCTCCACCCAAAAAAGTGGTGGCATTCCTGCTGCATCATGACCGTGTCCATTGGGTCAGCCTGCAGAGGAGAGCACACAGTGTGTCTACTGCTACAGCTGCTGGGTAAGCCTGGGGAGAGGTTGTGTTGTGTAAGGTTACGCTATGTCTGCTGCACCATCAGGAGAGAGTAAAGTGTGCCTTTCCTGTGGCTCCTTCAGTCTTCCTCCAGCCTCTTAGCTCGTGCCTTGCCTACCCTGGGTTCAGTGAACAGTGTGAACAGTGAGACAGTTTGCATCATGAACAGGATGATCAGTGACACACTAGCATTTCCCATGATGCACTCTGCATATAAGTTAAATAAGCAGGGTGACAATATACAGCCTTGATGTATTCCTTTCCCAATTATGAACCAGTCTGTTGTTCCATGTCCAGTTCTAACTGTTGCTTCTTGACCTGCATGCAGATTTCTGAGGAGGCAGGTAAGATGGTCTGATATCCCATCTCTTTAAGACTTTTCCACAGTTTGCTGTGATCCACACAGTCAAAGGCTTAGCATAGTCAATAAAGCAGAAATAGATGTTTTTCTGGAATTCTCTTTCTTTTTCTATGATCCAGAAGATGTTGGCAATTTGATCCCTGCCCGGTTCTTCTGCCTTTTCTAAATCCAGCTTGTACATCTGGAAGTTCTCGGTTCACGTGGATAACAGCAAGAGCTTTGGGTCATAGAATGAAGTTTTACCTTGCTAAAACATAGGCCTTTAAGAATTCCATTTGTGACCTGGGGACCATAATGTCTACCTCTCAGTAATGCTGCAGAATTGCAAATCAGATGGCTAAGCATGTAGAACAGTACCTCAGTTCAGTTCAGTTCAGTCGCTCAGTTGTGTCCGACTCTTTGTGACCCCTTGAATCGCAGCATGCCTGGCCTCCCTGTCCATCACCAACTCCTGGAGTTCACTCAGACTCACGTCCATCGAGTCAGTGATGCCATCCAGCCATCTCATCCTCTGTTGTCCCCTTCTCCTCCTGCCCCGAATCCCTCCCAGCATCAGAGTCTTTTCCAATGAGTCAACTCTTCACATGAGGTGGCCAAAGTACTGGAGTTTCAGCTTCAGCATCATTCCCTCCAAAGAAATCCCAGGGCTGATCTTCAGAATGGACTGGTTGGATCTCCTTGCCGTCCAAGGGACTCTCTGGCACACAGTAGAATCTGGAGAAAGGCTTACACCTGTTTGCATGTTGATCTTAAGAGTGAACCCCTACATATTGAAGACATGGAGCACAGTATCCTGCATATAGTGCTCCAAAACTATTTTTATGGGCAAGTAAAAAATTGTTACTCATTTTCTGTGTATGGCATTCACCATTTCATGGCATACAACAGACAGCTATGGATAGTTGGCCTTAAATAAGAGAAATTCACAAGGGTCCATCAAGAAAGGCTGCTACTCCTAGAGCTTGTTCATGGTGAAAAGTCACAGAAGGTCTCTCAATTAAAAATCCCTTTGTGTATGTGCAGTTTTAGTGAGAAGAAAATGTTTGTCGTGGGATTTCAAAATTTATATGCTTTAATATCTTGAAAATTGGAACCATATTTTAGAGAAGAGACTCTCAAATTTCACAAAAATTGCATGTAACAATTTCCTTAATGTCTCCTTTGGAACTTTGAGATAATGTTTCTAAAGTTGGATGAAAGCTGACCTAATGTTTTTTCTTTGCAGACTTAGGATGGGCTGTTTCCACAGGTTAAGTAAAACAAGATCTTGACTGATGCAGTTGGTTTCTCAAAAGCAGGTCAAGGTTTTCTGACATTGCTCTGAGAAAAAGGAATCAAACTGTCTTGCAAAAAAATGAGATGTCAGTTTTCTCTCTTCTAACTGGGAAAAATACAGGAAGTTTCTATTTATATCTCAAGATCTTAAGACTCACAGACAGTGCAGGAGAGAACTCTGCTTTAGATGTGTCTATGTCCCAGCTCTTTCAGGAGGAATGCAGAATCTGAACTGGTTTGTGAATCGGGTTACATGCATTGTTGATTTCACAGGGTCACTTTCATAGCTCAGTGCTCATAGGTGGAATATAAAATATGACCAGCATACCTTAGAACAGCTGTCCTTGAAACATTCTAAATGTTCCAAGGAAAAACTCTGTTTATAATGTAAATAAGACCTCCAGCAAGGCTTACAGATAAAAGTAACTCAGATGACTCCAGGGAAAATTGATCTCACTATGGTCTCTGGTAAGCAGTGAGAGGACTTCCCTGGTGGTTCAGATGGTAAAGTGTCTGTCTACAATGCAGGAGACCCGGGTTTGATCCCTGGGTTGGGAAGATCCCCTGGAGAAGGAAATGGCAATCCACTCCAGGACTATTGCCTGGAAAATCCCATGGACAGAGGAGCCTGGTAGTCCATAGCCCATGGGGTCGCAAAGAGTCGGACACAACTGAGCGACTTCACTTCACTTCACTTCACTTCACTTCAAGCAGTGAGAACCAGGTGCTGGGTGGTTAGGTGCTTTGGAAACACAAAATGGTAGCTTTACTTCTTGACACATTGTCAGTTCTTTCAGGGCAGGAGGGGTCTATTTGTTCACCTTCAGGAGCTCTAGGATCACACTCTTCATGTGATTGGCACTCCAAAGCCATCTGTTGATTGGATGAGTGAAAGACAGTGTTGACCACACTGACAAAGGGCTAGCTTGGGGCCACTTTAGTTGGAGTGTGAAATATGCCATGTGGAACTCTGGACAGATCCAATGTCCCTGCATCTTGTCTTCCTAGGAGTGTAGGAGGCGGCACCATTATCCATGTAGCTCTATACTGAGTGAGTTCCTAAAACAAGCGTGACTACATGCGATTTTCTTTTTTGGCAGAAAACTGAGTGTATTACATGATACATAAATTAATAAAATATCTACATTGTTTCTGTCCTGATGCAGCTTGACTATAACTCCCATGAGAATCATGCTTGTGTCTTGCTCTATTACACCGAGACACAGTGTTGTATAAGGGATAAAAAATGGACTCTAGACTGCCTGCCTAAATTGGAGTTTCAGGTCTGCCAATCACTGTGTGACGTGGGCAAGTTATATAACCTCACTGTGGTTTGATGTTCTCACTGGAAAAAATGGGATTTGAGTGCTTTTAAGAAGATGAAATACAGTGAGTGCGCATAAAACATCTAAAACAGTAGTTGGAATATGGCAAATTCTCAGTAAAGGTAGCCATTCGACAGAACTTTCTTACACTTTCCCACAGATTTTAAGAACAAGGGCTCACACTTAACAGGCGCCTGGTCTCTGTCTCTTGCTTTATATGCCTGGCTCGTCACGGGCCGGGGTCTGGTGTGAAGCTGGCCTCCCCTCCTCTATGAGTGGATCTAGTGGCTGCAGGGGCGAAGCGCCTGTGCTAGTTTTCGAAGCTGCTGCGGCAAATCACCCCAAATGTGGTGGCTTCAGGCAGCAGAAGTTCCTTCCCTCGTTCATCTGGAATCAGTCTCGCTGGCCAGAATCAAGGTGTGAGCTGAGCTGCGCTCCCTCTGGAGCCCTCAAGGAGGACTTCGTCCTTCCTGGTCTCGCCCCGCTCCTCGTGGCTGCCGACACTGCTGGGCTTGGAGCTGCATCAGTTCCAGTTGGCCCTGGTCCCACTGCCATCTCTTCTGTGTGTGACTCCCTCTAGTAAGGGTGCTTGGGACCACATTCAGTGCCCGTGCAGACAATCCAGGACCTGCAAAGGCCAGCTTTGGGCCCTGTTAGATAACATTCACAGCTTGCAGAGATTGGAATGTGGATATCTTTGTTTGAGAAATGGGCCATTTCTCAGCTTTTTACAGCCCCTATAAGGATTTCTCAAACTATAATTTCTAAGATTCTATAGTGAGACTGAGTACACTTATTAAACCATCCTCAAAATGGGCATTATATAACCTAAATGGTATATCTCATTGAGTATCACTAAATTCAAATTAATCATTATTCTTTTTATTTTGAAACTGACTTTTAAAAACTTTAAAACACAAGTTAGATTAATCCTGGCATTCCAGCATTTCCTTATAATATTTTTTTTGTTGACCCAATGGTATTATCTTTTTATTATAAAAAAGAAAATTGACCTTTAAAAAGGTAGTGCATTACCGAAATCAAAACTTTGAGCCAACAAAGGATAGCAGCCAAAGTCTTTCAGCATCTAAGTAAGTATTCTTTATATTTCATCCTACTGACAAATTGCTTTCTTAGAAAGAGTGTTTGCATTTTCTTTTAAAAAACATATTTTAAAGAATGTTTTTAAAAAGCTTAAAAATCTTTTGCAATTCTTTAGAAAATGCTTTAATGATGTACTTTAGATGGCATCAATATTGCTCCGTGTGAGGTCAAAGTAAAGATTAAGGAGAATTTCTTTGCCTTATAGTTTAGTTCATAGTTTTAAGAAAATATAAATTTGCTATAGTATAATTGCTATGGAGTTATCTGTTTAACTAGTATGGTTTCATCTCTGTAAAAATCAAATGAATGTTGGTTTTTTGAGCTTCCCATGTACAATACAAGCATTAAAACACTAACAAATTTTGTGCAGCCAGACTGATAGCCTAGAGTGAAATATTGACAATTAGAGAGGATAGATGGCAAGAAAGAGCTGACAAAGGAGACTGTTCGTTGTATAGCAGTTAAGCAGCCTGGCTGGGAAGGCCAGGCCATCATTATCTTACTCAAATTTTTGTTTCCTTTGTTTCACTTGCTCCCCCATTGTCTTGTAATATTTGCATGTCTGAGAACAAATGCAGCCATAATTGGAATAATTTATTCCTAAACTATTTTGTAAAAATTCTTCTTAGTTACAAGAATGTGCTCTAACCATGAAAGTTCCCTGTAGATTACACCTTAGTAAGTCTTTCATCCAAAAGAGAGAGGGGGTGGTAGGATGGCATAATGATATCCTTATTCATGGATTTTTTAAGATTTGTGATGTGGCTTGAAGATACTGACAAATCTAGCGAATTGCAGAAAAAGTAAAAATAAACACACTGAGGACTGGTCTAATATCAGACTGGCAGAGATCAATAAAATGAGGCCAAAGAGGAAAATAATCATGGCACATGTTCCCCACTGTCCCTGCATCCTGTACTGACGGGTAAGTGACTTTGTGTTGTACAATCGATCTGAGGACCAAGAGGGAACTAAAATACCACCTGAGTTCTCTGATGTGAAGGGGTTTTATAAATGCAATAAATAACTTTCATTAGGTGTTGTAATTTTTAATATTTTTTTAAGATAGGGAGAGCTCTATGTCAATTAAGCATTTCTTCACAGAAATATCATAAATGTATTAGATGTCAGCAAATTCCTAAAATGGTTAAACAAATTGCATTATTCACAAAACAAGGCAGATGTTATTTGTATATATGCTGTAGCTTTTCTTAAAACCACACACACATCAGTTCATCTCTAACTTTATTATTGTGTATGTCTATCTATTTATCTACCTACATACCTATCTATCTAATCTTTACTTTCAATAACCTCTGTGGTAAGGTAAGTATTTCAAGATAGAACCCAGGCCCTTAGACTATCAATTTACAAAGGAAAATCTGGTTTTGTAAAACAGCTGGAGTTAAAGGGATGCTTTTTGTGGCTAAATCTCAGTGAGATTGTTGGTCTAAAATAGTGAGTCAATCAGCTCTGGTGTCATAAAAACCACCCCACCTCTCAGTAGCTCAAAATAACATTTTAATTTTGAGCCTGGCCACACATTAGGGGGTCCATGTGTCTCCCGTCTCCTAGCTGGGCCATATTCTCCTTTTCCAGTTCTTTCTGGAAGCCAGAAAGAACAAACACCTTTGAAATCTAACTGTGTCTCGTTCACTAACATCCAATTTGCTAACAATGAAAGTTGACCAAGATGAGTCACATGACCAAGCTGAACATGAATTAAGCTGAACAGCCTCTCAACACTTTCCTCCCTGGAAGTAGGGAGGAACAATAATCCAAGTTACAGCAAGTACAAAGTCTCATTTTGCCTTGGTCCTGAACAGCCCAGAGATGGGCGCGGCTGCCCTAGGACCACTGGGCCCCTGAAACTGCCCGCACCCTCACTGCCTTGGTCTCCTGGGGGAGCCAAGGATGCAACAAGGAGCAGCCGCCACTCCCCCGCATCTGCGGAGCCTCCGCCTCACCCGTCCGCTTTGACTGAGGAAGGGGAGGGCCAGCTGGGCCCTGTGTGGTGTAAAGGAGAGCAGTGTCCGGTGGTGGAAAGAACCGGGACTTTGCTGTCAGAAAACCACGGGCTGAATTTCAGTTGAAATGCCAGTGGAAAACACGATCACGAGGTGAATCTCTGTCCTAAATGCAACCTGAAAATAATATCCTTGTGAGAACAAAATTACCTTGTAAGTGGTGTGTCTGGCGCGGTGTGGGGCCCACGGGAGGTGCTCATGGACCTGAGTTCTCCCCCACCTCAGGGAGGAGGCTGTGTAAGGAGTGAGGAGAGTAAGTGATGCCAGAGGCAACCATTTGTCTCTGGATTGTTTCCTTGCCTGGTGCTCAGTTCTGGAACTGTGGCTTTACTTTTAATGTGCTTTTGTCTCTTCAATTACATTAAACGGTTTTTGGAGGAAAGGGTCTTCTGGAACGCTCTGGGTCTCACACAGTACCCAGCAGTGTCATCCTTGTGAGGAGAAGTCGGGAGAGGAGGAATGAAGAAGTCTCTGTCAGCCTCACCCCTGCCACCCTGAGCTCTCTCTTTCTTCTTCTGGCTGTCTTCTGCTCATCTCTGAAGTGGAGATGGGGCTCTAGCCTCTGCAGCTGTGCCTGACACATAGTACAAGTGCAATGAAAATGCTTCGGGTAAAAGGATAATCCCTATTCACTCCAAAAGCTTCAAAAATTCTACAATAAAGTTGGCTTAGGGCAGAGAAATAAGTGGTTGAACTGTTTAAAAATAAAATGTATTAAACATTATTTCCAATGGTAAAGTAAAAGTAAAGTCACTCAGTCGTGTCCGACTCTTTGCGACCCCATGGACTGTAGCCCACCAGGCTCCTCCCTCCATGGGATTCTCCAGGTAAGAGTACTGGAGTGGATTACAATTTCCTTCTCCAGGGGATCTTTCCAACCCAGGGATCAAACCCAGGTCTCCCACATTCCAGGCAGACGCTTTAACCTCTGAGCCACCAGGGAAGCCAGTTTCCAATGGTACATCATCAGATTTCATTTCCCTTCTTCCCAGAAAAATAGTAATTTGAAACTAATGAAATCCTATTTGTCACATGAAAAGATTCCTCTTGAGGTCACTTGTGATTTCTGTTTAGCCATGAAAACAAAACTACTCAGGCAGATATCCTTCTAAATTCACCTTGATGACAAAACCCACAAATGCAGTACAGTTTGGTTGTTTAGTTTGATCAGTGATTTACAGCTTTTGTATAATAACTCAGCAAACCTGTTGGAGGTTGAATAACTTTCATGGGGTCCCCATTGACTCAATGATGAAAGTTCCTGCATCAACCAAAAATACATTCACCACTGAAACACAGGAATATTCTTTGTTCGTTTCCCCTAAATTGCCTGTAAACCTAATTTTGCGAATAGAAACTGAATATACCTAAACATCTCGAACTGTTAGTCAGAGGGGTGAGACCAGATTTCTGTTGTGCTTTCTCATGGAATTCCCGGAGGATGTTTTATGGATTTGGTCAGTGTTGCTATTTTTATCATTTCTGGCACCAGTTTATCCTGGGAAACATCTCTTTCACTCCCATAAGAAACCGCCAAGAGTTTTGAAGAGGTGAGGGATGATGCATCTCTGTTCTCTCTCTCCCTAGTCTGTTGCCTTGAGAAAACATTTTATAGATTTCTTTTAGACCCACAGGACATCTCTAGTTGTCCTAAGCTGGATGTGGACCCTGGGATCTGGAGTCATGGCTCTACAACTTGGGCAACTTACTTAACCTTCTTGTGGCTCATTATCTTCATCTATAAGATGGAAATTAGAATTACTCTGTGAAAATTAAATGAGTTGCTATACATTAAGGGCTTACAGTAGTGCCTAGTACCAGTAGGCACTATGTAATTTCTTGCTACCATTATTATATCAATGGCATTTTTCCTGGTTTATTGTTTATACTCTGTTGTTTGGGTCTGAATACCACTGTGATTGGGGTTTCCCAGGTGGTGCTTGTGGTAAAGAACCCACCTGCCAATGCATGAGACATGAGAGAGGTAGGTTCGATCACTGGGTTGGGAAGATCTCCTGAAGGAAGAAACAGTAATCCGTTTCAGCATTGCCTCCGGATTCCCATGGATGGTTAAGCCTGCCAGGCTATGGGTCCATAGGATTGCAAAGAGTAGGACGTGACTGACACAACTTAGCATGCACACACCACTGTGATTATAAGCTGATTAACTTCTTTCTTTTTGCCTTCTCACCTTTCATCTGTTTTTAGAAAAATCTGTTTAAAAATCTATTGAAAAAAAATCTTTAATAAAAGCAGTTCATCAGGCAGGGAGGAATTTCTAAGCTGTCTAGAGAGGTTATTCTCTTTTTCCAACTTTGTTGCCTTTTATGTTTTCCTTTGGGCAGCAGACTCATTTTGAAATTGTAGAGTTGTGAAGCTCTGGTCTTGCATCAAAATAATTTCTGATGCATCCAATTTGCATGTTGAAAGCCATCTTTCCAGAAACACAAAGCTGTCATTTGGGAAAAATCATCACTTCCCCAATTTAATGTCAGTGAAGATTTCATTGCAGCAAGAATGAAAAGCAAGGTTAGAAAATGCATCAGATAAGAAACTAAAAATGATCAGATTTTGGGCATCATCGTGTGTTCTTTTCATTAGTATCTCTTAAGTGTTCTGTTGTCTTTCACTAGGATACCTCATTTCTCTCTTCCTGGAGAATCAAGGCAGGAGTTTAAACTTCCAGGGCACAGCAATAAACCATCTGTTGTACAGATGCTTAGTGTTATTGGTTGTGAAGTCAGATTGGGAATAAAAGAGATGCAATATTTTAAAAATTGGGGTGTTATAAATTGGGTCAAATGTTTGCCTTTAAAAGTTCTGTCTCAGGATGCAAATGACCTATTTGACAAATGTCCTAGGTGGCTTATTAGAATATAGTACAGATTGCCCAGACATTTTGTTAAAAAGAATGGTTTGTTTCTCTTGCCAAAATAAAACACCCTTTCTTGTTGTTTAGTCACTAAGTCATGTCTGACTCTTTGCGATCCTATGGACTGTAGCATGTCAGGCTTCCCTGTCCTTCACTATCTCCTGGAGTTAGCTCATACTCATGTCCATTGAGTTGGTGATCCTATCCAGCTATCTCATCCTCTATTGCCCCCTTCTTTCTGCCCTCAATCTTTTCCAGCATTAGGGTCTTTTCCATTGAGTCATCTCTTCACATCTGGTGGCCAAAATAATGGAGCTTAAGCTTCAGCTTTAGCAACAGTACTTCCAATGAATATCTAGGATTGATTTCCTTTAGGATTGATTGGCTTGATCTCCTTGCAGTCCAAGGGACTCTCAAGAGTCTTCTCCAGCACCACAATTTGAAAGCTTGCACTCAGCCTTCTTTATGGTCTGACTCTTTGCAACTTCATGGACCATAGCCTGCCAGGCTCCTCTATTCATGGAGTTTCCAGGCAAGAATACTTGAGTGGGTAGCCATTCTCTTCTCCAAGAGATGTTCCCAACCCAGGTATCAAACCTGGGTCTCCTGCACTGCAGGCAAATTCTTTACCATCTGAACCACCAGGGAGGCCCCCAAAACACCTTGGAGGAAATTAATATGTCCCTAAAGGCTCTATTACAAGGCAGCCTGTGACCTTTGATATGTGGCAGAAATAATTAATATCTGAGAAAAGCATTCTGTTAGGGAAACCGCTGACCAAAACCACCTGCTCTGTCCAGGCCTGATAGTAACCATTTGCAAGCGTTACTCTTACAACCTCCTCTTACAACAGGAGGTCCTTGTAATGAACATGGAACTAACAGGTTACCACCAATGGGAAGAATTTGGAAAAGATCAAAAGGAAAGAGGAAACACCAGTCCATGTGTCCTATGAAACTCCCAGAATCCTTCTTGCTGGAATCCATCTTGGTTGAGGGATGTGTGTGCTAGTCACATCAGATTGGTTAGTCAGAATGATTGGCCAGAGACCGATCTGGGGTGACCTCAGACTGCAACAACTTGGAGTGGGGCTTGGGTTCCCAGTCAGAGATTGAGGCTGGGATGCAGCATTGAAAGAATCAAATCCTAGCCACTATACTGGTGGTCATTGACAAGGGCCTGGGCCCTTCAGCTTTCCAGAAAAGAATTTCCACAAAGATGGAACATTTATTAAGAAAAAAAGGACAGTATGTGTGAACAGACAAATGGGCAGACTCAGAGGGAGAGTCGCTGAGTCACACTCTTGTGGTCGTTTGAATCACGTTTATGGGGCATTTCTTCTATGGGGCTGGGATGCCTTTGGCCAATCACTTTGACTTGTTTGGTTCACAGTCCATATTTGGTAGATCTCAGGATCCTCCCATGTGTCAACACCCATTTCTTAGCCAAGATGGATTTTACCAAAGGGGCATATAGATAGAGAACATCCCTTCACATAACTCCCCTTTTGACCTCCAAGGAGCCTTTTCTGCATGTGTGTGCTTGGGGAGGTCTCCTGACTTGGAGAATAAGAAATAAGTGGTCTTGGCAGGTCAGGGCCCACTCTCTTCTCTTCACTGTCCTTGCTGTTCACACCTTGGAGTTTTAGTTCATACGGAATTCTCTAATCACTTTACCCTGGGGAAGCCCATCTACTTCCTGCCTGAAGACAGCCAGGAAACTAACTCAATTACCATAAAATCTGAGACTGCAGGTCATCAGTTCAGTTCAGTCTCTCAGTCGTATCCGACTCATTGCAACCCCATGAATCGCAGCACACCAGGCCTCCCTGTCCATCACCAACTCCTGGAGTTCAGCCAAACTCATGTGCATTGACTTGGTGATGCCATCCAGCCATCTCATCCTCTGTCGTCCCCTTCTCACCCTGCCCTCAATCCCTCCCAGCATCAGGGTCTTTTCCAATGAGTCAACTCTTCTTGTGAGGTGGCCAAACTATTGGAGTTTCAGCATCAGCATCAGCCCTTCCAATGAACACTCAGTACTGATTGTCTTTAAGATGGACTGGTTGGATACCTTGCAGTCCAGGGGACTCTCAAGAGTCTTCTCCAACACCACAGTCCAAAAGCATCAGTTCTTCAGCGCTCAGCCTTCTTCACATCCAACCCTCACATCCATACATGACTCCTGGAAAAACCATAGCCTTGACTAGACAGACTTTTGTTTGCAAAGTAATATCTCTGCTTTTTAATATCTTATCTAGGTTGGTCATAACTTTTCTTCCAAGGAGTAAGCGTCTTTTAATTTCATGGCTGCAGTCTCCATCTGCAGTGATTTTGGAGTCCAAAAAAAAAAGTCTGACACTGTTTCCACTGTTTCCCATCTATTTCCCATGAAGTGATGGGACCAGATGCCATGATCTTCGTTTTCTGAATGTTGAGCTTTAAGCCAACATTTTCACTCTCCTCTTTCACTTTCATCAAGAGGCTTTTTAGTTCCTCTTCACTTTCTGCCCTAAGGGTGGTGTCATCTGCATATCTGAGGTTATTGATATTTCTCCCGGCAATCTTGATTCCAGCTTGTCTTTCTTCCATCCCAGCGTTTCTCATGATGTACTCTGCATATAAGTTAAATAAGCAGGGTGACAATATACAGCCTTGACGTACTCCTTTTCCTATTTGGAACCAGTCTGTTGCTTCATGTCCAGTGCAGGTCAGGTGGTCTGGTATTCCCATTTCTTTCAGAATTTTCCACAGTTTATTGTGATCTACACAGTCAAAGGCTTTGGCATAGCCGATAAAGCAGAAATAGAAGTTTTTCTGGAACTCTCTTGCTTTTTCCATGATCCAGCAGATGTTGGCAATTTGATCTCTGGTTCCTCTGCCTTTTCTAAAACCAGCTTGAACATCTGGAATTTCATGGTTCACATATTGCTGAAGCCTGGCTTGGAGAATTTTGAGCATTACTTTACTAGCATGTAAGATGAGTGCAATTGTGCAGTTCGAGCATTCTTTGGCATTGCCTTTCTTTGGGATTGGAATGAAAATGGACCTTTTCCAGTCCTGTGGCCACTGATGAGTTTTCCAAATTAGCTGGCATATTGAGTGCAGCACTTTCACAGCATCATCTTTCAGGATGTGAAATAGCTCAATTGGAATTCCATCACCTCCACTAGCTTTGTTCGTAGTGATGCTTTCAAAGGCCCACTTGACTCCACATTCCAGGATGTCTGGCTCTAGGTGAGTGGTCACACCATCGTGATTATCTGGGTTGTGAAGATCTTTTTTTGTACAGTTCTTCTGTGTATTCTTGCCACCTCTTCTTAATATCTTCTGCTTCTGTTAGGTCCATACCATTTCTGTCCTTTATGGAGCCCATCTTTGCATGAAATGTTCCTTTGGTATCTCTAATTTTCTTGAAGAGATATCTAGTCTTTCCCTTTCTGTTGTTTTCCTCTATTTCTTCGCATTGATAGCTGAGGAAGGCTTTCTTATCTCTCCTTGCTATTCTTTGGAACTCTGAATTCAGATGAGAATATCTTTCCTTTTCTTCTTTGCTTTTTGCTTCTCTTCACAGATATTTGTAAGGCCTCCTCAAACAGTCATTTTGGTTTTTTGCATTTCCTTTCCATGGGATGGTCTTGTTCCCTGTGTCCTGTACAGTGTCACAAACCTCCGTCCATAGTTCATGAGGCACTCTGTCTATCAGATCTAGCCCCTTAAATCTATTTCTCACTTCCACTGTATAATCATAAGGGATTTGATTTAGGTCATCCTTAAATGGCCTAGTGGTTTCCCCTACTTTCTTCAGTTTAAGTCTGAATTTGGCAATATGGCAGAACAGTTTTGGGTTCCTTTTCCCTGATACTCTCCACCCAGGTTCCTTTTCCTAATAAAGCCTCTTGGATTGTCAGCACATGTGTCTCCTCAAACAATTTATTTCCAAGTGTTAGACAAAACCCCGATCTTGGTCCCTGGAAGGGATCCCCTTTCTTGCAACAAATTGCAACCTTGATAGAACTCTTCTGCCTTGCAACTGACATTCTGATCACTTGGGGTATTCAGTGACCAGTTTGCCCACTGATGAACCAGACCCAGAGGCTGCAACCAGGACTCTTTTGTCCCTGGTCTCCTCTTGACATGGACAACTGGCCAGAGTGCCCTGATGGGTAAGGAACAAGAGACTTTATTGATCTGTCTCCTCTTAGAAAAGGCAGGGGAACCAGAGATCAAATTACCTATCAAAGATCTATCAGATCATAGAAAAATGGAGAGAATTACAGGAAAATGTCAATTTATGCTTCATTGACTGTGATAAAGGCTTTGACTATGTGGATCACAATAAACTGTGGAAAATTCTTAAAGAAATGGGAATTCCAAACCACCTTACCTGGTTCCTGAGAAATCTGTGTGAAGGTCAAGAAGCAACAGTTAGAACTGGATGTGGAACAATGGAGTGGTTCAAAATAGGGAAAGGAGTATGTCAAGGCTGTATATTGTCACGCTACTTATTTAACTTACATGCAGAGTACATCATGAGAAACGCTGGGCTGGATGAAGCACAAGCTGGAATCAAGATTGCTGGGAGAAATATCAATAACCTCAGATATGCAGATGACACCACCCTAATGACAAAAAGGGAAGAGGAACAAAGAACATCTTGATGAAGGTGAAGAGGAGAGTGAAAAAAGCTGGCTTGAAACATTCAAAAAAACTAAGATCATGGCATCCAGTCCCATCTCTTCATGGCAAATTAATGGGGAAAAAAATGGGAACAGTGCCAGACTTTATTTTCTTGGGGTTCAAAATTACTGTGGATGGTGACTGCAGCCATGCAATTAAAACAGGCTTGCTCCTTGGAAGAAAAGCTATGACAAACCTAAAAAAAAAAAAAAAATAGAGACATCATTTTGCCGACAAAGGTCTATATAGTCAAAGCTATGGTTTTTCCAGTATGGATGTGAGAGTTGGACCATAAGCAAGGCTGAACACCAAAGAACTGATGCTTTTTGAACTGTGGTATTGAGAAGACTCTTAAGAATCTCTTACATAGCAAGAGATCAAAGTAGTCAATCCTAAAGGAAATCAACCCTGAATGTTCTTTGGAAGAAATGATGCTGAAGCTGAAGTTCCAATGTTTGGCCACCTGATGTGAAGAGCTTACTCATTGGAAAAGACCCTGATGCTGGGAAAGATTGAGGGCAGCAGGAGAAGGGGCTGACAGGATTAGATGATTGGATGGTATCATTGACTCAGTGGACATTAGTTTGAGCAAACTCTGGGATATAGCAAAGGACAGGGAAGCCTGGTATGCTGTAGTCCATGAGGTTGCAAAGAGTTGGACATGACTTAGTGACTGAACAACAACAACTCCTCCTTTCAACCCCTCCTATCCTACCTTTTTTCTTTTGTCCTAATCCTAGACACAAGATTCTGGTTGAAGGACCTCAGCCTGCTCTGAGGGTTGGAGCCCAATCACCTCCGGTGGGCAGAGAACTCAAATTCTGGCCTGTTATTTGAATAAGGCTGAGTTCCTATTCTCCTTTCCTGGAAGCCCAGGAAAAAGTTGATAGTGCCTGAGCTTCTGCAGCTGGCAGGAGAGGTCCATAAGTCCCCCCCTTCCCCTCTTCTTTTAATTTGGTCTTTTCCTTCCATTTGCAATCTTTGAAGACCTGAGATATTCCTGTCTGTTCTGTCAATATTAGGATCTGAAGTTTTTTTTTTTTTTTTTTGTCTCTGGAGGAGAATTTCTGAGAGACTGAATTCTTGTATTTAAGGGAGTGTCTGATTAGAATGACCTTGCCTATTTGTGTTTTACACTTTGTGTTCTGTGCTGTGATTTGTGACAATCATTTTGCCTTGTGAAGTGGGAAATTCTGGTTCTGTTCCCCTGGAAGCCCTCTTGGGCAAATTCTGTCTAACTGGAAAGATTTTGGCTATGGATCTATAACTAAGAAAGAGTTCATATTTTATTATAACACTGTGGCCACTATCTTGTATAGATTCCAGAGAAATTTGGCTTAGGTAAAACTATTGAAAATGCCAAAACTGGTTCTTTTTGCATACAAAATTAGTAAAAGAAAGCTTGATAAAATTTCTTCTCAGAATTCTGACCCTGAAGGAATAAGTACTATTAGGAAAAGTTGATTTTCTCTCCCTGTTCCTTGAGAACAGGGATCACAGGATCACTTATCTAGACTATCTTTAATTTCTGAGACTGAGGGGAAAAATGGGTAAGGAACTTTAAAAATTTACCTATTCCAACTGTTATTTATAAACTAGCATTTTTATATTATAATACCTGACTCATAACTAAGTTTATAAAAGAGGCCTGTAAGATCTCTGGTTGTATCTGTCTATATGTTTATGTGTACATTATCTTTGTTTTTACCTTTGAATGGTTTTATCAAAATTAATTTGTAAGTGAACTCTACTTAACTGGATTCAAGGAAATTAAGGGCTTATATAAATTCTTAAAAAAAAATAGAAGCTAATTGGCCAGAATAATTTCAGGTTCATGTGAACTGGAAAATATTCAATATTAAATTAATACCTGGTATTAATGTTTAAGTTTGTTGTTTAATTAATAGAGATAGATCTATAGTGTCACCAATATTAAATATAATACCTTTATTGTACCTAGCTTTAATAGAAGTCAAATAACACATTATTGTGTCAGTTGCAAATTTGTCAGCAAGAAAAATAACCTAGTATGATGAAATTTTTGTATATATATTAAATGCAAGTGAAAAAAGCTTTTTGGATGAACTTTTTAAGAATAATTATGTTTTAGGAGTCTCTACTTGAGGATGATCTCTACAGATATTTTGTAATGTGAAATTTTAGAGTTGTATTTAATTAACCTAAATGATGGAAGCTTGTTGAATAGCTGGATCATTCCCAAATAAAATAAGACACTGAAACGTCAATTACTGAACATAGAAACTAGAGCTATTTGGGACTGTCCATGAACATGTTTGGTACCACCCTGTAATGTCCTCTATAAGTAAACAAATGTTTGCTGGTATACAGGTTCACCAATCCACAGAATGCTAATGTAAAAGACAATTAATAATTGCTTACTTCTTCAGTTCAGCTCAGTCCCTCAGGCATGTCTGACTCTTTTTGACCCCATGAAGTGCAGCACGCCAGGCTTTCCTGTCCATCACCAACTCTTAGAGCTTCCTCAAACTCAAGTCGATCGAGTCAATGATGCCATCCAACCATCTCATCCTCTGCCCTTTCTCCGCCTGCCTTCAATCTTTCCCAGGGTCTTTTCAAATGAATCAACTCTTTGCATCAGGTGGCCGAAGTATTGGAGCTTCAGCTTCAGCATCAGTCCTTCCAATGAATACTCAGTGATTTCCTTTAGGATGGACTGGTTTGATCTCTTTGCAGTCCAAGGGACTCTCAAGAGTCATCTCCAACACCACAGGTCAAAAGCACCAATTCTTCCTCACTCAGCTTTCTTTATGGTCCAACTCCCACATTCATACATGACTACTGGAAATTCATAGTTTGACTAGATGGACCTTTGTTGGCAAAGCAATGTCTCTGCTTTTTAATATGCTGTCTAGGTTGGTCATCACTTTTCTTCCAAGGAGCAAGTGTCATTTAATTTTATGGCTGCAGTCACCATCTGCAGTGACTTTGGAGCCCCCCAAAATAAAGTCTGTCACTGTTCTCATTGTTTCCCCATCTATTCGCCATGAAGTGGTGGGACCGGATGCCATGATCTTAGTTTTCTGAATGTTGAGCTTTAAGCCAACTTTTTCACTCTCCTCTTTCACTTTCATCAAGAGTTTCTTTAGTTCTTCTTTGTTTTCTGCCATAAGGGTAGTGTCATCTATCTGAGGTTATTGATATTTCTTCTAGCAAATCTTGATTCCAGCTTGAGCTTCATCCAGCCTGATTTTCTCATGATGTATTCTCCATATAAGTTAAACGAGTAGGGGGACAATATACAGCTTTGACATATTCCTTTCCCAATTTGGAACCAGTCAATTTTTCCATGTTAAGTCAGTGATTCTAATAGTGCAACTCTAGATATGGGAAGAAACAATAGGGGAAATATTTTCTTAGACCATAAGAGACTAGTAAGATAGGTGGTCCAGAGACTTTTGACTACTGTTGATAAGGGCTAGTCGTCCAGTAGCAGCACATTGAGTGGCCTATCAGTGAAATCTTTGCCAGACCTGGAAATGAGTGTTTCTAGCACCATGGAACGAAACTGTCATTAAATGCCCCCAAATCACGGTCAAATTTGTGACCCTGAATAGGTCCTGCCAACTGAAAATTAGCACTTGCCATCTGCCTCTGCGAGGATTAAGTTAACGGCTACTGCCACCACTGAAAGAAGTTCAGGGTGGAAATCAAGAATGAGGCACTTTGTCCTCTGGGTAAAAAATGGCGGAACAAACCTTCAGATAGATACTTTCAGGAAAAGACTTTATGAGCCCAAATTCTTGCATCTTCTCATGTCGAGAAAAGCATTAAATTATTACCAGTGACATCTGCTTTGGTTATTAAGGAGAAAAATTACAATTAAAAGTGAAATGGAGCAGCTGTGGTTCAGACATCCAAAGAAATAACTAAGTGACACTATGGGGGTGATTTCAGACAAGTTCTTATATTGCTAAGAACTTGAATTTTCTGAGCTGTGTCAGACTTAACTGCCACCAGCCATTCTCAAAACAATGTCTGCCAGCTGCTGGAACTTTACTTTTTAAAGGTCTCTTCTTATAACTAGAACATTTTTAGACAATGGCATTGCTTTAGATCATACATTAATGGAAAGAATAGACATAACCTGTTGCCTTTGTGTTAATGCTACATTAAAAGTTAAAACCGACTTTGATGAAAGTAAAGAACTGGCTACCTGGCTACGCGTCTCCCCAAGGTGCAAGATCCAGACTGGATTTCAGGCTTATTTTGAATTCCTCAGGGAATGAGATTATTTCATCTATTAAAATTTCAGCTGTCACTCCTCTAACTGCTTCTAATTAGGTCTGTTACACCAAAATGGCAGACCAAGGGACTGAGATTCTAATTACTCAGATTCTAATTACTCAGATCCAGGACTTGGGATTTGGAAATATTTGCAATTCAGTGTCTTTTCTTCAAATTGAGGCAGAACTATGCCCCATTTTTTAAGGAAGAGCTGTTGTTGCCCAGTTCCTAAAATCAAAACAGAATGACTCTATGGGGCTTTGTAGTGCAAGTTATTTGTGTCCCCTGTTTCTTGTTTGTAGAATATAGGCCTCAATCAGCCTCCTTGACCTTCTCTGAGTTCCAAAGGGCAGATTCAAACAATTGCTGATCCTAGAAGGGAGGAAATGAAAACAGGGGAGGAGCAGTCAATTGGTGGTACAGCCTTGGGACAAGGTCCTGATTTCTACTCAAGGAATATGCTTAACAGTATCTTTGAGTTCTTCTGCAGAACTGGGGTCCCCAACCTAGCTGAGGATGGTAACTTCAGGCTGAGTGCAAGGTTCCTGGAGCACCACCTTGTTACCTCAGCACCAACCAATCAGAAGAAATTCAGTTATCTTGTGGCCCTCACTTCAAATTCGAGTTTCCTTTTTTGGACCCAGTGATGATCATCCTGTTAGGCTTCCTGTTTGGCCCTTGTCTGTTTCATCTCCAACAGAGTCCATCGGTTTCAGGCTAAATTGTTGTTACTATGAGAGTAAATGCTGTTTCAGCCACAGAATAAAACTCAGTTTAGATCAGGTGCAGAGAAACTTCTACTCCACTAGGCAGCCTATGCCCACTCTCAGCAGGAGGTAGTGATAGAAGAAAGAGACCTCCACCCCAATTCCCGAGAAGTATCTTGAGTATGAAGTCTCTCAGGGAGATGTTGTTAGGGAAACCATTGACCAAAACTGTCCACCCTGGCCAGGCCTGATAGTGACCACTTACCTGAGTTGTCTTGCAACAGGAGGTCCTGGAAAGGAATGTGAAACTAACAAGCTACCACCAACCAGAATTCAGGAAAGGTCAAAAGGAGAAAGAAGATGCCAGTACATATGTCCTACAACCCCCCCAGAATCATCCTCACTGGAATGCATCTTGGCTGAGTGATGCACAGGCCACAAGTAGGGACCCCGAGTCAGAGTAATTGGCTGGAGACAACATGGAATCTAATCCCACCACCACAAAACCCAGGATGATGAGCCATGCAGCAAAGTATCTCTCCTAGATTCCTTACCCTGCTGCTCTTTGCCCAGGCACCCTTCCCAATAAAGTCTCTTGCCGTGTCAGTATGTGTGTCTCATCAGACAGTTCATCTCGAAGTGTTATACAAGAGCCCAGTCTCAGGTCTTGGAAGGGGTCTCCCCCTTTCTGTAACAATTTCAGTTTGGCATCTATTTGAAAACAAAGGCTAAGTGGGGGTGGTGCTAGATCAAAGAGTGCCTACTTTTCAGGACACTCCAGTTTTTAAAGTGGAGGAGGCAATGGCGACCCACTCCAGTATTCTTGGCTGGAAAATCCCATGGACAGAGGAGCCTGGAAGGCTATAGTCCATGGGGTCACAAGAGGCGTACATGACTTAGTGACTGAAACACCACCAACACCAGTGTTTAAAGACTGTTAAAGTAGTTCAGTTTGAAAAAGTCCCCAAACATAAATATTGTCCCCATTAGTTTGATGGAATGCAGAAATGTTCCTGTTCTTCTATTCACTGATTCCTTGCCATAAACTGAGAATGGAAGCAGAAAAATGGAGATAGAGTCTTGCTGCTTTGGGTGCAGTTCTTATGATGAAACTCTTACTTACATCTCTATGAATGTAAATACAGAAGATGAGAGGAGCAGCATCTATTCTTAGGTAACATTTAGTACTACCTGCTTCTTTCCCTCCATTTTCAACCTTCACAGCCCGATCCTAATCACCTTTCCCTACGCCCTAGCAGAGCTCCTTGTCAGCCCTCCTACATGTTCTTTCTATCAGGGCAGAGAGATAGCTATTCTTTCCTAAGGGGCATGTCTTTCCTTTTTATTTTTATTCAGATTTGCCTCTTAATTGTGTGTGTGTGTTTTCTGGTCAGGGGAAGAACTACCAAGCTTAGTTTTAAAAACTAAAAATAGAATAAATCTTGAAACTTAAGAGTAAACTGAAAACTTAAATCCCCATACTCCTTAAACTATTTCTAATATTGGTATGTGTGTGTTCTGCCTATTGCTTTATGACAAAAACAGGAACCACCCCCCTATAAATTTGTGGCTTGAAAACAAGTGCTTTATCATCTCTCATGACTTTGTGGGTGGGAATTTGGGTAGATTTTGGCTGGGTGATTCTTCCTTGTAGTGTTGGTGATGTCACATGGTAGCGTAGAACCAGCTTTGTCTTTAGGGTCCAAGCCACTTTCACTTATTCATTTCGTTTCACACATTCAATTCATTTCACACATTCCAGGAGTTTGGATCCTTCTCCCTCACCAGACAGCTTAGGGTCTCCCCTGGGCTCTGCAGTGGGTAACTAGAATGTTACTCCAAGAGCAAATTCCCAGAGGTAGGAGTGGAGGCACCAGTCTAAGGGGTGAGGGAATGCACCTCACTTCTGCTATCAAAGCAGAGTCTGCCTGGAGTCTCAGCAGGACTTAACAAAGATATTGTGGCCATCTTTAGTCTGCCTTAGTCTACCCTTGGGCCATACATTAATTACACTCCTCTCATATGCGAAATATTCCCATCTAAGATCACAAAATCTCATTTCTTTACATCACAGGTTGGCAAATTTTGGCCAGCTGCTATCCTCACAAATCAGGTTCTGTTGGCATGTAGCCCTGTCTGTTAATCTGTGCATGGTCCGCTCTGGCAGCTTTCATGCTACTGTGGCAGAGTGGAACAGCTGTGCCTGAGCCCTCGTGGCCAGCAAGCCTGGAATATCTTAAACTACTTCCTGTCTGTAGAAGGCTGGGATCCAAAGATGTTTTTTCCTTTTGAGTGGTTTCTGTTCTTTTAAGTCCAAGAAGGTAACATTCCTTCATAAACTTTTAAATTTTCTTATGCATAAATTTATAATAAACTTATTAGACCAAAACCATACCAACATTTTCTTTCCTGAGACCTTCTCTAAGAACACTAGAGGACGATGCCCATAAGATTTGAAAAAGCCCTGTTGCTTAACTGAGAAGGTTTATTTAGTGAAACGTTAAGATTCTTAGAAGTTCCTCTAGGCACACTCTTAAATATTTCTGAGGACTTAACAAGTGGTCTTGCAGCCATGCAAGAAATCTTCAGCCTAAAGTCATGTTTTGCCGATGGCACCCTGGGTTTGATCTTCATCTTAAATCTATTTCCTTGGGAATATTTTGCTGGGAGAGACTAGGGATGCAAATTTTTATTTTCAAACCTAGCAAGTCCTGGATTTCTCATATTTCCTCTAAATTTTGCTTTAAAATGTAATAATTCTGTTAAATTTTATCTGTCTTCTCTAATACGTTGACATAAGAAACTAGAAGGAAATTGGCAGCTTCCGAATTCTTCCTGCCAGGTCTCAGATTTCTTTAGGTACACTTTCTATTTCCCACAGGAACACAGGTGTTGACCTTGCCAGACTTTTCCCCACTATACCTTAGCAGCACCTTCCTCTCCTTCAAACCATCACCAAGGGGCTCCCCAAAGTCAGTGGCACATATTTTACATTTTTTTAGGGCAGCATCCCCTTTCCAGGTACTACAGTCTCATATATCTTCTATATTTACATGCAAAATCATGGACATCATTCCCATTTACCTTTTCTCTTCTAGAATTTGATGTACTCTCTACTGCACACACATAAAGCTTGAAAATTACCCTTTCTTCTTTCTCTGGGTGTTCTGCTCTAATGAACATGTGTTCTGAATATCCTGACAGACTTGTGTTTCGTGTTAAGTCAAATAAGATTGTTTACATCAAAGTTATTTCTCAGTTTGCTTTCTTCTATCTTTTTAATGCTATTACTTGACAGGAAAAATTGAAAGGAAAAAACAGAAAAAATTTAAATATAAGGACAAGAGAAAGGCCACAGGTCACTGACAAGTGTCTTTATCTTTGACTTAGTTTACATAATACTTTAAGAATTGCTTGGTAGTCATATAGATCAGTGGAACAGAACAGAAAGCCTAGAAGTAAACTCATGCATCTACAGCCAATTAATCTATGGCAAAGGAGGCAAGAATATACAATGGGGAAAAGACAGTCTCTTCAATTGGTTTTGGGGAAACTGGACAGCTACATGTAAAAGAATGAAATTGGAACATTTGCTCACAGGCTATACAAAAAACACAATAAAAATGGACAAAACACTGAAAACCATAAAACTCCAAGAAGAAAACATAGGCAGTATGCTCTTTGACATGTCAGCAATATTCTTTGTATCTGTCTCCTCAAGCATGGGAAAAAAAAGCAATAATAAAGAAATGTGATCTAATTAACCTTAAAAGATTTTTCACAGTGAAAGAAATCATCAACAAAACAAAAAGATAACTTACTGAATGAAAGAAAATATTTGCAAGAGATGCATCTGATAAGGGATTAATATCCAAAATACAAATCAATATAAAAAAAAGCAAGCACCCCAAATAAAAAATAGGCAGTAGACAAGAATAGACACTTTTCTAAAGAAGAGACAAATGACCAAGAAGTGCATGAAAAGATGCTCATCACCACTAATTATTAGGGAAATGCAAATCAAAACCACAAGGACATATAGCCTCACATCTGTCACAATGACTATTACCAAAAAGACCACAAGTAACAAGTATTGTTGAGGATACAGAAATGTCTGCACTGTTGGTAGGAATGTAAATTGGTGGAGAACAGTGTGGAGGTTCTTCCAAAAAATTAAAAAGAGAGTTAACGTATGATCCAGTAATCACACTCTTGGGTATATATCCAAAGAAATGAAAATACCTATTCAAAAAAACTGTGTGTACCTCAATGTTCATAACAGCATTATTTACAAAAGCCAAGATATGGAAGCAAACTCAGTGTACATTGATAAATAAATGCTCAAAGATGTGGCATATATATGTAAAATATGAAATATTATCCCCCAAATGAAAATTTGCCATTTTCAGCAAAATGGATGGACCTAGAGGGTATCATGGTTAGTGAAATGTCAGACAGAAAAAGAAAACTACTGTAAATTTTCACATTGTTTAAAAATGACAACAAATGAATGACTATAACAAAAGAGAAGTGGGTTCAGAGTTACAGGGAAGAGACTAGTGGTCCCACAGGGAAGAAGAGGGGTAGAGGGGCAGGATAGAGGGGGGTTAAGCGATACAAACTGCAAGATATAAAGTAAGCAAGATAGGAGAATTCAATGTACAACACAGGGAATATAGCCAACATTTTGTAGTAACCTTAAATGGAGTATAATCCATAAAAATACTGAATCACCATGCTGCACACCTGAAGCTAATATAGCATCGTGAATCAACTATACTTCTTTAAGAAATGAGGAAAAAAGCCTGATAGGTAAGTATATCATGACAAATAGCCACAGTATGGACTTTGACTTCGATTGTTCCTGTTCTTCATTCTCTGATCATCCTCCACCCTAATCAATGGGCAAGGCTGAGAGATTATCAGGTGAGTGGGCTCTGTGTCCAAACAAGTAGTTGTTTCTGAGTTGTGAACGCTGTTTTATCTCAGCAACAGGTGTTTTTTCCACTGTCTTAATTTCCGGGCACCTTTTTTCTCAGCCTTGTTAGGGTGGGGCTTCTTGAGAAGGCTATGGGGAAGGGGAGGTATAGAGGATCAGAGTTAGAGGGCAGCAGAAGACAGGGTGTACTTTGGAAACAGTATCAACTGGGAGCTTTTCCAAAACACATGCCCCTAAACATTCCAATAGGACTCCCTAGATCAGGGAGGTGCTTGTTTTTCCAACTCTCCATGGTTTGGTAGCTAGGGGAGCAATGTCTTCTCCAGTAACTGGGCCTTAGATTCCGTTTGACCAGGTGATTTCACTTCAGAATTCTCTCAGCTCATGGTTGGATGCTGGATTTGTGTCAGAGGAACTTTCCAGAACTTTGAAAAAGTTACTTCTTTGGGGGGCCTCAATTAGTACCCATCCTTCCTACCTTAAAGAGGAATTTCAAATATCACAATGGTTGCAGATACCTGAAAACTCTAAAGAGACTCGAAAGTCCTTTCACAGGGTGTTTCCCATGGAGAACAGATGAGCCGAGTGGTCTGCGTTCCCAGTTTGAAAGAAGCACAGTTTGAAATAAAATCATCTCAATGTGCCTTTCAGCTGCAGCCCCAAGTGTCTCCACATCTGAGAGGGAGATACTCAGCCACTGTGACAGACTCCTGAGGAGGTCTCCAAAACCCACCAGGCAGCTGCTGACTCCTCTCCCTTACCGGGTGGGGACGGGTGAAGCTGGAGTCTTAAAGATGATGTTTGGGGAGGGCTTTCATGGTTTGGTCTGCCTTCGCCTGGAGAAGTGGGGCAGGAGGCAGGCATAGTGTGGTCAGTGGGCCCCGAGGAGGAGAAGATAGTCTTCTCTGGCAGATGATGTCTGCTTGGTCCTGAAAAGTTTCCACTGGGCCACCTGGCAATGACTGCAGAGAGGAGGTGGAGGTACAGTGACTGGGAGTGTAACTGACCAGCCCCCTGTACTCACTTATCCAGAGTTTGCCCACCTAAGGATGCAGGAGTAATTGCCTTGGGCTGGATGAGGTCAATATGGAAGAGTCAGAGTGGGATATCTTGGATTTTGCCCAAGAGACTTATGAGTGCAGGAGGCTGAAGTGTGTCCCCTCGATTGCATGGAGGCTGAAGGGCCAGTGAGGAGCTGAAGGAACTTCAAGTGAGAGACTCAGGGATGGTGGAACGCAAATGGCTTCAGAAAATCTACAACATATGCTAAGTGAAAACCCTAGATCTCAACATCTGCCCAGCCGGACAGCACCATGTGTACAGTACCGTGACCCAGAGGAGGCAGAGAGGGTAGTTGGGAGGAAGAGAAGTGACAAGAGTGGCCAGAGATGGTGACACAATGTCTCCCTTCCCAATGCAGCTGCAAGCACCAAGCAGGACAAATAGCTGCTAGTGTCAGAGACACAGGAGGAGAAAAGCTTTAACTCTAAATGAAATCTTAAGCTTCTTCTTCTTAGGGGGTACACATAAATGCTTGCATAAAGCCTTTGACTATGTGAATTACAACAAATTGTGGGAAATTCTTAAAGGGATGGGAATACCAGACCACTTTACCTGCCTCCTGAGAAATGTGTATGCAGGTCAAGAAGCAACAGTTAGGACCAGACATGGAACAATAGACTGGTTCCAAGTTGGGAGATGAGTACTGTATATTGTCACCCTCCTTATTTAACTTCTATGCAGAGTACATTATGCGAAATGTGGGGCTGGATGAATCACAAGCTGCAATCAAGTTTGCCAGGAGATATATCAATAACCTCAGATATGCAGATGACACCACTCTTATGGCAGAAAGTGAAGAGTCTCTTGATGAAGGTGAAAGAGGAGAGTGAAAAACTGGCTTAAAACTCAACATTCAAAAAACTAAGATCATGGCATCTGGTTTCATAACTTCATGGCAAATAGATGGGGAAGCAATGGAAACAGTGGCTTGGGCTCCAAAATCACTGCAAATGGTGACTGCAGCCATGAAATTAAAAGATGCTTGCTCCTTGGAAGAAAAGCAATGACAAACCTAGATGATGTATTAAAAAGCAGAGACATTACTTTTCCCAACAAATGTTCATATAGTCAATGCTGTGGCTTTTCCAGTAGTCATGTATGGATGTAAGAGATGGACCATAAAGAAGCCCGAGCACCTAAGAATTGATGCCTTTGAACTGTGGAGTTGGAGAAGACTCTTAAGAACCCCTTAGATGGCAAGAGATCAAACCAGTCAATCTTAAAGGAAATCAACCCTGAATATTCATTGGAAGGAGTGATGCTGAAGCTGAAGCTCTAATACTTTGACCACCTGATGCAAAGAGCTGACTTGTTGGAAAGACCCTTATGCTGGGAAAGATTGAATGCAGGAGGAGAAGGGGATGACAGAGGGTGAGATGGTTGGGTGGCATCACTGACTCAATGGACAAGTTTGAGCAAACTCCAGAAGATGGTGAAGGACAGGGAAGTCTTGTGTGCTGCAGCCCATGGGGTCACAAAGAGACACGACAGACCACAACAACAAAATAATATTTGTATTATATCAAATTATATTATTCATATATATATATATATACACACACATGAATTTATAGACTAGTTAAAAAAATCATGAGACTGTCTCAAGTGTTTACATGTTTATAGGGACAGTAAAGTAAAATTAAAAAAAAAAAAAAGAAGAAAGAAAAGAAAATAACCAAGCCCTTAGAACAGGCTTAAATGGGCAGTGGGGGAAAAGAATAAAGTTATTTTCTGTTGGACCTGAGTCATCTTACTTATTTAATATAATGTTTGTGCAGAGGACTGAGACATGTAAAGTGCCATGTTATATCACATAATTTCCTGGTCCCACCTCCATGGATAACATATTGGTTTAGCTACTAAAGTATTTCTCTACGTTTCACATATGTGGGTGACAGTTGATGGATATATCTCATTTCAGAAACTCTACCAAATCCTTGAGGGAGTGAAATCACCTGTAGACACTGAGGGCAGAACCTTTCCTTTCCTGTGGACCACATTTGGATTCCCAGTGAAGTTCTAATTGTCCTCAGCTAACACCTGAGGACAGGGGACGGAATGGTCTTTTCATTTGGCCCAATATCCCAGAATCAGTGTCAAGGTAGCAGTCTAACATGTTCCTCAGAAGCTGACAACAAATTCTGTAGGAAACACCTTTCAGAGCCTGAGAAGTTCTCTCATTTTGGAAAGATTCTCTCTATTGCCATTTCTAGACACAATATTGTTAGCTGAACTCAGGAGGTGGGAGGGGGGTTCAGGATTGGGAACTCATGTACATCCATGGTGGATTCACGTTGACGTATGGCAAAACCAATACAGTATTGTAAAGTAAAATAAAGTAAAATTAAAAAAAAAAAGTCGAAGACTAGGAAAAGAGACACAGAATTATTTTTCCTTTTGAAATTTATACTGAGCTTTCTGGAAATGGTCATCCTTTAATTACATGCCAACTTTCCTCAAATGAAAGTGAAATTGTGTGGATGTTAAAAATCAATATGGACCCCACACTTTAAAAATTTAAAATCTCTGGTTCAAGATAGCAGAGTAGAAGGATGTGCTCTCACCTCCTCCTGTGAGAACACCAAAATTCCAACTAGCTGTTGAACAACCATTGACAGGGGGACAGTGGAACCCACAAAAAGAAGATACCTCATGTTCAGACACAAGGAAGAACCCACAATGGGATGGTAGGAGAGGCACAATCTCAATAAAATCAAAACTCAAACTCTCTGGGTGGGTGACCCACAAACTGGAAAACAATAATACCAAAGGAGGTCTCCCACAGTCGTGAAGGTTCTGAGCCCCATGTCAGGCTGCTCGGCCTGGAGATCTGACAAAGGGACTGGGAATCCCCAGGGACTCTGACTTTGATGGCCACTGGGATTTGATCACAGGACTTCCTCAGGACTGGGGGAAACAGACTTCACTGTTGAAAGGCAGAAACAAAACCTTGCATGCACCAAGACCCAGGGGAAAAGAGCAGTGACCCCACAGGAGACTGAACCAGACCTGCCTGCCAGTGTTGGAGGGTTTCCTGTGGAGGTATGGATCAGCAGTGGGTTGCTGCGGGATGGGGGCACTGGCAGAAGCAGTCCTGGAAGGGGAACCTTGCTGTAAGACCTCTTGGAGGTCACCACTAACCCTACTGCAGAGCCCATAGACTTGAGAGCTTGTCTCCTCAGGCTAAACAACTAACAGGGAGGGAGTACAGCCCCAAACATTAGCAGACAATTGGATTAAGGCTTTACTGAAAACAGCTCCACCCACCAGAGAAAGACCCAGTCTTTCCCACCACCAATCCCTCCCATCAGGAAGCTTACACAAGCCTCATCCTTCTCCATCAGAGGGCAGACAGAAGAAGCAAGAAGAGCCACAATCCCACAGCAGCTAGAACAAAAACCACATTACAGAAAGTTAATCAGGACGACAAAGCAGAAAGTTATGTCCCAGATGAAGGGACAAGATAAAACCCCAGAAAAACAACTAAATTAAGTGGAGACAGGCAATCTTCCAGAAAGAGAAATCAGAATAATGATAGTGAAGATAATCCATGATCTCAGGAAAACAATGAAGAAGAAAGAAATGCTTACCAAAGACCTAGAGGAACTAAAGAACAAACAGGATGAACACTGCATTAGAAAGAACTGATAGCAGAACAACTGAGGCAGAAGGATGGATAAATGACCTGGAGGACAGAATGGTGGAAATCATTGCCACAGAGCAAAATATAGAAAAAAGAATGAAAACAAATAAATAAACATGGAGACAGCCTAAGTAGACCCCTTGTTGTTCAGTTGCTAAGTCATGTTTGACTCTTTGTGACCTAATGAACTGCAGCATGCCAGACTTCCCTGTCCCTCACCATCTCCTGGAGTTTGCTCAAACTCATGCCCATTGAATCGGAGATGCCATTCAACCATCTCATCCTCTGTTGTCTTCTTCTCCTCCTGCCTTCAATCTGTCCCAGCATCAGGATCTTTTACAAAATGTCAGCTCTTTGCATTAGGTAACTGAAGTATTGGAGCTTCAACTTCAGCATCAGAGACCTCTGAGACAACATCAGTTGCATTGTAGTGGTCCCTGAAGAAGAGGAGAGAGAGAGGACCTGAGGAAATATTTGAAGAGATAATAGCTGAGAACTTCCCTCACATGGGAAAGGAAACAGTCAACTGAGTCCAGGAAGCACAGAGTTCCAGGTAGGATAAACCCAAGGAGGAACACATTGAGACAGTAATCAAACTGACAAAAATTAAAGACAAAGAAAATATTAACAGCAACAAGGGAAAAATGACAAATAATATACAAAGGAACTTCCATCAGGTTATTAGCTGATTTTAACCTACAACCAAGAATACTCTACCCAGCAAGACTCTCATTCACATTTGACCGAGAAATCAAAAGCTTTCCAGACAAGCAAAAGTGAAGAGAATTGAGTTCTACTAATCCAGCTTTGGGCTTCCCCAGTGGCTCAGTGGTAAAGAATCTGCCTGCAATGCAGGAGATGCAGGAGACACGGGTTCGATCCCTGAGTTGGGAAGATCCCCTGGAAGAGGGCATGGCAACCCACTCCTGTATTCTTGCCAGGAAAATCCGATGGACAGAGGAGCCTGGTGGGCTACAGTTCATGGGGTAGCAGAGTTGGACACGACTGAAGTGACTGAGCAAGCATGCAAACCAATTTTACAACAAATGCTAAAGGAACTTTTTAAAGCAGGAAACATAAAAGAAGGTAAACACCTATAGAAAATAAAACCAAAGCAATTAAGAAAATGGTAATAGGGTCATATATATGGATAATTACCTTAAATGTAAATGGATTAAATGCACCAACCAAAAGACATGTATGCATACATTTCCACTTACCACACCACTCTACTTAACTCCCCAAATTGTATGTAATTTTATATTGTTAGGTTAATCCTAACCATTATGGCTTGCAATTGTGATGCTGTTTTGGTTTTTGTCTGGCTATTGATTGTGAAAATTGATAAGCATCTACTACTATTTTGAATTTTGCTTAATAAAATAATGGGATCATGATTGGTCAACAGAAAATAATAGAATTCTGTATCACTAAAACTGTCATTTAGTAGAAAAACCTGTAGTCACTTTTTAAAATCAAATGTGTATTAGAATTATCGCAGAAGTTTTTGAAAAATATAAATGCTCAGATGTTGCTTTTTTTTCCTGCAAAGCTCCAGATGTGTTTCTAATAAACAGTCATGTTTAAAAACAACTGGACTGTATCATGATCTTTTACTTTTATTTAATTTGTTTCACTTTTTCTATTTCATAGTCAGTGCTCCCATTTCATTTATTTTATGTTTTCCAATTTCTCCATCTTTTTTAAAAATGTTCTTTCTCAAACCTCTATCAAGTATAGTGAAATATTTTTGTATAGAAAACCTTTTATATGTATAATATAGCATGTATATTTTAGAAAAATTATGAATTTTTACCTAGCTAAAACATTTATGAAATTTTGACTTCACTGTTTGACTTAGTATGAATAGAATGCTAGGCTCATAATTTATATTCAGTCAAAAATTTTGATATAGTTCCAAAACTTCTAATCCAATTCTGAGAATATAAAGAAAAATCATGTTGTAAAAAACAGGAAATTTACATGTAATACACTATTATTAACTGAAGCACAAATTTTGTTCAAATCTTATGTAATTTTATGCTTGTGTCCATTATTTGTATTCATGTCTTATTCAAGACTTCACATTGTATTTAATTGCATTGAGAAGCTCCAGCAACATGCAACAAATTCTGATAAGTTCTCTTTCTATTTTTGTTCAATTACAAATATTTTCTAATTTTCCTTGTTATGGCCTCTTAGATTTACCTCTCACTTAAAAGTGCACATTTAATTTCTAAATGCATGGGATTTTAAAAACTATCTTAGATATTAATTTATTATTTAAATGCTTTCTTCTCTGCAATCACCATCTGTGTTTTATCAGTCTTCTAAATTTACTGAGGCTTTCAATGACAGTCAAAGATCTCTCTAGGTAAATGTCGTGCTGCACTTGAAAATATGTGGGTTTTTTCAAATATCTTTTCATACTGATCTCTAACATAATTCCACAGTAATAAGAGAACAGACTCTGTATGATTTCAATACATTTAGATCTTGAAATTTCTGCACCTGGTCTTGTCTCTGGATATGTTCCAGTGTCTCCTAGTTTCTAGTCTATGGTAACTTGAATAGAATTTGTATCCTACTGCTGTGTGATAATTGTATAAATTTCAATTATGTCTAATTGGTCCATAATGCTTTTCTGGTCTACTATATTCTTCTACATCTCTGTTCATTCTATTAATTTCTGAGAGCTTGATATTAAAACTCCAACTAAAAATCTTAATTTATCTACTTAAAACAATTGGAATATATAATGGAACTATATGTAACTTTGTTCTATATTTTTCAAGTCTCCTGTAAATGCATTATTATATTTTCATAATTAGAAAAATAAGAAAAATAAAAAATAGAACTACCATATGGTCTAGTAATCCCATTTATAGGCATTTATCTCCTCAAATTGAAATCAGGATCCTGAAGATATTTGTGTTTAAAAGTTTACTGTAGCAGTATTCACAATAATTAAGAAGTGAAAAAATATAAATGTTTATGGACAGATGAATGGATTTAAAAAAACATGGTATATGCATACAATGGAGTAATATTCAGGCATGAAAAAGTAAGGAAATCCTATCTTATGTAACAACATGAATGAACTTTGGGGACATTGTACTAAGTGAAATAAGCTAGTCACAGAAGGACAAATACTGCAAAATTCCATTATAGGAGGTATCTAAAATAGTTAAACACATGGATGCAAATAATAGGATTGTAGTTGCCAGGGGCTGAGGGTGGGAGAAACAGGGCATTACTAATCAAAGCATAAAATTCCAGTCATGCAAGATAAGTTCCTGAATCTGCTGTACAACACTGTACCTATAGATAACAATATAATATTGTTACACTTAATGTGTTAGGAGGGTAAACCTCATGTGTTCTTACCACTGTTAAATTACAGAAAAAAAGTGTAAAGTAAAATGAAATAAAATGATAAAAAGGAAAAATTAAAATAAATAAATTAATAAGATATTTCCACTTGTGAAAAAAATCAATATGGTCTCCACACTTACCTCTATAGCCCTAGTGTTGCAGTTTATGATGTGTGTTTTTTTTTTTAAGGGAATTAAGGGCAAGTTTTCATTTCTGAATTAAAAAAAAATTCTATCATTAATTTCTTCATTAAAATGAATATACGTTTGACTGACTCTCTGACTTTATAATCTTTAAATACAAACTCCACCCTAGTGGAGGCATCTTAGGGTGTCTGCCCAGTCCACAGCCTTCTCCCCTGAGAGCTGCACTATGGCTGCCCACCTACAGTGTCTACACAGCTCTTCCCTTTGGCTGCAGCAGACTGGACTAGGAGTTAACCTCCAACTGAGTGGGGTCAGTTGAGGCTTTTTTTGAGTATGTGGAACCTGGCTGCAGAAACGTTGTTAATTTCTTCAGTTGTCTTGCCTGAGGTGACACGTATTCCTGATAACAGAAGCTGCTATAGCGGGGTGGCCATTCTGAATCATTCTGATTTTCAAAGAAAGAGAAAAGTTAAGTCAACAAGCTGAGAGATGAAGAGCTGAGAACACATGTGTAGAGAGAGAGTGAGCGTGAGGCCAGGAGGGCACTTTTCCTGGTCTCTGATGTCTCCTTCTCCTGGTCTCAGTCGTCTTGCTGCCAACAGCAGAACTTCCATTCATGACACATCTCGAGGGCCTCATAAGACTTTTTCCTTTTGTTCATTGGGTTAAGTGGGCTTCTATCATTGGCAACCAAAAAATAAAATTTACTGAGATATTCACCCAATTATAAAAACTAATTTCAATGGTTTAACAAATTCATTGGCTTCCATTGTCAGCAGCATGTCACTTAGAAATGTGTTTCAGCAGACATCTGGGTAATTTCAAAGAACACGCTGCCTACATTCTCTAAATTTCCCTCGTTGTCTGTGTCTTCGTCTTGAAACCCTAGCAGAAAACACTTACTTTTTGTAATTGTAGGAGAACTGAAGTTCTCAAGATGATGTCGCCAGCCAGCGCTGGTGCTTGGTGGGCCCCAGGGCTCCTCTGCCCTGTCTTCTTCCCTCATCACCGCAGGGGTTGAGGGTGAAGGTTCAAGCCCCACATCTCCTACTTGCTGGCTGTGTGTTGTGTGGCAAATTACTTAACATCTCTAAGAGTCAATTTCCAGATATTCAAAATGGGAAGCAGATATTAACAATTCTAGATTAACCAAGTTTGAAAGAAAATCCCTAGTCACAGTAAAGGCACCACAGGTTGTCTGGCATCATGCTACCTGCTTTGAAGGCTGAGGCCGAGCCTGCTCCTGGAGCGTCACCAAGCATCCTCTGCCAGGTCAGCCAGCTGAAGACCACTTTTCCCCGCCTCCCTGCTAATAGCCACATTGCTTACATGTGTATAATCTACTTGTATATATAATTAAAAAACTGATACAATGTACTAACTAGGATATACAAAGAAACAAAAAGAAATATATATGTATATAAAGAGAGAGAGAGAGAGAGTAAGTTAGTAAAAGAATTGTAAGGTGTGAACTTATAAGTGTCTTAGAAGGTAAAACAAAGTTGTCCAATGTTTGCACCCAAACATCCAACCTCCATGAATGTGACAGTTACACATGCAGACTGACTCAGGAGTGTGTTGAGTGGTAACTCATTCTAGGAGTTGAGGTGTCATTAGTCACATGATATCCCCACATGGGAAACCACTGTTGGTAAAATTCTGAACAAAAGAAAATATCATTTCCCTTGATTGACAGAACTTGTTTATATCAAAATCCTTCAAAATAATTTGTTTTCATAGACAAAGGCTCAGATAATAATAAATTTGAAAAAGATGGTTTTACTTATGTGATGCCTGGTGGAATATTCTAAAGTTGTGGGAAATGTAGGAAGCTTCTTTACTGTGTTAGCTCCACTCACTGGCTGTCAAAGGTAGGATCCTGTAACTGTGACAAACAAAGGTGCGCTCCCCGGGGTAGGTGCCCCCCATGAGAGGCGCTGAGTGGATCCTTGTGAGTCATGGAGGGAGGTGCCCAAGGAGACACCAGGTCTGGGGCATCCAGGGAGCCTCCTGCCCAGTCAGATTAAAGGGTTGCAGTTTCCTTCCTCTGGATCTGGCAGGTATTAATTTTTTAGTTTTTTTGTTTTATGACTATTTCTCAAAAACAGCATATTCTTTTTAAATCATTTGTGCACCCAGTTTGAGAGACATTACTTACCAATTGTTCTCTGATTGAAAAGTCCTACTGTAAACCCACAAACCAGAGCAATGCCAGCAGAGAGTGGATACACGCAAGATCTCTAATAAATGAATAAACTATTTACTTTAACCTTCTTCAACGCTTTAGAAGTTACATATATTGCTTTTTATCTTATATGTGGTTAAGATTTTCGAAAGTATCATTGACATGTTCCATAATTGCCAAAATGACATTTAAATGGTAAAAGCTTTTTATTTAAGAGGATTTCCACTTTTTCCTCATTACCTATTAGCTTTTGTTAATAAAATCTAGGGGTTCATATTATTTAAAAATCTTTTCCATTAAGAAACTTTCTGTGTTTGACATTTTTCTCTAATTTTATAACCAGATTTACAATTATTTAGATGTCATATTTTAATTGGTCTCCATGTTCACCTCCTATTCTTTTTTAAAAAAATTATTTATTTTAATTAGAGGCTAATTACTTTACAATATTGTAGTGGGTTTTGCCATACGTTGACATGAATCCACCATGGGTGTACATGTATTCCCCATCCTGAACCTGCCTCCCACCTCCCTCCCCATCGCATCCCTCTGGGTCATCCCAGTGCACCAGCCCTGAGCACCCTGTCTCATGCAGCGAACCTGGACTGGCAATTCATTTCACATATGATAATATACATGTTTCAATGCTATTCTCTCAAATCATCCCACCCTCGCCCTCTCCTACAGAGTCCAAAAGACTGTTCTATACATTTGTGTCTCTTTTGTTGTCTTGCATACCATCATTACCCTCTTTCTAAATTCCATATATATGCATTAGTATACTGTATTGGTGTTTCTTGTTGTGACTTACTTCACTCTGTATAATAGGCTCCAGTTTCATCCACCTCCTGTTCTTTTTGCCAGCTTTCCTGTTCTTGAGCTGTTAATTATATTTCTTTTTGCTTATCTTCAAATAATTTTTATCAAGGATACAAGAGTGGCATCTTTCTAGAGACCTTGTATTTGATCACATTCATTGAAAGACCCCTTGGACAAACATTTGACTTAATAATGAGTTTCCAAATAACTGAGTGTTGGTTTGAGTGATACAGTATTTTAAAGAATATTATTTCCAACAATGTTATTATTTACATTGTTCTAAAATATAAAATCAGGAAAAGAGCAGATGAATTTGTCAGGTTTTTAATGTAGAGTAACTTTTTATTGTTAGTCATGAGAAACCCTCCTTACCCTCCCTTTGAGGACCAGATACTTCAGGTATGCCAGAGGGCTTGGCAGCCATTTTATACTTTCATTTATTCAAGCAAGAATAAAAAGGTGTATGATTCATCAGCTTTTCTTGAGCAGTTACAGTTTTACCTCATAAACATGATTCAAAAGAAAAGGAAATAGTGATTCTTGACATTTGAAGAACTTACTAACGTGTGCAAGAGACATGAAATCCTTAAAATAATTGGGAAGCCAATTACAAGGCAGTGCATGATCTAAACTTGCATGTAAGTCATGTTTGTAAAGGGTAAGTCAGATGTTTCTGCCGCAGGTAAAAAAACTTTATATTATCATGTATGCATATAGGTGTGTATATTTATACACACACACTTTATATACATAAGAGTTGTGAAGCTATTTAATTTTACATTTAGGGTATGCCAATCCATGGTGGCTTGGTGGTAAAGAATCTGCTTGCCAGTGCAGGACACAGGCTTGATCTCTGGGTCAGGAAGATCCCCTGACATAGGAATTGGCAACCTACTTCAGTGTTTTTGCCTGGAAAATCCCATGGACAGAGGAGACTGGCAGGCTGCAGTCCATGGAGTTGTGAAAGAGTCAGCATGACATAGCAACTAAAGAGCAACAACATATCTCTGTTTAGGGTATTAAAAATTTAAAGATGATTAAAACTGAGTAAGGCACTTAAGAAACTTCTAGAAAGGTGAGGAAGAGAATCAGCAAGCAGTGAAGGTAAAGTAAAGACCCATTTGTAGTAAATGGATAACACAGTTCCTGGGGAGAGGTGCATCCTGATGCTGTTTCAGTGTTGATTAGATGTATAGTTGAACAGAGATTGTGTTAAATCTCAGGTTAGAGGGAAAATGCCACTGTATTACTTACAGTTATATAATTTCATCAGCACAGGGGAAATGTTGGCTTTTGACACTGCATATTGCACATTTGGCATTCAGAATTATTGCTTGACCTGATTTTAATTCAACCTAGAACTTTTTTTGGTGATATTAACTTTTGGGAGCTTTTTGCTCTGCTGGTCTTCAGAGAATGGAACATAGAGATGGCAGAATTGGTAAGCTCTAAGACAACTTGGATTAGCCCGTAAGTTTTGTGATAGCTAATATATATGTCAGCTAGGCCCCAGTGTATGCAATTATCTGATTAAACATTATTTTCAGTGTGTTTGTAAGGGTATTTCTTGATAAGATTAACAATAGTGCTGATAGACTGAGTCATGTAGATGACTTTCCCCAATGTGGTTGGGCCTTATTCAGTCCCCTGAAGGCCTAAAAAAGAACAAAGTTGGAGTGAGAGAGAATTTGTTCCCTATGCCTGACTGTCTTGGACTAGCAGACTTGTCCACTGATGTCTTCAGACTCGGACGGGAACCGCCAGCTCCCTGGGTTCTCAGGCCTTTGAACTTGGACTGGGGCTCCAGCTCCCGGACTGCAGGTCTTAGAACTTGTCAGCTTTCATAATCACATGCTCCAATGCCTTATTATCTATCTATCTAGCAATCATCTATCTTTCTATGTATATATCTATCCATATATCTGTGGATCTATGTATCCATTTTGTTGTTGTTCAGTCGCTAAGTTGTGTCTGACTCTTTGTGAACCCATGGACTGCAGCACACCAGGCTCCTCTGTCCTCCACTCTCTGCTGGAGCTTGCTCAAAGTCATAACAATTGAGTCCAGTTCAGTACAGTTCAGTCACTCAGTCATGTCCGACTCTTTGCGACCCCATGAATTGCAGCGTGCCAGGCCTCCCCGTCCATCACCAACTCCTTGAGTTTACTCAAACCCATGTCCATTGAGTAGGTGATGCCATCCAACCATTTCATCCTCTGTCATCCCCTTTTGCTCCTGCCCTCAATCTTTCCCAGCATCAGGGTCTTGTTCAGCTCTTCACATCAGGTGGCCAAAGTATTGGAGTTTCAGCTTCAGCATCAGTCCTTCCAATGAATATTTAGGACTGATTTCCTTTAGGATGGACTGGCTGGAATACCTTGCAGTCCAAGGGATTCTCAAGGGTCTTCTCCAACACCACAGCTCAAAAGCATCAATTCTTTGGTGCTCAACTTTCTTTATAGTGCAACTCTCACATCAATACATGATCACTGGAGAAACCATTGCCTCAATTGAGTGGGTAATGCTATATAATGATCTCATCCTCTGCCACCCTCTTTTCCTTTCCCCTTCAACCTTTCCCAGCATCAGGGTCTTTCCCAATGAGTGGACTCTTTGCATGGCCAAAGTACTGGAGCTGCAGCTTTGGCACCAGTCCTTGCAATGAATATTCAGGGTTGATTTCTTTTAAGATTGACTGGTTTGATCTCCTCGTAGTCCAAGGAACTCTCAAGAGTCTTCTCCAGCAACAGAATTTGAAAGCATCTTCTTCGGTGCTCGGCTTTCTTTATGGTCCAGCTCTCAAATCCATACATGACTACTGGAAAAACCTCAGCTTTAATTATATGGATCTTTGTCAGTAAAGTGATGTCTTTACTTTTTAATATACTGTCGATGTTTGTCATAGTTTTCCTTCTAAGGAGCAAGTGTCTCTTAATTTCATGGCTGCAGTCACTGTCTGCAGCGATTTTGGAGCCCAAGAAAATAAAACCTGTCACTGCTTCCACTTTTCCCCCTTCTATTTTCTGTGAAGTAATGGGACCAGATGCCATGCTCTTAGATTTTTGAATGTTGAGTTTTAAGCCAGCTTTTTCACTCTTTCACCCTCATCAAAGGTCTCTTTAGTTCCTCTTCACATTTTGCCATTTTGAGTTCTATTACCTGCATATCTGGGGTTCTTGATATTTCTCCTGGAAATCTTGATTCCAGCTTGTGATTCATCCAGCTTGGCATTTCACATAACGTACTCTGTACATAACTTAAATAAGCAGGGTGACGATATACAGCTTTCTTCTCCCTTCCCAATTTGGAACCAGCCTCTTGTTCCTTGTGAGGTTCTAACTGTTACTTCTTGATTCACATACAGGTTTCTTAGGAGACAGGGAAGGTGATCTGGTTTATATCTCTCCATGTATCTGTGTATCTATCCATGTTTCTATGTTTTAACTATGTATGTATGCATGTATGTATGTATCTACCTAAGTATCTTTCTGTCTGACTTTCTATTTATCTACCTATTATCTCCTATTGTTTCTCTTTCTCTGGAGTATCTTGACTAATAAAACTTTTGCTACCAAGAGTGTTTATAGGGAAACGATTTTAAGGTGAATTGGTTCTGAAAATTGGCTCTCTGTGCTGATTAATTTTAAAGACACTAATGACTCTTTCTGGTACTATAGAGATTACTGAGTCCCTGCCTTGATTTGGCAGTAGAGATCAACACTGGGTAGTCCTTACCAACCACTTCTACAAAAAAAGCATCTACGTGATTGCGTATGTGACACTTTTCAGCATTTTTGGCAAACTAATGAGTACATTGAGATTGACTGGTTGCTCCTGTTATTGCTGGATGAAGTGAGGAAAGGAAAGGACGAGCTCAAGGATAAAAATTTGACAAAGATCAGTGTCCCAGAAGCCCATAGCCTCATGCCCAAAGTGGTGCTTGTACCAGGTTCTGTGAGTGGTTAGTAGGAATTGTTGCAATGATGGGAAAGCAAAAACATGGGACTGTATTAGGGTCCTTAAGGGTTAGGACAAGCTTTGTTTATCTTTGAAAATCTTATAAGGCTCTGTGCATGGTGCATTTTTACTGGTCTCTACTCAATAAACGCTGGTTAAGTTGGGGCATGTCCTTGATGATGGGTCATTTCTCTTCCTGTTAAGGTTTTTCAGTAGCTATAGGATTGTCTGATAGCTGACGAATGAGTGCTAAGGTGCAGTGTTCTGTAAACTAATAAGGTGAGTTTATTTGTACTGATGTGCCTTTCCCCAGGTTAAACACCTCCTTGGGTGGCAATGTTTTTTATTTATAATGGGCTTGATTACTAGTGAGAAAGTGACACTAACTTTAGGGCCATATACATGTGGCATCATTTGCCTCAGTTTTTGGCCCAGTTCAGTTAAGTAGGAAAAGCATGTTAACTAAATCATCAGGCTGTTATGAAAAATATTTTAATAAAATATTCCCTACCAGTGAATCCCTTTGGTGATGAATCAAAACTTGGAATAATCTCCAGCTCAGAAGGAGGAAGAAAATTGCCATAGGAAGTTCTGAGATTCTTCAACTCACTTGACAGCAATTAGAATAATGATCATAAGAGCAAAACCCCCCAAAAATGTTTACCATTATGTGATACCAATATGTGAACCATGAACTTCCTGATGTTCAAGCTGGTTTTAGAAAAGGCAGAGGAACCAGAGATCAAATTGCCAACATCTCCTGGATCATGGAAAAAGCAAGAGAGTTCCAGAAAAACATCGATTTCTGCTTTATTGACTATGCCAAAGGCTTTGACTGTGTGGATCACAATAAATTGTGGAAAATTCTGAAAGAGATAGGAATACCAGACCACCTAACCTGCCTCTTGAGAAATCTGTATGCAGGTCAGGAAGCAACAGTTAGAACTGGACATGGAGCAACAGACTGGTTCCAAATAGGAAAAGGAGTATGTCAAGGCTGTATATTGTCACCCTGCTTATTTAATTCTATGCAGAGTACATCATGAGAAATGTTGGACTGAAAGAAACACAAGCTGGAATCAAGATTGCCAGGAGAAATCTCAATCACCTCAGATATGCAGATGACACCACCCTTATGGCAGAAAGTGAAGAGGAACTAAAAACCCTCTTGAGGAAAGTGAAAGGAGAGTGAAAAAGTTGGCTTAAAGCTCAACATTCAGAAAACGAAGATCATGGCATCCAATCCCATCACTTCATGGGAAATAGATGGGGAAACAGTGGAAACAGTGTCAGACTTTATTTTTTGGGGCTCCAAAATCACTGCAGATTGTGACTGCAGCCATGAAATTAAAAGACGCTTACTTCTTGGAAGAAAAGTTATGACCAACCTAGATAGCATATTCAAAAGCAGAGACATTACCTTGCCGACTAAGGTCCGTCTAGTCAAGGCTATGGTTTTTCCAGTAGTCATGTATGGATGTGAGAGTTGGACTGTGAAGAAAGCTGAGCACTGAAGAATTGATGCTTTTGAACTGTGGTGTTGGAGAAGACTCTTGAGAGTCCCTTGGATTGCAAGGAGATCCAAACAGTCCATTCTGAAGGAGATGAGCCCTAGGATTTCTTTGGAAGGAATGATGCTAAAGCTGAAACTCCAGTACTTTGTCCACCTCATGCAAAGAGTTGACTCATTGGAAAAGACTCTGATGCTGGGAGGGATTGCGGGCAGGAGGAGAAGGGGACGACAGAGGATGAGATGGCTGGATGGCATCACCTACTCGATGGACGTGAGTCTGAGTGAACTCCGGGAGTTGGTGATGGACAGGGAGGCCTGGCGTGCTGCGATTCATGGGGTCGCAAAAAGTCGGACATGACTGAGCGACTGAACTGAACTGTAGGAGGAGGGTGGTGATCTAATTGTAAGGGGGTGAGGAGGCTGAGAGGCTTATCTTGTGGTTACATAGGGCTTTGCCTAAGATTGGGAAATGGCATCTGTTAAAATCAAAGGTGAAAGAGGTTTGTGGGAGAGGAGGCTGGGAAAGGAGGAGAAGGAAATGGCAAGCCACTCCAATACTCTTGCCTGAAAAATCCCATGGATGGAGGAACCTGGTAGGTTGTAGTCCATGGGGTCGCTAAGGCCCGGACATGACTGAGCAACTTCACTTTCACTTTTCACTTTCATGCATTGGAGGAGGAAATGGCAACCCACTCCAATATTCTTGCCTGGAGAATCGTAGGGACAGAGGAGCCTGGTGGGCTACTGTCTATGGGGTCGCATAGAGTCAGACACAACTGAAGCGACTTAGCAGCAGCAGCAGTCTGGGAAAGGCAGGTCTAGGGGGCAGGAGGAGGGTGTTAAGCTGCCTCACTCCCTCTCTTTATTCTCTTCCTCAAGCTGCTGCTTTTCTTTTTAAAATTGAAGAAGAGTTGATTTACAATGTTCTGTTAAGTTCTGCAGTACAGCAAAGTGATTCAGTTATACATACATACATATATTTTAAAAATATTCTTTTCCATTATGGTTTATCTCAGAATATTGAATATAGTTCCCTGTGACAAGGTACTTCCCGATGTGTGGTGCTTTGCCTTTTTAGGACTCAAAATAATTTATTCACATCAGTATGCCTATTGCAGACATGATTCCTGTGCAGTCTTTGACCAAAGGAAGTGTTATTGATCTTATAATTTCTGTTCCATGCCTTTTTCTCACAGGATGACACACACTTGTGGAAGACAGAAATGCTAAACAAAGACCCCAATGGTAGGCGATGAAATTCTTTTGTGAGGTGCCCTTCACATCGTATATGTCCTTGTCTTTTATCAAGCATCAAATGCTTGGGTGACAAAGGGTTAATATTCTTTCATCTATACCCACGTTCAAAGTCTGAGTGTTACACATTAGTAATCAGGGCAGGTTAAATGTGTTCTCTCTGCTGTGGTCATTATAACCATGAGGTCAGTGATGGTCTGAATCTAGCGCCTCCTAAACCAGTCTTGAACATTGTCAGTCATCATTCCTAAAAGTGAAATATTATCTACTGTGTACAGAGAGCTTTCATAGACGTAATTAAATATTCATAAAAGGCAAGTAACACTTTCAGCTCAAGCCGCATGCTGGTTTGTTTCACCAAGTGTTTGCAAAAGTTCTCCTGATTGATGATTAAAAGTGGATTAACAATTTGGGTTTATTCCTCCTGGGGTATCAGTCACATTTCTTTAGTGGTCACTGAGCCTTGCCTTGGGACACGTGCTCCAAGGTGCTAGGTCCAGTGTAAAATTCCAGATTGAACTTTATATATTAAGTGTGAATATTTGGTTTTGGATTTTTGAGTTTTGCCTGGGGCACTTTATCTAATTAATCATCCCATAGGTTAAGAAATCTTCAGCTCAGTCCTTCCTGTTTTGTCAAAGGAAATAGAGGTCTCAGTCCAAAAAATAATCCTTATCTGATTGTCACATCATTATAGATTTTAAGATTTAAATACATTTTCTTTTTAAATGTGGTGGCCTTACAATGCAGAATAATGGAATGTTTGCATATATCCACCACTCACCAACACTGGCAGACAGAAATGTTGATACTGTAAAGGAATGGCTATTTAATAGTTCTTTTATTTTCCATTCAGATCACATATGCTTTTTCTGAAAGAGACTGCACAGCATGAAGTCTGCTATTACAGCAGTGGCTTCAGGAAGCAATAATTGAATACTCCTCATTAAACTGGTTCATAAAAGAATCCTATTAAAACCAATACAAATAATAAACCTTGAAAATGCCACTTTAAATTCTAAGAGGATGGTGAAGATATGCTACAGTAACAGTCTTCCCACTCGCAGGGTAATTATGAATTTTTCCAAGCCAAGCAGGCACCTCACAACTGAATATAAGATGCGTTTGATCCAAGCCTGTGCCTCTTAGAGTCAGTGACCCCGAGAACTGATCCCTCATCATGCCAGAATACCCAACCAAAAGGTTGATATCTTCAATCACTTAATTAATAGGTAATTCTCACAGAGAGGCTGGATACCTAAATCCAGCATCTTCTTCTTCACCCCAGGAAAATCCAGCTCATTTCATATGCTCATTTCACTAAATGAGACTTTGGCCAAACTGTATGTAAATGGTAAGTGGATTCAACGTAAAAACAATCATGAAAAAGTTATTTTTTTTCCCTTTTAAATCACAGAGGTGGCTGCAGAAGGCCCTGAGTGTGCAGGGCATTCAGCTGCCCTCGCCCCTCAGATGGTGCTGCAGCCTGTCCTCCCAGGAGGCTACTCCCACCGCCCCCGGCCTGCCGACTGCACCGCTGCCTTAGGCTTTTCTTTCTCCCCAGCCTCCCCTTATTTTCTGTTACCTCTCTGTGCTCTCCCAAACTTCTTCCTCACTCAGGTTTCACACCTGTTTGTGATCTGGAGATGAAATTCATATAGACCGGCATTTGTGTCTCAGCCAAGGGTGACTAATGCATTTCTTGATTATGGATCTCAGAGAGCTGGGGTGATGCATCTTAGATGTCTATACACTCCAGTTCAATAGCTTCTCAGTTTTTCTGACCTGGAAAGCATAAGGAAGTCCTCTACTAAGCACTTTTGTTTTACCATTTATCCTCTGAGCCATGCAGTGATTGTTATCACCAACACAATGGTCATTCGATAGATAGCTGGAATCTCTGTAGTGTTTCTTCTTGCTCATTTTAATGAGCGTGATTTCTGCTGCCTCTTCCACTCAATGTTTCTTGTACACTTTTAATGACTCCTCAGCCTTTAGATCGGAGAAGGCAATGGCACCCCACTCCAGTCTTCTTGCCTGGAAAATCCCATGGACGGAGGAGCCTGGTAGGCTGCAGTCCATGGGGTCACTAAGAGTTGGACTTGACTGAGCGACTTCCCTTTCGCTTTTCACTTTCATGCGTTGGAGAAGGAAATGGCAACCCACTCCAGTGTTCTTGCCTGGAGAATCCTGGGGACGGGGGAGCCTGGTGGGCTGCCGTCTATGGGGTCACACAGAGTCGGACATGACGGAAGTGACTTAGCAGCAGCAGCAGCAGCCTTCAGATTCTAGACCAATCGTTCTCACACTGTCTGTCAGAACACCAGGAGAGCTTTGATAACTCAGGTTGCTGGATTTCCATTCCCAGAGTTTCCAGTTTGGTAAACATAGGGTGAAGCTAGGGAATTTGTATTTCCAATAAATTCCCAGGTGATCCTGACACAACTGGGAACCATTGCTCTAGAAAGAAGAGAAACTAAAGGAGTTAAGGGTCCATTGTGAGAGTCCGTTACAATCTCTGCTTTAACCCCTTTCCAGCTGGGTGGACTATCAGCTGATGAAGCTTCCTAAACTTCAGTTTATTTGCTACTAAAATGAGTTTAACAAAACATCCCCAGTAGGTTGTTAAAAGGAAGAAATGAGATCATGCTTAATAATCATTTGAAAGAAAAGTTGTCGTGATGGGTATTTTATTGTTATTGTTTTATTTCATCTTTAGAACTCAATTTTCAGGACTTCTAATTGAATCATAAAAGATCCTTTAACCACTCAAGTTAGTTAAGGAAAGTGTTTGTGTGTTTGGAAAATAAGAAAATAAAATCCCTTTTGGAGGATTTTGACAAAATAATGAATTTGAAATTCATCTGGATATTGCCAGAGAGTTTAGAAAGAAGGCTTCTCTTTTGATTAGTGTTTTATCCCATCAAATATTAAAGCAGTTTACAATGTCCTGCTAATCAAAACAACATGGTATTGGCTTAGGAAAAGGCAAAGAGTTTAACGAGTAGAATAAACACTCATACGTATATGATTTCAAGTCGATGAAGGAAGCATTAAATAATGCTGGAGAATTGATTTAAAATAAACTTTGGTGATTGCTTCTATCACACAAGAATAATTCCTAGATTCTCCAATGCATGAAAGTGAAAAGTGAAAGTGAAGTCGCTCAGTCGTGTCCAACTCTTTGCGACCCCCTGGACTGCAGCCCACCAGGCTCCTCCATGCATGGGATTTTCCAGGCAAGAGTACTAGATTGGGGTGTAGCCTTCTCCATTCTAAAACCTAAGAAGTATCAAAATTTCTTTCAATGTCTGTGATACAGTGTGATGTTTGTATAATTGTGAGGAATAAAAAGAAATAAAAGAAAAAGATATCACATTTGAATTAAATTGAATTTAAAATATCTATTTGAAAAAAGGTATTTATTATGAATAATAAAGGGAAAAACAATAATGAGGGAAAAACAACTTGGAAACAATTATTTGAATCATACAGATAAGAATTAATGACAAAATCATCTTTTCAAAGTAATAAAACAAAATATAAAGTAACACAAATACTTTATTCAAAGTAATAAAACAAAATAATGCAACAGAAAAACAGGCAAAACATACCAATAGCCCATTCAGAACAGAAAGAAGAAACATAAAAGCCTTACCCAAAGTGGGCAAGATTTAGTATTGTTAATGTTTAACCTGATCGATGGAAGCTGATCATTGCCACCTAATGTTCTTGGAAATGCAAGTTTATGCAAATTTGGGGAGCAAACTAAAAATCACATACATTTGGAAACAGCAAGTGTACTTCCAGAAACTTATGCACTAAAACTACTTTCAGGTAGGTACAATAATAAGTTCACAGGAATGTTTACTGAGGCTTTTCTGTTAATACTGAAACATCAAAAATGGTCTAAATGTGCTTCAACAGGGAAATGGTTGACCATATTCTGGTACATTCACAATATGGGGTACTGTATATAAGATAGGGCCTGAACATCCAGCAAAATGAAAACAGATACTGTGAAAAATACCCCCTGCAAGATAAATACAGCAAACATCAATCTGAAGGCATAGTTTAACTTGCAAGAAATTAAGAATTATTCACGGGGCCAAAAAGAGAGAATTAGAAAACTTGACTGTTAGGCAAGCCCCAGGATGCTCCCAGGGACTTCCCAGATGGCCCTAGTGGTAAAGAAGCTGCCTGCCAATGCAGGAGACTTAAGAGATGTAGATTTGATCCCTGGGTCTGGAAGATCCCCTGGAGGAGGGCATGGCAACACACTCCAGTATTCTTGCCTGGGAAATGCCATGGACAGAGGAGCCTGGTGAGTTATAGTCCATGCGGTTACAAAAGAGTTGGACATGACTTAGTGACAAAACAACAACAGGATGCTCTGAGGGCATTTGTTCACAGCAGTAATTGGAAATAGGGAGAGGAGGCAAGGCTGGGGCTGGGACATGGTGGGGATCTGGGGCTGGTACTTCTGAACAGCGCAGTTCCTGGGGCTGGACCTTCACTGAGAAAAGGGTGTGCTTGAGATTGACATCTGATAGCAAAGGGAGGAGAAAAAGACACTCGTCTGTCTCAAATGGGACTCTGGGAGAAAAATGTAAAAGAATTCCTAAATCAAAAAAGGCTAAAACAAATCAACAGAAAAATGGGAAAAATGAAATTTGCGGGAGTCAAAAATAGTCAAAACTGGTGAAAAAATGATTAAATGCACCGGTGATTAGAAAATCACAATGTAAGACAAAAATGGAACTTCTGTCAGCTGGGCAATTATTACAAATCAGAAGATCCCTATTGTCTTAGTTTGTGTGGGCTGTTAAAGCAATGTTACAGCAAATGCCACAGACTGAGTGGTTTATAAACAGGAGACATTTGTTGCTCACAAGTCTTTGAGGCTGGAAGGCCAAGGTCAGGGTGCAGCGTGGTCAGGTGAGGGCCCTCGTCCAGGTCTCAGCCTTCTTGCTCTGTCCTCATGTGGTGCAAGGGGCAAGGGAGCTCTCTGGAGCTGAGATGGGCATGAATTCTGCCCATGAGGGCTCCACTCTTATGACTTCAGCCTCTCCCAAAGAGGGGACCTATAATGGAAGAATAAAGTGGAACAACTGCTTTGGACAATAAAATGGTAATAACTGGACACTTTAAAAGCATGATTTCTTATGGTTCAGCAGCCCATGGCTGTACTCACACCTTTGAGGAGCTCTCACTCAGGGACATGATACACTTACAGGAATGATAATAGCATTTGCCACAGCAAAAGTTAGGAACAACCTAAATATCAAACAAGAGAAGAATGTGTAAGCACAGTATGGTGGAATCAGATAGTAGATTGGTATTTTGCAGTGAAAATTAAGGAACTAGGGTAACATATCCACCCAAGTGACCCCTACAACATAATTTTGAATGAAAAGTATAAATTGTAGAGGGATGCATGTAATGTGATGCCATTCCTATAAACTTTATAAACATGCAAGCACTACTGGATACTGCTCAGAAGCACATACAGTTTTATGCTTGTGGAAAAAATGAATATAAAGAAATGTATGAGGATGATAGACCCAAATTTAGAATAATAGCTATCTTTTATGGGGATACGAGTAGGTGTTGTTGTTGTCAGGTACACAAACTCCATGTTTTCAGGCATAAAACCACTGGAACAACTGTCAAGAGGTAAGTAATGAAATAAAAAATGTCAACAAAGCTCAGAATATTTTCAGTCTTCCAAAATAACAATTATATAGATAATACATGAACCTGAAGAAAGATCTTGATATTATAATAAGACAATACAAATGAGAGGTTTCAATGTTTATGCTACTTTAAAAAAATACAAAAAGAAGCATGTGAGTACAACAAAGGAAAATATAAGCAAGGTGAAAAGACACTCTTCTGAATGGAAAAAAATAATAGCAAATGAAGCAACTGACAAACAACTAATCTCAAAAATATACAAGCAACTTATGCAGCTCAATTCCAGAAAAATAAACGACCCAATCAAAAAATGGGCCAAAGAACTAAATAGACATTTCTCCAAAGAAGACATACGGATGGCTAACAAACACATGAAAAGATGCTCAACATCACTCATTATAAGAGAAATGCAAATCAAAACCACAATGAGGTACCACTTCACACCAGTCAGAATGTCTGCGATCCAAAAATCTGCAAGCAATAAATGCTGGAGAGGGTGTGGAGAAAAGGGAACCCTCCTACACTGTTGGTGGGAGTGCAAACTAGTACAGCCACTTTGGAGAACAGTGTGGAGATTCCTTAAAAAATTGCAAATAGAACTACCTTATGACCCAGCAATCCCACTGCTGGGCATACACACCGAGGAAACCAGAATTGAAAGAGACACATGTACCCCAATGTTCATTGCAGCACTGTTTATAATAGCCAGGACATGGAAACAACCTAGATGTCCATCAGCAGATGAATGGATAAGAAAGCTGTGGTACATATACACAATGGAATATTACTCAGCTGTTAAAAAGAATACATTTGAATCAGTTCTGATGAGATGGATGAAACTGGAGCCGATTATACAGAGTGAAGTAAGCCAGAAAGAAAAACACCAATGCAGTCTACTAACATATATATATGGAATTTAGAAAGATGGCAATGACGACCCTGTATGCAAGACAGCAAAAATGACACAGATGTGTATAATGGACTTTTGGACTCAGAGGTAGAGGGAGAGGGTGGGATGATTTGGGAGAATGGCATTGTAACATGTATACTATCATGTAAGAATCAAATCGCCAGTCTATGTCCGACGCAGGATACAGCATGCTTGGGGCTGGTGCACGGTGATGACCCAGAGAGATGTTATGGGGAGGGAGGTGGGAGGGGGGGTTCATGTTTGGGAACGCATGTACACCCATGATTGATTCATGTCAATGTATGGCAAAACCAATACAGTATTGTAAAGTAAAATACAGTAAAAATAAAAATAAAAAAAAAAGAATAAAGCATCAATAAAAGAAAAAAAAAGAAGCAAGTGAGTAAAGATTGAAATGTAATATGCAAAAATGGAGGTAGCTTTTCTATTAAGGTGGTCTATGAATAATTAAAATTAGTTTTATTATTGATATACTGTATTCTCAATTTTTAATTATTTAAAAAGTTTACCTAAGAATCAATGAAAAGACCCCAAAGACTCTGAGTAGTGATCTGATAACTCAGTAGAAATCAAATAACCTGTGATTCAGAGCACTCACAGCTCAGAGCCACCAAAGGACATGAAAGGGTTGAAGCAGCTAAATGGAGGAATGCATAATTTTTGTTATGGATGAAATGTATGTAGGACATATTTCAGCAACTTTTATGTAAACATGAAACCACTTAAAAATAAAATGTAAAAATATTCATGAATAAAAAGTAAACATGGACCGAAGATCCTAAAAAAATAAGAGTAGTAAAGAATTATTAAATACAAAACATCTTCTAGAACTTCTATCATTAAACAAATATGATACTGCCCCTTACGCCTGTCAGGATGGCTATTATCAAAAAGACAAAAGAGAAGTGTTAGTGAGGATGTGGAAAAATTGGAGTTTTGCAAGATGGGAATACAAAATGGTGCTGCCAGTATGGAAAACAGGATGGAGGTTCCTCAAAAAATTAAAAATAGAATTCTACTTTTGGGTATTTATCCAAAAGAATTGAAATCAAGATCTCAAAGAGATATTAACACTCTATGTTGTAGCATTGTTCATAATATCCAAGATGTGAATGCAACCTTCATATCCTTGGCAGATGAATGGATAAAGAAAATATAGTATATACGTATAGTGGCATACTATTCAGCCTTTAAAAATAAGTAAATTTTGTAAGATGCAGTAAGATGTATGAAACTTGAGGACCTTATGCTAAATGAAATAAGCCATCACAGAAAGACAAATACTGCATGATTCTACATACATGAGGTGTCCAAAATAGGCAAATTCATAGAATCAAAGAGTGGCATGGTGGTTCCCAGAGGCTGGAGGAGTCACTAATCAAAAGGCAAAAAGTTCTAGTTAAGCAACAGAAACCCTACAGACATGCTTTATAACATCATACCTATAGTCAACAATAAAGTACTGTACACTGAAAATTTCTTAGGAGATCTACTGATCTCATGTTAAGTATTTATATCACAAGGAAATATTTGTTTTTGGTTGCACCAGATGGCATGTGGGATCTTAGTCCCCTGACCAGGGATCAAACCTGCACCTCCTGCATTTGAAGCATGGAGTCTTAACCACTCGACCTACCAGGGAAGTCCTAATAAGTTTTTTTAAAAAGAACATAATTCTGACACATGAATAGCTTAACCACTGGAAAAGAATAGAACGTTCAGAAACAGCCCCAAATGTGTACAGGAATTGGCCCCAAGAAACCACAGAAAGTAGGCATATGATAAAGTAAATTACAATGGAAAAGACTAACTTTTAAATAGATGGTGTTGGAAAAATTGGATAATCTTTGAAAAGGAGAGCATAGCATCTATATTCAAACCATGCTTCATAATAAACTCCAATGTGTCATCTATTTTGGTGAGCTTATGGTTTTACTGGCCCCTCTCCCAGGTCTGGGATAGGGCCCAGGTGCAGTGGCAAGTGGCAGGTGCTGAGGGCCCAGTTTCTCAGCCCCACCCCCACTAAACATACCCAGGGCTCTCTGCAGTGTTGGGTAGTTCCGCAACTTGTATGAAGACAGCATGAGATACCCTGGAACATCTTGTGCCAGAAAGCAGGGAAGAGCTGAAAGAGTGATGAAGACACGTCAAAAGAACACAGAACAACTGCTTGATGGGTTAAATTCCCAGTCGTGTCTGACTCTTTGTGACCCCATAAACTATGCAGCCTGTGGAATTCTCCAGGCCAGAATATTGGAGTGAGTAGCCTTTCCTTTCTCCAGGGGATCTTCCCAACCAAGGGATCAAACCCAGGTCTCTCGCACTGCAGGTGGATTCCTCACCAGCTGAGCTGCCAGGGAAGCCCAGGAATATTGGAGTGGGTAGCCTGTCCCTTCTCCAGTGGATCTTCCCGACCCAAGAATCAACCAAGGGTCTCCTGCATTGCAGGCAGATTCTTTACCAGCTGAGCTACCTGGGAAGCCCAAATTCCAGATAACATTGTACAAACATTGAAAAAATGGCACAATGATAGATTATAGCATATTGAATATAAAAAATGACAAAGAAGCAATCAGATCCTGGGACATTTCTCAAGACACTTGGTCACCGACCCACACTTGGGCTTGCTTGCCTCACATACAGTAAAGCCAATCTGTTGACATGGGGGTGTGGTGAAGAAGAGTGCAGCTTTCACTGCAGGGCTAAGTGAGGGGAATGGGCAGCTCATGCGCAAAAGACCCAAACTCCTCGATGGCTTTTAAAGACAGGGTGAGTGAGAGGGTCATGGTTTATGTATAATTCTTTGCAATCCCACTCCTGGACATATACCCAGAGAAAACTATAATTCAAAAAGACACATGAATCCTGATGTTCACAGCAGCAGTATTTTCAACAGCCAAGACATAGAAACAACTTAAATGTCCATCAACAGATGGGTAGATAAAGAAGATGTGGTATATATACACAATGGAATATTATTCAGCCATAAAAATGAATGGGATATGCCATTTGCAGCAACATGGATGGATTCAGGGATTATCATACTAAGTGAAGTCAGAGAAAGAAAAATATCATATTATATCGTTGATATGTGGAATCTAAAATACAACACAAATGAACTTATCTCCAAAACATAAACAGACTCACAGAGAATAGAACACACGTAGGGATGCCAAGGAGAAGGGGATGAGGGAGGAATGGACAGGGAGTTTGGGATCCGTACATACAAACTATTACAAACAGAAAAGGTAAGCAACAAGGTCTTACTGTATAGCACAGGGAACTACATCAAACATCCTGTGATAAACTGGAATGGAAGAGAATATGAAAAAATGTACATATTTGTATAACTGAGTCAATTTATGTATAGCAGTAATTAACAAAACATTATAAATCAACCATACTTCGATAAAATTAAGAGAAAACAAGCAGATGAAAAGAAAACAAAACCCAGTTCTCTGATTAGTCAATGGTGAGGTTACGTGATATTTTGGGAATCTCATTCATCAACCTTCTGGTTCCAGCTTGACTGGGGTCTGTGCACTTGTGGATAGTATGCAGTTAACTTCCTCCACCTGACGGGGGTTTCTGCAAAACAGCTCATGGATATGGCTCCGGATATTGCTTTCAGCCCCTCAGGAGGCACTATAAGTCTTTGACTTTGTTTTATGGCTAAACTATTATTATTTTATCTTATTTGACTATTTTCTTTGTTTATTCATTCTTTCACTTCTCTGATTAAATCTGATCTTTGGAACTTGGGGAAGGCATAAGAGGCTAAAGCTTTTTTCTTTTATGAAGAAAAGGTCTGAAAAAAAGATCCTGTCTGTCCTGGGGAAGGCCCTTCAGTGTCCTGCTCAGTTTTACAGTTGACTTGGACAGTTCAAAAACTGTCAGTCATGAAAAACAAACAAAAAGCTGATAATGTCTAAGGTAAAGGAGACTAAAGAGACATGACTGCTAAATGAAATTTATAATTCTTGACTGGATCTTGTTAGAAAATTACAGCTAGAAAGGACATCTTTGTAGACCATAAACTGTATATTAAACATTATTGTGCCACTGCTAAATTTCTGGGTTATGATAATGGTGTGTTTATGTAAGAGAATGTCCTGGTTCAAAGAGATGTTTGGAATATGACTAGTGGTGAGGTGTCATGAAATGCAAGGTGTGAGTTCTGTGTGTGAGAGAGATGGGGGCAGGCAGCTGGGAACAGCACAGGTGGGAAAATGTTAACAACTGGTGGGTCTAGAGGAAGGATATGTGGTGTTCACTGAGCCGTTCTTTCAGTTTCTCATTGTTGTTCAGTTACTCAATTGTGTCCGACTCTTTGTGACCCCATGGACTGCAGCATATCAGGCTTCCCTGTCCTTCACCATCTCCCAGAGTTTGCTCAAACTCATGTCCATTGAGACGATGATGCCATCCAACTATCTCATAGCTTTGCAATTTTTCAAAATAAAAATAGAAGAATAAAAGAAAAAAATTTCACCATCAAATCATCATTTATATATACATGGATATTTATAGATCATGCAGTTACTTCAAATTAAGGCAAATATAAGGAATAAAAATCTAAGTGCATTAAGGAATAAATGATGTTAGTAGAAACCATCTGTCTTTACTTGACAGATGAAGATGGAGATCCACAAATATCTCAACTCTCATAAGGTCACCCATTAGTGTGTATAAGATTCTACTTCTGCGAGCTTTATACAGCAACTGAACATCAAATATGGGCCTTTGAATACTTGAAATGTTCTCTCTAGGTTGCTGGCTTGAGGAAGCTCATTCTATTACCCTTTATCAGAAAGAACAGAGCTTTCAAGGATTTTGTCTTTATTCTTTAAATAACTGCTATTTTTTGCTCACATTTCAACAGGGATTAAAATATCAGTAGGGATGCTTTCCACTTAACCCAGTCCTCGCTAAACTGGTAACATAGTTGGAAGTCCATCAGATCTATTGAATAAGGCAATAATGATGGTGAAACGGACAATGCAGCAAGAGTGTTAAAACGGATTCTAAGCAAGAGTTAATGTTTTGTAAATGTACAGAATCTCTTCTGTTTCTCTGAGTTAAGCCAGGACTCATATAAAACCCTGGACCATCATGGATTAGCCCCACATGCCTGGAGGAGGAAGCTGACACAGGGCTTGTTCCTTAACTGTTACTGTGTTTCAGAGTACAGATCCTGCTCTGTCCCCTACTGGCTGGGTGACTATGGGCAAGTTTCTCAGCCTCTGGCTTCAATTTCCTCATGTGTTTAGTTCAGTTCAGTCACTCAGTCATGTCACATTCTTTGCGACCCCACGGACTGCAGCACCCCAGGCCTCCCTGTTCATCACCAACTGCCTGAGTTCACTCAAACTCTTGTCCATTGAGTCGGTTATGCCATCCAACCATCTCGACCTCTGTCATCCCCTTCTCCTCCTGCCCTCAATCTTTCCCAGCATCAGGGTCTTTTCCAATGAGTCAGCTCTTCCCATCAGGTGGCTAAAGTATTGGAGTTTCAGCAGCAGCATCTGTCCTTCCAGTGAACACTCAGGACTGATCTCCTGTAGAATTGATTGGTTGGATCTCCTTGCAGTCCAAGGGACTCTCAAGAGTCTTCTCTAACACCATAGCTCAAAAGCATTAATTCTTCAGCGCTCAGCTTTCTTTATAGTCCAACTCTCACATCCATACGTGACCACTGGAAAAACCATAGCTTTGACTAGACTGACATTTGTCTGCAAAGTAATGTCTCTGCTTTTTAATATGCAGTCTAGGTTGGTCATAACTCTTCTTCCAAGGAGCAAGTATTTTTTAATTTCATAGCTGCAATCACCATCTGCAGTGATTTTGGAGCCCCCCAAAATAAAGTCTGTTGCTGCTTCCACTATTTCCCCATTTGCTGTGAAGTGATGGGACCAGATGCCATGATCTTAGCTTTGTGAATGTTGAGTTTTAAGCCAGCTTTTTCACTCTCCTCTTTCACTTTCATCACGAAGTTCTTTAGTTCTTCTTCACTCTCTGCCATAAGGGTGGTGTCATCTGCATATCTGAAGTTATTGATATTTCTCCTGGCAATCTCGATTCCAGCTTGTGCTTCATCCAGCCCAGCATTTCTCATGATGTACTCTGCATAGAAGTTAAATAAGCAGGGTGACAATATAAAGCCTTGACGTACTCCTTTCCTGATTTGGAGCCAGTCTGTTGTTCTGTGTCAAGTTCTAACTGTTGCTTCCTGACCTGCATACAGATTTCTCAAAAGGCAGGTCAGGTGGTCAGGTATTCCCATTTCTTGAAGAATTTTCCACAGTTCATTGTGATCCACCAGTCAAAGTCTTTGTCTGGAATTCTCTCACTTTTTTGATGCTCCAATGTATACATGGGAATAACAATGGTATCTGATTCATAAGACTAAATAAATGAGAATGCTCATGGCACAGGACTTTGTGCATAGTAAATATATAGTTATTTTTTCTTTATTAAGCTCCACCTCATCAACTAGATATTTCTCAAATGACTACAGAATTTAAAATAGTTTATATTTTACAAATATCATTGACTTTTCTACTTTCATATTGGCATATCATGATGACTTGACTAAAAATTGTTGCACGTAAAAGTGGACTAAATTTTTGACATTAAAGTGCATTTAACAAAAAGACCTCTATATTTGCTGTCCTTCCAGGATTTTTATTTTGGTCAATGTAATTTTAATATCTTATATATTGTAATTCCCTCATGGCTCACACAGTAAAGAATATGCCTGCAATGAGGGAGACTGGGTTTGATCCCTGAGTTGGGATGATTCCCTGGAGAAGAGAATGGCTACCCACTCCAGTATTCTTGCCTGGGGAATCCTATGGAGAGAGAAGCCTGACAGTTTACAGTCCATGGGGTCGCAAAGAGTTGGACATGACTGAAAGACTTTCACTTTCTACTTTCCCCCCTATATATTAATATAACACCAGGAAATACCAACCATATAAGTAAATAAACCAAAGTAAGTTTGCAATAACCTCAGATATGCAGATGACACCACCCTTACGGCAGAAAACAAAGAGGAACTAAAGAGCCACTTGATGAAACTGAAAGAGGAGAGTGGAAAAGCTGGTTTAAAACTCAACATTCAACAAAGGAAGATCATGGCATCCGGTCCCAACACTTCATGGCAAACAGATGGGGAAACAATGGAAACAGTGACAGACTTTATTTTCTTGGGCTCCAAAATCACTGCAGATGGTGACTGCAACCATGAAATTAAAAGATGCTTGCTTCTTGGAAAAAAAGTTATGACCAACCTAGAGAGCATATTAAAACACAAAGACATTACTTTTCTGACAAAGGTCAGTCTAGTCAAGGCTATGGTTTTTTCAGTGGTCATGTATGGATGTGAGAGTTGGACTATAAAGAAAGCTGAGCGCTGAAGAATAGATGCTTTTGAACCGTGGTGTTGGAAATGAATCTTAAGAGTCCCTTGGACTGCAATGAGATCAAACCAGGCAATTGTAAAAGCAATCGTCCCTGAATATTCATTGGAAGGACTGATGCTGAAGCTGAAGCTCCAATACTTTGGCTACTGATGCGAAGAAGTGACTGATTGGAAAAGACCCTGATGCTGGGAAAGATTGAAGGTGGGAGGAGAAGGGGCTGACAGAGGATGAGATGGTTGGATGGCATCACCGACTCGATGGACATGAGTGTGAGTAAGCTTGGGTAGTTGTTGATGGACAGGGAAGCCTGGTGTGCTGCAGTCCACGGGATTGCAAAGAGTTGGACACGACTGAGCGACTGAACTGAACTGAACTGAACTGGAGGTTTTTCCAAACATTTTAGATTGAAAGTAGTGCTTCAGTGATACTTTTACCTCAAGGGTTTTTTTCCTTGCAAGAAGTAATTTTACATTTGACTGACTTTTACAACGTATTTAAGAATTTGGAGTTGACACAGGCATTTAGCAGTGGCAGTCAGGTTCAACAAGAAGAGTGTGGACCTTCTCAGCTTGGGCTCCTGTTCTGACTGCTTCCTGGCTCTTTACTTCTTGTAAAACCACTCTGCATGTTGGTGCATTTATTCAACCTTCTGTTAGTACTTATCACGCACCTGCTCTGCTCGGCACTCAGGAGAAGATGTAAGAGGAGGCGCTATTGTGTAGGAAGAGCCACTGTAACTAGAAATAGGACATACACCCAAACATGTGTCTTAGAATGGATGATAATGCATCAATGGCCAAACTGAATGGTGTAGGTAAGTGAAGATTAGCGAAGCCAGGAATAGGCAGAAAGACTGCTCTGTTTGTGATGAATGAGTTGTTTACAGAACGATGAGATGGTTTGTGAATTTAATGCATTCCTGGAAGAATTCTGATAGGACCTGTGGGAACTGCCTAAGGAGACATTCTTAGTAACTGACCTGGCTCTTCGGAGGGTTCTTGGTTCCCATACCCTCTGAAGCTAGAGCTGGGCATTTGAGCAGATTAGCTTCTCCCAGTCTTCACATTCCTGCCTTCGTACCCTTGAGCGTTTGGAAGCCTCCTGTTTCTCTCAGGCGTCAGCATTATATGCTCGTGGGTGAAGGCTGGGAGGGCCTTCCTTCCGGAAGTTCAGCCTGGGTGTTGGCCACAGTGTCTGCCAGGCTTCACTGACATTTGACCCTGTGCCCATGCTTTACATATGTTTCAAAACGGCTAGAGAATTACTATGTGAAATGCCTGATAATTCCAACTAGGGCCTTGATGGTGGCCAGAAAGCTGACTGACAGTTGGGGAATGCACGTTTACAGAGGGTCTCGGGAAAGAATAACATGTGAGGAAATTAGGGATGGCTAGGTATTTCTCTTGGAATTAAGCTACTTAAAATCAAATGGTTTTTGTATCAAATTCCCTTGTAGGTACCAAACAGATGAAAATAACCTTCAAGGCATGATTTCTAATGAATATAAAATCCTGCTTTAAACAATCTAACTCAATGGAAATACTGGCCTTATGGAGAGAGAAACTAAGGAGAACTTACATACTGATATGAAAATTAGGATGATTTTTCCTCTGGTAATTTGTTTCCTGACCTGAGAAAATATTTGTCTATAAAGAGAATTACAGAAGCTACAATTTATTTTCTCTGAGCATGTGTTACTATAATACTACAAAAATGCAAATGCCTCACCATCTGAAAACATTAATAAAGTAGTTCTAAAAATATCCATCACAAATTGGTCAATACTTATTAAATATATCTTTAAAAAAGAAGAGAAACAAACACCTATGGAATAGCCTAATTGGTTCCAAGTGTGAGCATGCATGGGCTTCCCAGGTGGTGCTAGCAATACAGAATTTGCTTGCCAAGGCAGGGACGTAAGAGATGTGGGTTGGATCCCTGGGTTGGAAAGATCCGCTGAAGGAGGGTGTGTGTGGCAACCCACTCCAATATTCTTTTCTTTTTCTTTCTTTCTTAGGGGAAAGTGAAAACGCAGTCCACTCCAATATTCTTGCCTTGAGAATTCACGGACAGAGGAGCCTGGCAGGCTCCAGTCCACAGGATCGCATGGAGTCAGACACGACTGAAGACAGCACATATGTGAGCATGCATGTTTTCTGGGAATGCTCCTTCCTCTTAAGAAGAAATATTGTACTTATCCTTTAGAAGTTTACTCTAAGGACATAATGAAAGCAAATGGAAACAGTTATGTGTGGTTAAAATAGTTTATTTTGATAGATATTTACATCACATCTATGGGCTTCTCAGTTGGTAAAGAATCTACCTGCAATGCAGGAGACCTGGGTTCATTTCCTGGTTTGGGAAGATCCCCTGGAGAAGGGAAAGGCTACCCACTCCAGTATTCTGGCCTGGAGAATTCCATGGACAGAAGACCTGAGGGGCTACAGTCCATGGGATCACAAAGAGTTGGACATGACTCTGCAACTAACTTTCCTTTTCCTATGGGTTCCATAAGAAAACAAAATGGATATTTTAAAAGAAGGAAATAACTTTGAATTGATGAATTTAGATGACTTAATTTTATTAAAAGTCAGAAATATAGGATAAATGGTAAATGCAACATGGATAGTTTAATTTTTGTGGTACTGGATTAGAGACTGTTTCATTTCCTACTCTTGCTGTCTTAGAAGGGTTTTAACTGCCATGCGGAGCTTTTGGAAAGCAGCTGTGAACCTGGAGATTCCACTTGCCTGCCAATGTTTTATGATCAGACAGATGTGTATGCAAATCACACCTGTTCTAATTCCAGAAGCCCTGCATCAGTCAATCACTCTAACATAACTCCTGTCTCTAAGAAATAAAATGCACCAAAGAATATTGAGGGCTGGACAACAAAGGTGTCAACAACTCCCCCACCAAGAGCACGGCTGAAAGCTAAGGTCACATTTCCCGAGCTTTCCAGGAGCCCAAGGAGCACTGAGTGACGGATTCATGAAAACTTGGAGGTGAGAAGCCTGGTGGGTGTGTCGGAGGCACATCGTGCTCTGAAGATGCTTCTCTTTGCTCCTCTGTTCAGAAAAATCTCTAAGTGAAAATGGCCTTGCGTGGAACACAAGAGAGGTAAATCTCATTTGGAAAGCCAAACTTGGGGGACAGCAAAACGTAACATAACTGACATTTACCATTTTACTATTCTGATTACTCTTAAAATATTTTGATGTTGAATCTGGCACAAACCAGGTTTCATAACCCAGAAAAGCAAATGCCACGTTTCCTATAATGATATACTTATAAGGTAAGAAAATCTGCTTTTATTAACCCGTATCCCCAGAGACCATGGTTTAAGTTGAATCCAGAGTGTTAAAAATTTCTGAAGCATTTTTAATCACAGAAAAGCAAGTTGATTCAGAATTGATGATGGGCTTGCACATCTGTGTTCTGCCACAAGCCTGGTACTTCTCTGCCCTTGGCCTCATATTTTCTTTGCTTGGTGAAAGCAGGCTGTTGGGTATATGGTCAGAATTTACAGGGCTACATTTGGACTCCATGCAATTAGTTTTCACTGCATTCTTTGCAAATGCTTGATTGTTGGTGACAGTAACTGTGTCTGTTTTAATTCACGGAAGCTATAGTCATGGCAGAGCCTCTGTGACCTGGCTGGCTGGCTCACCAAGAGCCAGAGTTCTTTGTCAGTAAGAGTCTCACATCCTTTTTTCTCATCCTTTCCTTTATCACCACTATAAAGTCTTTGATATAAATAGAGAGCATGCTCAGATCTTACAATGATATTCCAATTTTATCCAACAAGCTTACTCTGATCTTTTATTGATAAGTATTCCACATCACTTTTGAGGACCTCAAAGTCTGTACTCAAGATGAAATCTCCATCAGTAAGATTCTACTATGATGTTCTTTTATTTATAAGGCATAAAATTCCAATTGCCTTGGAGACAAATTTGTGCAGAATACAGTCTCAAAAAAGCTACAGCTTAAGTTTTACAGCGTGGGGATCATTGTGATTCACCACATGTACCTTCATCTGTGCAGGAAACGAAAAGGCCAGGTCCAACACAGCTTCCAAATCCTGGAACCATTTGTGGGACTGAAGCAATGGGGCTTTTGAGATCCAACTGGACCTGGTATTCCTGCTGTCGTTTCAGGGAGGATTGAGCAAGACCTGGGCCCCCCATCTTTGGCCCCTTGGGTTCAGATTGACTGGCAGTGCAGGACAGGATGGGGAGAAAACATGAGCATGAAAATGTTCTGTAAAATGATTTTATCATTGACTTACTAGAATCATAGAGATGCTTTTACAGGAGCTTTTAAAATCTTTAGCTGTTTGCTTCTGGGCAAACTTATCCCTTGTTACTCTCAGTTTTCTGTTTCCTTCCCTCTCCTGTCTTCACATACAAATTCTATACTGATATATATTTACCTAGTAATGTAATAAAATAAAACTGTTACAGTAGATTCACCTCAAGCTATTAAAAATTAGTGTTTATCATATGTCCCGGCTGAGAGTTGGACTTGCTATTCAGCATTCACTGACTTCTCTGTCCTCTGAAATGATCTGGGATTAGATCTATGAGCATACCACTCATGGCCCTGGTCTGCGGTACCAGGGCATGGAAAATGACATCTTGAAACTATACTTCACTCTGAAAAATAGATGGAAAGGATGCTACTTGAACCCAGCTCAGATGGACCTTGGGGGGGCTGGAGGTAGCTGGAGGAATGTTCTCAGAGAATGAGCACGAAGTGCTGGCTGGGGTGTAGGTCTCTCTGTCTTTGTTTGACGATGCAGTGGGGATGATTTGTTTCTGAAACACCAGGAAAGACAAACATATACATAATAAGAGCATAAAGGCAGAGACTGAAAATTCTGAGCTTGTCTGCAAACACTTGCCTCCTGAGTCCAAACTTAAATCACCCTGAGCACAACCAAGGAACAGCTGAGGGGATGGTGTTATCCCAGACTGCACAGACACACTTTGGAGAAGCTACCACCACTACCTTGTACTTAAGTCTTACAATACTTTTACCCCAGACTTGAAAATAAGTAAAATGAATAGAATCTCAGGTATTCTGTTTACCGTGGCTGTTCAATGCCATCTCTTCAAGTTGGGGTTATTGCCAGTCAGATCTTGTGAAGGGCTCCGAGGGTGGACCCATCACCCTTCCGGGGGCATCTGCTTGAAGAAACACCCTCTCACCAGAGTGCTTGTGGTGCTAGCTGCGGGCCAAATTCCACTCTGGAGATTTGCAACCTGGGTCAGTGGGTGAGTCCGCACGGTTCAGCTTCACCAGTTACATGTTGGAAACTCATCTTCCATCTAAAACTGTCTTGTGACTTATCTGTCTGCAGTGAACCTATGACTCCAGGTAATTCATCCAAAAAGTCAAGGAAAAGATAGGGAAATTGAATATATTCAGTTTATTTAATATTAGTTTCCATGAGGGGTCTGAGTTCAGTGTTTATGTGTGTCTTCTGATTTCCTGTGCTCATTTTCTGGCTCAAATCTGTTTACAAATATAGGCCACAACTTTACCACCATTTTTTATTAAAGCATAGAAATGGAAAATATTTCTATGTATTTCTAATACAAAAAATATAATATTTTTTGTATGTAAGAGAGGGTCATAATATGAATTCTTAAAAACTTGACAAAAGACTGGACCTGTGAGATTCTTTCCTGTTTAGTGACATAGATGCTGATGTGCTGTGTGAATTGCTCTTTCAAAGGTACATTGTTGTTTTCTTGCTGTGGGCCTGTCTTTATCAGAAAGTTCAGAAAGATTCTTAGTGAATACTTGATGTATATTTATACAGAAATCTCTCCAGGCATTTTAGGTTGCAGACTATTATTTTGGAATTTTGGAGGCTCCCAGGAAAATTTTAAGCAGAATAGATATTTAATCTTGATCAAATGGAGACATTTATTTAATCTAAACCATGTCTTGTGGTGTTTGTATATAAGAGTGCATACATTTGGTACAAAACCTGAAAGGTGTAAAGAGAGAGTCAGTGAAAAATAAGTCAGTACCCCCAATCGCCCAGTACTTCCCTAAAGCCACCCCATCATTTTCTTCTTTTTGTTTATACACATGTGTAATACACACATTGTATTACATCCATCCACCTATCTATGATTTATCTAATCAGGCCCCTATTGATGATATCTAGGTGGATTTTAATTTTTATGAGCAGTGCTGTGAGGCTGTGTATTTAGAATACACTTCTTGTGGTATGGTTCTTTCCTTGTCTCACTCAGGGCTGTTTAAATGTCACCTCCTTACCTGCCTTATGGAAACAGCTCCATCCCTCCTTCCTCCCTACCCCTCTCACCCTGCTTGAATTTTGTTCATGCATCACTTGACATTATGCTTTTAAAAAATTCTTTTTTTTTTTTGTGGACCATTTTTAAAGTCTTTATTGAATTTCTTACAATATTGCTTCTTTTTTTTTACAGTCAAAATTCCTTTTAATTTATTTTTTATTTTTATTTTTTAGAATTGTGTTCCCATTGGTTGTTATTTTTTTTTAATTTTTATTTTTACTCTATTTTACTTTACAGTACTGTATTGGTTTTGCCATACATTGACATGAATCCACCACGGGTGTACATGAGTCCCCAAACATGAACCCCCCTCCCACCTCCCTCCCCATATCATCTCCCTGGATCATCCTGTGCTCTTTTATATTTCTGTTTTTTGGCCATGGGGCAGACATGTGGGTCTTAGCTCCCTGACTGGTGATCAAACCCGTACTTCCTGCATTGGAAGGCAAAATCCCAACTACTAGACCACCAGGGAAGTCCCTGCACTGGCTTATTGACAACCTATTTCCCCAACCAATATAAGCCTCAAGAGACTCCACAGTTTGCTGTTCCTTTTCAGTGCCTAGAATCGTAGCTGGTATGCAGTTGGTGCTCATTAAGTATATTTATGAAATGAATAGGTCATTTTGCAAGTATGAGTAATTTTGTAGGAAAAATTGCTATAAGTGGAATTGTTATATTAAAGGATATGGGTGCTGGAAAATTTTCCAAATTGTAGAAATTTATCCTTCTATCAGCAATGTACCAACAAAAACAAACTTGAAATTTTTTCCCAAGATTATTCTACTAAGTGAAGTAAGTCAAAAAGAGAAATACAAACACCATATAATATCACTTATATGTGGAATCTAAAATATGACACAAACTTATCTATGAAACAGAAACAGAATGGACAGACTGGGGGTGCCAAAAAGGTGAGATTGGACATAGTGGGAGGTTGGGGTTAGTAGAATGCAAGCTATCATACACAGAATGGATAAACAGCAGAGTCCTATTGTATCACACAGGGAAGAATATTCAATATCCTGTGATAAACTGTAATAGAAAAGAATATGAAGAAAAAATGTATATACACACGCATACACTCATATATGTGTGTATAACTGAGTCACTGCTGTATAGCAGAAACTAACACAACATTGTGCATGAGGTATACTTCAATATACACAAAATTAAAAGACATGCTCCTTTGAAGAAAAGCTATGACAAATATAGACAACACATTAAAAAGCAGAGACATCACTTTGCTGACAAAGGTCCATATCGAGAAAGCTATGTGTTTTCCAGTAGTTATGTATGGATGTGAGAGTTGGACCATAAAGAAGGCTGAGTGCTGAAGAATTGATGCTTTTGAATTGCTGGGGAAGACTCTTGAGAGTTCCTTGGACTACAAGGAGATCAAACCAGTCAATCTTAAAGGAAATTAACCCTGAATATTCAGTTCAGCTGAAACTGAAGCTCCAACACTTTGGTCTCCTGATGTAAAGAGCCAGCTCTGGAAAAAACCCTGATCCTGGGAAAAATTGAGAGCAGGGGGAGAAGGGAGCAGCAGAGGATGAACTGGGTGGATGATATCACTGACTCAATGGACGTGAGTTTGAGCAAACTCAGGGAAACAGTGAAGGACAGGGCAGCCTGACGTGCTGCAGTTCATGGGGTTGCAAAGTGTCGGACATGACTAAGTGAATGAAAAACAACAAATACCTCAATAAAAAAATGTTTTGTTTTTCTTTCACCAGTGGGAAAAAGGTTTTTTTCCAAGTTGATATAACCCATGGTATCTCATTTTAGTTACAATTTGTGTTTATTATGAGTGATATGTATGCTACCCAAAGTCTTTAGGCATTACAATGACTACGTCTGAAGGCCCAAACGTCTTTGTGACACTCATGTGCTTAACACCTGATATTGCTGTTGCCTCTAGGTACATGGTGGTTCTTGTCTGCCTTGGTTTTGTCTCTGCTCAGTTACTCTGAAATCCATAATTTATGTGTATTGAACACTGGTTGGTAAGATCAGGGATGAAACATTTCCTTAATTGCAGCCCCAAGTTTTCTTCTGATGAAGATGTCCACTTTGCAAATGTTTCCTGCTCCAGCCTTTAACTACCAGGGAGCAGAGAAGTTTCCAGCATCCAGAGAAGGCCCTTCTCTCTTGAGCATTTTTACTGTCCTTGTCCTACAAAGTGTCCACATACCCCTGTTGCTTAACCAGCCTTATAGCCACGTTTACAGGTTAATTTTGGTAGTTACTTTGACTTTTAGATTTTTTATGCAAGGAGATCAAAGCAGTCAATCCCAAAGGAAATCAACTCTGAATATTCACTGAAAAGACTGATGATGAAGCTGAGGTTCCAGTACTTTGGCCACCTGATGCAAAGAGCTGACTCACTGGAAAAGACCCTGATCCTGGGAAGGATTGAAGGCAGGAGGAGAAGGGGGCAACAGAGAATGAGATGGTTCGATGGCATCACGAACTCAATGGACCTGAGTTTGAACAAACTCCCAGAGATAGTGAAGGACATGGAAACTTGGCATGCTGCAGTCCATGGGGTGGCAAAGAGTTGGACATGACTGAGCGACTGAAAAACAAAATTCCCTTTGACCTTGTTCTACATTCAGGTCATGTTTGTGGCCTCTGTACCACCAGGAAAACCAGCAGCAAGCAGGACATCTTGCCATCATAATTGATAATACCAGGATTTGATATACAATTGGGCCTGAATAAAAGGGTGTTATCTTTCCATTGTGTTGTTTCTTAGTTAATCATAGCCCAGGGATTCTTTAAATTTCCCCTTTAAAAGTGTTTGCATGTGCTTGACCCGTGTATTTGGACCATCATGATTTTACTGAAAGATGAAATAGGAGTTTCCTGTTGAAATGCATTCTTTGGCTCACTGGATGAAATCTCAATGTATAAATTAACAGGATTCTCATGACGAGAATAAAATAATGTCACTAAGATGATCAACACCAGATTCTCTTGCTACTGTAACTCTACTTATACCAACATTTGTCTAGCCACCCCCAATCCCTCACCCCACTAAAGAGTAAAAGGCATGGACTATTTACCAGTAGTGACTTATACTAAAATATTGAAAAATGGTGCCATTCCAAGAACACTGAAGTAAAGACATCAAAATAATTTTTAGTTCTCCTGAAAATTTGTGCTGTCTTATTTCTAGCAAGAAATCAAATACATTATAAATTTTTTCTGTTTTTGAGAGGTAGCCTAGTATTGGCTGAATATTAATGTGATTTGTGCTTATAAAAATTTGTTGTATATTTGTTAGATAAGCCTTTCATTCGTTTCTTTTCCTTTGGGCCATGAATTATGAAGAATCATTGTTTAACACCTATCAGTGATGGGATAAAATCCAACAATGAAAATAGTTGGTTATATATTAATCAAAATAAAGTTGAAAAATCAGAGGAAGATTTTTTCTAAAATATTTTTCTGGAAATTTTCAAATCAGTAAATGCTCTATTTGAAGAACCCCATGGACTAAAAAACACATCACATGTATACATCCAACTATTCAGGAAAAAATAAGATGCCAAAGGACTTTTATTTGATAATGGTATAGGAAATTTTTGCAGTAATACTTGTGGGGCATGACCTTGATAAGAGAAATCTTTAAAAACACTGCACTGCCTTTATAAGCAGCAGCCATAATTTTAGGGCCTGATGATTTTGAAAAGCTCCAGTGGCTACAAGAAGATGATCTCGGCACTACAATATAACATCCCTGATGTGCTGTGGGCAACTACAGTGTGTAGTCTATAACTTACAGTGCGTAATTTACACATGTATCCAAGTTGTACCGTGTATAACTTAGAAATATCTTCATGCTGAGATTTAATACTTAGGGGGTCATTGCTGGTAAAGTTTGGAAAAATAAACATATCAGCCAAATAACCTTCATTATTGTGTTCACCAGGGAGTCTCAGTATGAAATCTTTTCACATCAAGACTCATTTCAACACTGAGTCGAAAAGCCTAAAGCACGCAGGAGATCAATTGAGTAATGAAAAGATTCTTAAAACACATGTGAACCACTGAACTCTTGTGTATAAAGTTTTACATTTAATGTACTTAAACATATATCACTTAAAGATGGCTTTTCCAAGTATGGCAAAATATATGTACTTTGACCCACATCTCCTGTGTCTCCTGCATCACAAGGAGATTCTTTACCCACTGAGCCATGGGGGAAGCCATTCTTTGACCATTAACTCATTTTCTAAAAGGCAGTTAACCAAAGAGATAAAAATTACCACTTAAGATATGCATAAAATTAAAGGATTAAAAGAAGTTAAATAAAAAATCATTTTCTAGATGGAGAAAAGAATTTTAGGGCAGCAAAATTATTTTTCTATGATAATAAAATGATGGATATCTGTCATTCTACATTTGTGCAGAAGCATAGAATAGACAACGCTAAGAGTGAACTGTAAAGTCAGCTCTGGAGTTTGGGTGATTATGACATGTCAGTTTGGGTTCTTTGCTCGCAACATATGTGCTGCCTCGAGGTGGTATTGATAATGAGGGAGACTGTGCATGTGCAGGGGGAGGGGCTAAATGCACCTCTGCTTAATGTTGCTATGACTCCGTTCAGTTCAGTTCAGTTGCTCAGTCATGTCCAACTCTGCGACCCCATGAATCGCAGCACGACAGGCCTCCCTGTCCATCACCAACTCCCAGAGTTCACTCAAACTCATGTCCATTGGGTCTGTGATGCCATCCAGCCATCTCATCCTCTGTTGTCCCCCTTTCCTCCTGCCCCCAATCCCTCCCAGCATCAGAGTCTTTCCTAATGAGTCAAGTCTTCTCATAAGGTGGCCAAAGTACTGGAGTTTCAGCTTTAACATCATTCCTTCCAAAGAAATCCCAGGGCTGATCTCCTTCAGAATGGACTGGTTGGATCTCCTTGTAGTCCATGGGACTCTCAAGAGTCTTCTCCAACACCACACTTCAAAAGCATCAACTCTAAATGATGAGCATATTGTACTTCCATTTTCTGTCTATATTTTCTCATATTTGTGACTTTTTATTATAAAAATGTGTAAATTCAGATATTGGGTCTTGGTTTATTTAAAAAAAGAAAAGCATCAATTTTTCAGTGCTCAGCTTTCTTCACAGTCCAACTCTCACATCCATACATGACTACTGGAAAATCCATAGCCTTGACTAGACGGACCTTTGTTGGCAAAGTAATGTCTCTGCTTTTTAATATGCTATCTAGGTTGGAGGCTAAATATTTTACAATATTGTGGTGGTTTTTGCCATACATCAACATGAATCAGCTATGGGTGTGCATATGTCCCCCCATCCTGAACAACGCCCCCCACCTCCCTCCCCACCCCATCCCTCTGTGCTGTCCCAGAGCACTAGCCTTGAGTGCCCTGCTTCATGCATCAAACTTGCACTGGTCATCTATTTTACATATAGTAATATACACGTTGCAATGCTATTCTCTCATATTGTCCCACCCTCTCCTTCTCCCATATAGTCCAGAAGTCTGTTTTTTACATCTGTGTCTCTTTGGCTGTCTTACATATAGGGTTATTGTTACTGTCTTTCTGAAGTCCATACATATGCATTAGTATACTGCATTGGTGTTTCTCTTTCTGGCTTACTTCACTCTGTATAATAGGCTCCAGTTTCATCCACCTTATTAGAACTGACTTGTGTTCTTTTTTTATAGCTGAGTAATATTCCATTTCTGTCCTTTATTGAGCCCATCTTGCATGAAATGTTCCCATGGTATCTCTAATTTTCTTGAAGAGATTTCTAGTCTTTCCCATTCTGTTGTTTTCCTCTTTTTCTTTGCATTGATCGCTGAGAAAGTCTTTCTTATCTCTCCTTGCTATTCTTTGGAATTCTGCATTCAGCTGCTTATATCTTTCCTTTTCTCCTTTGCTTTTTGCTTCTCGTCTTTTCACAGCTATTTGTAAGGCCTCCTCAGACAGCCATTTTGCTTTTTTTTCATTTCTTTTCCATGGGGATGGTCTTGATCCCTGTCTCCTGTACAATGTCATGAACCTCCACCCATAGTTCATCAGGCACTCTGTCTATCAGATCTAGCCCTTTAAATCTATTTCTCACTTCCACTGTGTAGTCATAAGGGATTTGATATAGGCCATACCTGAATAGTCTAGTGGTTGTCCCTACTTTCTTCAATTTCAGTCTGAATTTGGCAATAAGGAGTTCATGATCTGAGCCACAGTCAGCTCCCAGTCTTGTTTATGCTGACTGTATAGAGCTTTTCCATCTTTGGCTGCAAAGAATGTAATCAATCTGGTCCCATCACTTCATGGCAAATAGATGGGGAAACAGTGGAAACAGTGGCTGACTTTATTTTTTTGGGTTCCAAAATCATTGCAGATGGTGATTGCAGCCTTGAAATGAAAAGACGCTTACTCTTTGGAAGGAAAGTTATGACCAACCTAGATAGCATATTCAAAAGCAGAGACATTACTTTGCGAACAAATGTCCATCTAGTCAAGGCTATGGTTTTTCCAGGAGTCATGTATGGATGTGAGAGTTGGACTGTGAAGAAAGCTGAGCCCCAAAGAATTGATGCTTTTGAACTGTGGTGTTGGAGAAGATTCTCGAGAGTCCCTTGGACTGCAAGGAGATCCAACCAGTCCATCCTAAAGGATATCAGTCCTGGGTGTTCATTGGAAGGACTGATGTTGAAGCTGAAACTCCAATACTTTGGTCATCTGATGCGAAGAGCTGACTCATAGGAAAAGACCTTGATGCTGGGAGGGATTGGGAGCAAGAGGAGAAGGGGATGACAGAGGATGAGATGTCTGGATGGCATCACCAAATCGATGCAAATGAGTTTGGGTAGACTCTGGGAGTTGGTGATGGACAGGGAGGCCTGGCATGCTGCGATTCATGGGGTTGCAAAGAGTCGGACACGACTGAGCGACTGAACTGAACTGAATATTCCATTGTGTATATGTACCACAACTTCATTATCCATTCTTCTGCCGATGGACATCTAGGTTGCTTCCGTGACCTGGTTATTGTAAACAGTGCTGCAATGGACATTGGGGTACACGTGTCTCTTTCAGTTCTGGTTGCTTGGTGTGTATGCCCAGCAGTGGGATTGCTGGGTCATATGGCAGTTTTATTTTTGCTTTTATATTAAAACAATTAACAGCTTTTTGGAAGTATAATAGACATATAGTTAACAGCATGCATTTGTAGTGTATATTTTATATGTTTTGACTTACATTTGTACCAGTGGAAGCATCTACACAACCCACATAGTGAATGTTTCTATGACCACCAGGAGTCTCTTTATATGCCCCTGAAAATCCCCCTCCTTTTTCACCCAGGACTCATCCCCGAAAAGCCACCATTTTTTCTGTCACTAGAGATAAGTTGGCATTTTATAAGGTTTATATACATGAAATTATATAGCATGTGACCTTTTGGTCTTTTTTCACTCAGAACAATTATTTTGAAAATCAGCTATTACGTGGCATTTCTATTTTTATCGCTGAGTGCAGTTCCATGGTAAGGATATATCATACTTTGTTTATTCATTCTCTTGTTGGTGGAAATTTGGATTGTTTCCAGTTTTGAGCAATCACAGATAAACCTGTTATGAACCTTTGTGTATCAGTCTTTGTCATCACATATGTGTTCTTTCCTCTTGGGAAAGCAGCTGTGGGTGTACAATGACTGAGTTCTAGGGTGCATGTGTATTTAATTTTCTAGTAAAGTCTAGGCTTTTTCTTGGGTGTCTGTTCCATTTTATGTTACCACTTAGTGGTGGGATAATAGTGAGTTCTAACTCCTCTGCATGCCAACACTTACTGCAGTTAAGCTTTAATTTCAGATGTTCCAATAGCTGTGTGGTGTCTTGCAACTGTAGTTTTAATTTTCATTTCCATATGACTAGTGGCATGGAGCATCTTTGAATGTACTTATTCGCTATCCATGTATCTTCTTGGGTGGAGTGTCTATTAAGATATTTTGCCTTCTAAAATTGAATTGTACCTCAAGTTCAGTTCAGTTCAGTTCAGTTCAGTTGCTCAGTTGTGTCTGACTCTTTGCGACCCCATGAATTGCAGCACGCCAGGCCTCCCTGTCCATCACCAACTCCCGGAGTTCACTCAGACTCATGTCTATCGAGTCAGTGATGCCATCCAGCCATCTCATCCTCTGTTGTCCCCTTCTCCTCTGGCCCCCAATCCCTCCCAGCATCACAGTCTTTTCCAATGAGTCAACTCTTCGCATGAGGTGGCCAAAGTACTGGAGTTTCAGCTTTAGCATCATTCCTTCCAAAGAAATCCCAGGGCTGATCTCTTTCAGAATGGACTGTTTGGACCTCCTTGCAGTCCAAGGGACTCTCAAGAGTCTTCTCCAACACCACAGTTCAAAAGCATCAATTCTTAGGTGCTCAGCCTTCTTCACAGTCCAACTCTTACATCCATACATGACCACTGGAAAAACCATAGCCTTGACTAGATGGACCTTAGTCGGCAAAGTAGTGTCTCTGCTTTTGAATATGCTATCTAGGTTGGTCATAACTTTTCTTCCAAGGAGTAAGCGTCTTTTAATTTCATGGCTGCAGTCACCATCTGCAGTGATTTTGGAGCCCCCCAAAATAAAGTCTGACATTGTTTCCACTGTTTCCCCATCTATTTCCCATGAAGTGATGGGACCGGATGCCATGATCTTTGTTTTTTGAATGTTGAGCTTTAGGCCAACTTTTTCACTCTCCTCTTTCACTTTCCTCAAGAGGCTTTTTAGTTCCTCTTCACTTTCTGCCATAAGGGTGGTGTCATCTGCATATCTGAGGTTATTGATATTTCTCCTGGCAATCTTGATTCCAGCTTGTGTTTCTTCCAGTCCAGTGTTTCTCATGATGTACTCTGCATAGAAGTTAAATAAGCAGGGTGGCAATATACAGCCTTGACATACTCCTTTTCCTATTTGGAACCAGTCTGTTGTTCCATGTCCAGTTCTAACTGTTGCTTCCTGACCTGCATACAGATTACCCCTTTTTCATATAACTATGAGACTGAACTTAAACCAATAGTTCACATGATTATTGCCCTATTGCAATGTCGATGGATTTATCACATGGGAAAAATACACATTTGGGGTAAAATTTGAGCTATAGTGGTGGATTCCTCTGTGAGGTAGGGCTTATATTTGTGACCTGGATGACAATTTTGTGTTTTGACACTGCTGAACTCTACTGTACACTTAGGTACATGCATCTTTGAGTTGCTGTTACTTAGCTTGGCACTATACTCTCAGTTCAGTTCAGTTCCGTCGTTCAGCCATGTCCAGCTCTTTGCGACCCCATGAATCACAGCACGCCAGGCCTCCCTGTCCATCACCAACTCCCGGAGTTCACTCAAACTCACATCCATCAAGTCAGTGATGCCACCCAGCCATCTCATCCTCTGTCATCCCCTTCTCCTCCCGCCCCCAATGCCTCCCAGCATCAGAGTCTTTTCCAATGAGTCAACTCTTCACATGAGGTGGCCAAAGTACTGGAGTTTCAGCTTTAGCATCATTCCTTCCAAAGAAATCCCAGGATTGATCTCCTTTAGAATGGACTGGTTGGATCTCCTTGCAGTCCAAGGGACTCTCAAGAGTCTTCTCCAACACCACAGTTCAAAAGCATCCATTCTTTGGCTCTCAGTACATGTCAGTAAATGATGGTGGAATAAGTGAACAGAGGGATACTTTGAATTGCAGAAAAACTGGGGCCATATTATATTATAAGCTTAAACCAGCACTCTATTTATTCACTTAAATTTTTCTTAATTTTTCTTTAAGTAAAGTAGAGACAATTATTTGTGGAGAAATGCAGGAGTCAGAGTCTCATAATCTCATATCTTCAATGTTTGAAAGAGTAATGAGAGATCTGTTGTTTTATATTCTTTTTGCCTTTTCTTTTCTGCTTAGTGCTCCTTCTCTTCCTTGTCACAGATAGATTACAAATTTGTCACTGCCCTGGTTAAAAAAATCTTTTTTCTTTTTAATTTTACTTTACAATACTGTATTGGTTTTGCCATACATCAACATGAATCTACCACGGTTATACACGTGTTCCCATCAAACTGAGGATAAGTTCCAAACTCTCCTTCATGTTGCTCAGGTCCAATAGGGCATCCTGCTGGCACCCCCCAGCCCCAGACTGCCAGCCTTTCCTGCCTGCTCCCCCCAGGTGCCCACATAGGCCTTGGTGTCCCCCAGATGCTGTGTCCCATCTGTTCTCCCCCTCATTTGTAATAAATTGCCCCATTTTATCCTATATTTTGCAAAATTTTTTTTAATTGGAGGAAAATTGCTTTACAATGCTGCTTTAAAAAATTGCTTAACAATGCTTATGATTTCTGTCCTACTACAACACAGATCAGCCATAATTAATTATACATATATCATCTCCCTCTTGAGCCTTCCTCCCCTCCATCCATCCCACCCCTGGGTACATATACACAATGGGATATTACTTAACCATAAAAAGAATGAATTTGCATGAGTTCTAGTGAGGTGGATGAACCTAAAGTGGTTTGAATAATGTCTCTAGAAGAACAAATGTGTGAAGCCCCCAGGGGTCCCCTGAGAGCTGAGCCACATTTGGATGTACCTGTCATAGATTAGAGAGGTAGCCACAGTGACTTCTAGTGACTTCACTTCTGGAAATAAAGGTGGTGACTTTCCTTGCCAAGTAGGGGTGGTTTGTTGTCAAAGGGAACCCATTCCATGGCTCATGACTCTCCTGGGAGGTGGGTAGTACTTTCTGAACTGTGGATCACCAAGGATTCATGCTGTTGGCACAAACAGCTGTCGTTCCTTCCATCTCCCTCTCTGTGTTGTCACTTCCAAAGTCAGCTTTTTAAGCTTGAATGAGTGTCCTCAGGGATATAATACCTAACTTTCCCTCCAAAGTCAAGTGTAGTTGAATTGACAGGAACAGAGTTATTACAGCTACATTGCACAATTTCTTTTTTATTTGGATCCATTTTATACCATTAATAAAGACATTGCTATTTTGTTAGAAAAAGGAGGCTCTATTCAGGGGGAAGAACATGAAAAATGACCTGGGGAGAAATAGGCTCTTTCTAACGAAGATATATATCAGTGTAAGAACTTATTAAAAACATGCTATTTATAATGCACAAATTGTAGTCATTGCAGTGGCCATCACTGTTGTTCTGAGCTGTTTCTCCAGATTTTCAAAGGAGACCAGTGTTCTCAGACAGTCTCTTTTGTCAATGATGGATTTTTCTTTTCATGTCACAGGACTATAGGATTTGTTCCTTTGCTTAGTTCAAAGGGATGCATTTCTGTTCATCCCTGTTTTCAATAATTTCCTTTCTGTCTTGTCTCTTCTAAGCTGGTTACAAGAGTTAAGTTTTTTTTCTCCTTTTCTGAAAATAAACCAAATAGAAATTAACTTTCTGCTTCAAGGGAATTTAAAACTTCCATAAAAATATGTTCCCTGTAGAATTTTTGTAGCAATCAATTTTGCTTCATGTAAGATTGTTTTGATGTCTTATGTTTTAATAGCTAGGAGTATTGTGCATTTGTGTCATGCCCAAGAAAAGGATGCATCCTGCCTCAGGTGGACTTTTTCTACATTTGCATGAAGAGTTTTTGCAAGCATTTAGCCTTTTTTTAAAGGATGGAAATAGCCCCTGAAAAGCATCACTGATTGTAAACAGCAGCAGCAGATGGACTACGTGGAGACTATAGACACTGGAAGTGTCGTCTGATGTGAAGGAGGCGTGTGCATCAGTGCGACAAGTCTAACAAGCAGTAGTAACTGGAAAGGAGATGATAAGGAGTGTGAAAAGAACTATGGATAATGTATCATCTTTTATTATATAACCACACAGTGAGGATGTCATCTCACTAGTGGCAGAACTTTCCAGAGAAGAGGACATGATTTTTAGAGCTCAAGCCATGCAAAGCATTGGACGCTATTTATCTTACGGGTTGGGGGTCATTACGGGCTGAATGGTTGTGTTCAAAATTCATGTGTGAAGGACCTTCCTTCAGTGTTATGGTAGTTGGAGAGGATGCCTTTGGGAGGTATTTAGGGTTAGGAGGTCAGTAGGGTGGAGCCTTCATGATGGGATTGGTGCTCTGGTAACAGACACTAGAGCAACCCTCCCATCCCACATTATTCCTCTCTCTCTCTCTCTCCCTCTCCTTTGCCTCAGCACACAAGGAACTTATCTGAGCACAGAGCAAGATGGCGCCCAGCTATGAGCTCAGAGAAGATGACACCTACCTTGCCAACACCTTGATCTTGGATTTCCAGCCTTCAGAACTGTGAGAAATAAATTTCTATTTTTTAGGTTGTCCAAGCTACTGTATTTTATATGTCAGCCTGAGCTGACAAGGACAGGGGCCATGAGAGAATGTGTGTGTGTGTGTGTGTGTGTGTGTGTGTGTGCGAGCCTGGCATGGTGAGGGGAAACTTGAGTGAAGTAATTTTTACATTACGACCATTGTGATCTTTCAAGTCATAGCTGATTGCAGGTTGAGTTGGACCTATTTCCACTTCCCACCACACATAAATTGTGACTCACAAAGGAGCAGACTGAATCCTGCTCTCTCCTCCATCAGTGTCCATCATTTATCTTATCTTGGATCTCCTTGTTATTGAGACTGGTTTTTAATTTTTTTTGTTTTTAAAATAATGAGAACTCAGACAGTGAAGAACAACTTAGCATTTTCACATATGGGCAACTCTGACAAAGTTTTGGATTCACTGAAGTTGAGCTCAGCGCAGTGAGGGCTGGGAAGAGAGGAGTAATTTGGCCCCAGGAGCTGATGTGGCAGAGTGTAGGTAGACCTGGCCCAGCCCTGCTCCCTGCCCCACCCCACACTACCCCAGGCATGCTTTGTCTCCAGCTCCTCTGAGGTTGCCTGGTTCCAGGACTTCCTGTCGTCCTCTGTCTCCCCATGAGCCACTGTTTCAATGCTGAGCCCCACTGGGGAAGAGATTGGCTAATGAAACCAGAGGTAATCTAAACTAGACATTTCAGAGATGTCTGTTTTGTTTTAATGTCAACTTTGAGTTGTTTCTCTTTTCCTTACCCCTGTCACACATGATAAGAGTTAAGAGTACTCAACAGCATGTGTTTATTGGATCACCTCTATTTACTAGGCATTGTATAAGCTGCCAAGCACAGGATGAGTAAGACCTGGTCTCTGAACTTGAAATGCTTCAATTTCAATGTGTAATCGGAGAGTGAGTGGAGTAAGGCAATAAATAAAGAAAAATAATATTAATGTATTTTCTTTTCCAGTTGAGGAAAGAGAGGTTCATTCAGGCATGGTCAGAAGGTGGATTTAATAGAGTTTCACAGAAAAAGTAAGAGTTAAATTTGGAGCTTGAATGATAAAATTCTGAAAAATGGGATTGAGTAATAAGAGCCTTCTAAGGTAGGCAGCCATGAAGAGACTAGCGGTATTCAGACAGCTGAAAATCTGGCTACAAGGTCAGTGAAGTGGGTTTATGGCAAGGAGAGGGCAAGAGATGACCCTGGAAAGTTGGGTCATATCTAGACTGAAAAACTCCTTGTAGGATAGGCTATAGGGTTCTTCTACTTCAATCTTGCCAAAGGGGAATGGCCAGGAGTCTTAAGCAGGAAATTATTGTGGAAGTTTGATTTCTGGAGAATCCACTTAGGGTGGAATGACAGGCATTAGATCAGATTGAAGCCTGTGGTAACATTCTCAGGGATGGGGATGTTGTGGTTAAGGCAATGCAAGTAAAAGAAGGAGCCAGAGAGAATTACAGGACTTGGCAGATCTAAAAAGGAAGGACAGTTGGTTGTGCTTCCCTACATGTAAAACTTCAGAACTGAGGATTTTTGAACTGGTAAGAAGAAAATTAGGAAATCATGTCTTCAGTGGGATATGATGAGAATAGACTCTGATGTCATTTACCTGAAAACACTTAGTCTTATGTTATATAAATCTGAGTTCTAAGTGCAAGGGTGGAGACAGATGCCTAGTTTCCTGATGTATCTAAATATTTGTAACAGATTTGCCTGCCTCCAAGAACTACATAGAAGAGCAACCCGTGTCATATTGAATCTCATGAAGCAAGTTAATGACAAAGTTAAACCTCATTTAAACTTGACTTTTTAATGTAATAGTTTATTTAAATATACAATTGAATTAACCAAAGGTATCCTTTCAATAAATAGTAACCAAAGGCCATACTTTGGAGAGCCGCCTCTCCATTTGTTTCCTATCACAGATCAGTTGTCATTTGATATAAGCAAGTAGGGCACAGCGAAATGATGAATAAATACCACTTGCTGTGGTGATCTCCACATATTTTTTTATTCATTCATTTAACTGTGACCCTATGTGCTTATGCTCTGGACATTTTCCTAGGTATTAGGACATATTCTTTGATACCAAGATGCTTATAGTTTGGCAAACATGATCTCAAAAAAATACACATGTAGGAGCAGGTATCAATATGGAAATTGTATTACTTGTGTTTAAATATGAAAATACTGGTTAGAAAAGAGACATCTTTCATTTAAAAATAAAAAGCAGTATGCTTACCTTTTTTCAAAATATTTAAAGATATTCTTGTTATTGTAAAAAAAGTAATTCTGAAAAAGTATTATTTTAAATATATTATTTTGCTTGTTTTCAGTGATTAGATTCATACTCCCAATATCTTCATTGCAGTCTGTCGTGGTAATTTTAGTATACTAACATAATGTGATAAAATGCTAATTCTTCTGTTTTTGGTGATCACAGTACCAAGAGACTGCTGCTAAGTTGCTTCTGTCGTGTCTGACTCTGTGCGGCCCCAGAGACATTAGCTCACCAGGCTCTGCTGTCCCTGGGATCTCCAGGTAAGAACACTGGAGTGGGTTGCCATTTCCTTCTCCAATGCATTAAAGTGAAAAGTGAAAGTGAAGTTGCTCAGTCATGTCCGACTCTTAGCCACCCCATGGACTGCAGCCTACCAGGCTCCTCAGTCCATGGGATTCTCCAGGCAAGAGTACTGGAGTGGGCTGCCATTGCCTTCTCCAACCAAGAGACTATTTTATATATTTAAACTAATAAATTTTAAATCATATTATGTAGATTAAATGCTTTCCCCCTGGAGCTATTCAACCACCATTATGTACAAATCTGTGCCAAGAAATAAGAAAATCTAAGTGAAATGGAATATTTTCTAAGAAAAATGTTACCCAACTGAATTTAGAGGAATTGATACTTCTTATTAAAAATAGTTCTTTATAGAGATATTAAAAAAGGTAGTCAGAAATGTATCCATATAAAAAGAACTTGGCCTAAACTTATCTTTGACAAAGGAAGCAAGAATATACAATGGGGAAAAGACAGTCTCTTCAATAGGTGGTGCTGGGAGAACTGGACAGCTTCGTGTAAAAGAAAAACACTTCCTAACACCATACACAAAGATAAAGTCAAAATGGTTTGAAGTCCTAAATGTAAGGTCAGAAACTATATAACTCTTGGAGGAAAACAGAGGACTCTTTGACATAAACCACAGCAAGATCCTCTATGACAGACCTTCTAGAGTAATGGAAATAAAAACAAAAATAAACAAGTGAGACTGAATTGAACTTAAAAGATTTTGCGCAGCATAGGAAACTGTAAACAATGTGAAAAGGCAACCCCCTCAGAATGGGAGAAAATAATAGCAAATGAAACAACTGACAAAGGATTAGTTTCCAAAATATACAAGCATCTCTTATAAGTCAATACCACAAAAAACAAACAACCCAATCAAAAAGTGGGCAAAAGGCCTAAACAGACATTTCCCTAAAGAAGACATACAGATGGCTAATAAACATACAAAAAGATGCTCCTTATTAGAGAAATGCAAATGAAAGCTACAATAAGATATCACCTCACACCAGTCAGAATGGCCATCATCAAAAAATCTGCAAACAATAAATGCCGGAGAGGGTGTGGAGAAAAGAGAACCCTCTTGCACTGTTGGTGGGACACTATTGAGGTTTCTTAAAAAACTAGGAATAAAACTACCATATGACCCAGCAACCCCACTACTAGCCATACACCCTGAGGAAACCAAAATTGAAAAAGACCCATGTGCCCCAATGTTCTTTGCAGGACTATTTATAATAGCTAGGAAATGGAAGGAACCTGGATGTCCATTGACCGATGAATGGATAAAGAAGCTGTGGAATATTGCTCAGTCATAAAGGCAAACACATTTGAGTTGGTTCTAATGAAGTTGAGGAACCTAAAGCCCATTATACAGAATGAAGTAAGTCAGAAAGAGAAAGTAAATATTGTGTATTAATGCATATATATGGAATCTGGAAAGATGGTACTGATGAACCTATTTGCAGGGCAGCAGTGAAGAAGCAGATTATGGAACAAACTTATGGACATGGGGTTGAGGGGAGGAAGGTGAAGGTGGGAGGAATGGAGAGAGTAACATGGAAGCATATGCACTACCATAGGTAAAATTGGCTTCCCTGGTGGCTCAGATGATAAAGAATCTGCCTGCAGTGCAGGAGACCTGGGTTTGATCCCTGGGTCAGGAAGATCCCCTGGAGAAGGAAATAGCAACCCATTTCAGTATTCTTGCCTGGAGAATCCCTTAGACAGAGGAGCCTGGTGGGCTAGAGTCCATGGGGTCGCAGAGTCAGACAGGACTGAATGACTAACACTTTCACTTTCATATATAAAATAGATGGCCAGTGGGAATTTGCTGTATGACTCAGGGAACTCAGACCAGGACTCTGTAACAACCTAGTGGGGTGGGATGGGGTGGGAGGTGGAAGGGAGGTTCAAGAAAGAAGGGACATGTGTATACCTGTGGGTGATTCATGTTGATGTATGGCAGAAACCAACACAATATTGTAAAGCAATTATCCTTCAATTAAAAATAAATAAAGAGAAAAACAGTACTTGGCCCAGGAAAATTTAAGAACAATTCTTACCAAAGGTAAGAAATTGTTAATTTACATTACAATTGATCTTTGAACCACATGGGTTTGAACTTCATGGGTCCATACATACATGACTTTTTTTTTTTCAATAAACATATTGGAAAAAATTTTTTGAGATAATTTGAAGAAATTTGCAAACTATATAACCTAGAAATATTGAAAAAGTTAAGAAAAACTGTGTGTTGTGAATGTGTAAAATAGATGTAGAAACCCATGTATTTTATCAGTTATCAATATACACAAATATATTATCAAAAGTTATCCAAATCTAAACACACAAATATAGAATGTACATAATATCACTCACAGCTGGGAAAAATATAAGTCCACATAAAGACATGATGTATTTCATTTTACACAGGGATTTTTTTCTTTTTTTCTTTTTATTTTATATTGGAGTATATTTGATTAACATTGTTGGGTTAGTTTCAAGTGTACAGCAAAGTGATTCAGCTATGCATATACATATAACTATTCTTTATGAAATTCTTTTCCCATCTAGTCTATTACAGAGTACTGAGCAGAATTCCATGTGCTATATAGTAGGTCTTTATTGGTTATCTATTTTCAACATAGCAGTGTTTACATGTCAATACCAAACTCCCAATGTATCCTCCTCCCTCACCCCAGGTTTCTCCTCTGGTAACCATAAACTATAAAGAAAACTGAGTGCTGAAGAATTGATGCTTTTGAACTGTGGTGTTGGAGAAGACTCTTGTGAGTCCCTTGGACTGCAAGGAGATCCAACCAGTCCATCCTAAAGGAGATCAGTCCTACATGTTCATTGGAAGGACTGATGTTGAAGCTGAAACTCCAATATTTTTGCCACGTGATGCAGAGAGCTGACTCATTTGAAAAGACCCTGATGCTGGGAAAGATTGAAGGCGAGAGGAGAAGGGGACGACAGAGGATGAGATGGTTGGATGGCATCACCGAAACAATAGACATGGGTTTGGGTGGACTCCGGGAGTTGGTGATGGACAGGGCGGCCTGGCATGCTGCGGTCCATGGGGTTGCAAAGAGTCAGACATGACTGAGCGACTGAACTGAACTGAGCTGAACAGAACCATAAATTCATTCTCTAACTTTGTGAGTCTGTTTCGATTTTGTAAACAAGTTCAACTGTATCATTTTTAAAAAAGACTTTACATATAAGCAATGTCATATGATATTGGTCATTTTCTATTTGACTTATTTCACTTAGTATGATGATCTTTTGGTCCACCCACGTTGCTGTAAATGACATCATTTCATTCTTTTCAGTGATTGAGTATAATAGTGCCACATCTTCTTTATCCATTTCTCTAATCATGGATGTTTATGTTGCTCCCATGTCACGGCTATCGTGAAGAGTGCTGCAGTGAACACTCTCGTACATGTATCCTTTTGAACGATGGTTTTATCTAGATATACACTCAGGAATGGAATTGCTGAATCATATGGTAGCTCTATTTTTAGCATCTTAAAGAACTTCCGTATAGTTCTCCATAGTGGTTGCATCAATTTACATTCCCACCGACAGTGTAGGAAGGTTCTCTTTTCTCCACACTGTGTCCAGCTTTATTTTTTGTAGACTTTTAAAGAATGACCATGTATTATTACCATATATTACCATATTTCATCCACAATGGGTGACATCTTATTGTCGTTTTGATTTACATTTCTGTAATAATTAGTGATGTTGAACACCTTTTCATGTGCCTGTTGGCCACCTAGATGTCTGGAGAAACGTCTAGTTAAGTCTTCATTCAGTCATGTTTTTGAGCACCTGCTGTGAGTTTGCACTATGACAGATCCATGGTTTTATGGAGAAACCATTTTCTAAAGGTAACTTTTGCCCAAGTGGCCTCTTCACAGAACCACTCATAACTGGAGATAATTTTTAGTTTTCTCAGGTTCCATTGAACAAGTATAAAGGCATGATATTAAATCACACTTGGCTAAGTCTATATAGGGCACACTGTCCTACTGTAGTAACTTCCTAGTCACCTGTGGTGCTAGTGTGCTGAGTTCAGTTGAAGATCCACTTGAAATGTATGTGATACTCATTACCTCCACATGAGCAGTTCATCTCTCCCATAAGCTGTGTATCACAGTAAAAAGTGACCTCTTGCCATCCTTTGGTCAATGTAATATTGTAAACCTTGAATAGCACCACAGGACCCACGGGGTGCTACTAGTGATGGTGGAAGAGCTCCCAGGAAGCAGTGGAAAGTCATGACGTTACAGAAAACGTTGAACTGCTTGATGTGTATGATGGGTTGCGATTCCACCATTTCAAGATAAACGAATCCAGTGTAGGGACTACTATAGAGGAAAAAGAAAAGGAAATTTGTGAAACTGTAGCTGCACTTATGCCAGCAAGCATGAGAACCTGGCACTCTTTGTGAAATAAGTTTTTATCTCAATTGAAAATGCAGCTTTTATGTGAGTGCAGGATTCTTTCAAGAAAGGTATATCTATCCTGCGTCAGACATAGACTGGCGATTCAATTCTTACATGATAGTATACATGATAGAATGCCACGCAGGATACAGCATGCTTGGGGCTGGTGCATGGGGATGACCCACAGAGATGTTATGGGGAGGGAGGTGGGAGGGGGGTTCATGTTTGGGAACACATGTAAGAATTAAAGATTTTTAAATTAAAAAAAAATAATAAAAATAAAAATAAAAAAATAAAAATTAAAAAAAAAGAAAAAAAAAGAAAGGTATATCTAAAGGCTCTAACATGATTCAAGGAAAATCAAAGTCACTTTATGTCACCTTAAAGCAAAAGGAATGTGAAGAATCTAAAGCTGGAGAAGTTAATGCTAACCAAGGATGGTTTGATAATTTCAGGAAGATGTTTGGCCTAAAAAATCAAGATAACAAGAAAAGCAGCTTCTGTTGACCAAGAGACAGCAGACAATTTCCAGGTGCCATTAAGAGAATCAGTGAGGAGAAAGAATATCTGCTTGTCAGGCTTTTAATGCACACAGAAGTGCTTTA